>NC_137457.1:87240746-87688784 GCF_964235325.1 Thermobia domestica | reverse complement strand
GCTCGCTCGGCAATACTGTGTAGATTAAATGTGTAAACTTTAGTAGAGAAAGAAACCAACCCAGCTACTAACCTACATGGGGGACCAGTAATCTAGAACCTTCCCCGTTAATCAGTAGGTCCCGTCTCATATAGCCTCGCTACGCAAAGGGACGATAAACTCAAGTCAACAACTAAACATTTATATTGTTTAATAAGTCAGTGCGAGAATTTCCGTAGATTTTGACGTTTTATCATAAAATTTCCCTTTTCGCTAAATTTACTTTTGAAATTTTCCTAGATTAGGAAAATTTCACTGAAACTACGAACAATGAGTCCACGTTAATTTTCAGGACCCCGTCTCATCACCAGAGTGCAGGAGGGATTAAAGCTCCAGTGGTGGTTCTTATGGGAAGTCACACCGGAAAGGATTACCATTTTATTACTAGTGTCTAATAAAAGAAAACTTGATACTCAGCATTACTCGAGCACACGGTTCTACCAAATTTTGACACATTTCTTACATTTTCAGGTCAGAATAAAGTTTTGTATTTCTTTTAACAGAGCATGCACTAAATGAGGAGCTTACTAGATAGTGCATGCAGCAAGGGTGTAGTCATAGGAGTTCCGTCGGGGCCAGTCCCCCAGATGATTTCCTGAGCATCCAAATACCAAACTTTTAAAACATTGCCATTAGATTACTTCGTTTCAGTCATTTAAAAATAACAAAGTTTACCGATTCTTACTGATGGAAAAATATCACCATTTTAAAAAGCTACTGTAAATACTACCATTAGGCCTAAATAATGGTGCTAAACTGATTTGTAAGTACATTATATTTTTATATGCTGTAACTAGTGGTTTAGAATACATTTTTATCAACTGGAAAATTTGGTGAAAAACGATGTTTTTATTCCGTTTCTCAATTCGGATCTCATTCGTTTTTTTTTTTTTTTTTTTGCGTAACTTGATGTAAAACAGGAAGCAAGATATAACTGTTAGTAAAATAATTATGGTGTTTTTATTTTGGTCACGAATAATGAATAAATATTTTTGTCAGGAAATTAAGTGAAATAAAAAAAAAATCAGTTTATGGGCAAGATTCTAGAACACAGGTCCTCGCTCTCATTTAGCTGTAATAAAGACAGAAAAGAACGTGCCGCAGCGGGGATCTAACCCGCCTTCACACGCTAACGCTCGTTCGTCAATACTATGTGGATTAAACATCAAACTTTGGTGTACAGAAAGGAATCAATCTAGCTACTAATCCATATAGGGGAACATGCGTTCTAGAACCCTCCCGTCTTCTGTAGATAGATTCTGTGTAAAAGAGCCTAAATTAAAATAGTTATCCACAAAGGTATAACGTTTGGTCCTGGCAGTAGTTCTTGGTTACGCATAATTAAAACTAACTTGTACATAATATTTATGGTGATAAAAGCAAATAAATAAATGAGCAGTGTTTTATTTTTGTGGACGGAAACCAAATTTTCCTGTTTCTTCAGGTTTCAAATCACTACCTGTAACACTTTTTTTTTTTTTTGGCTTTGTACATTGTAGCTGCTCCCGCTTAAAAAGCGATGGGCCCCTCCAAGATAAAACTTCTGCCTATACCCCTGAATGCAGATGACTTGAGGAAGGCTCAGTATAAATATAGTAGGACATGTATAAATATAGTAGGACATAAAAAAACTTCCGTAAATAAAAGATGAACCAAATTGTGCTAGGTGGCCACTAAAAAGCACGACCTCTATTTAACCGATTCAGGGCAGAAGGGTAGAGGGATATTCGAGCAGTTGGGAGGGGTGTATCCGTAGGGAGCAGGCGCGTCAGCGATGGTAGGTATACAAATAAACGAGGATCGTGAACTTACATGTACAAGAGGGGGCGCGGTGGCTCAGTGGTAGAGCGTTCACCTCCGGTGCTTGGGGTCCCTGGTTCGATCCCAGCTCGCGCCATGTGGACTTTGTGGTGGACACACCGTGCTCGTGGGTTTTCTCGGGGTTCTCCCGTTTCCTCCCACTTTCTTCATTCCACCCTATCCACTCATTTCTCATTATCACCGTCTCCTTTAGCCTAACCGGCATAATCGAGGGACGTTAAACTTAAAGATTTCTTTTCATTTTTTACATGTGCAAGAGGAATTTAAAACTCCAGTGGCCGCTCTTGAGCGAAGTCGCATCGGAAGGAATTGCCATTTTATCACCACCGTCCAATAGATGAAAACTTAATGTACCGTACTAGTCTTAGTATAATACATTAACAATGAATTGTCTATCAACTTCCTTAGCTTATGCCAATGAAACGTTTATTTTTAATATTCTGACTTCCCTCGAGAACAACCAATGCTCAATTGTTTCTTTTATTGTAGCTTATTTGAATTTAATGTTATTTATCGATAGAAAGTTCGATTTCTTTACCTCCTACTCAGAAGCCTGGGAAAAAGTTTGTTTTTCTTTATACTAAGGACACATCAGTTTAGTTTTATTTGAAATTATTTCGACCCTGTGTGGTATCTTTGTACGTAATTTTCTCTCGTCACTTTTTTTTTTTTGGGCGCGGTGGCTCAGTGGTAGGGCGTTCACCTCTGGTGCTTGGGGTCCCGGGTTCGATCCCAGCCCCCGCCAAGTGAACTTTGTGGTGGACAAACACCGTGCTCGTGGGTTTTCTCGGGGTTCTCCCGTTTCCTCCCACTTTCTTCATTCCACCATTTCATTCATCTCTCATCACCACCGTCTCCTTTAGCCTAACCGGCATAACCGCGGGACGTAAAACTCAAAGATTTCATTTCATTTTCTTCTTGTTTTTTTCTTTCTTGTTAAAGGACATTCTTAAAATATCAAAAGGGCTACCGTTGATCAGTAATAGAGCATTCACTTCTGGTGCATTGAGTCCCTGGTTCGGTTCCAACTCGCACCATGTGAACTTTGTGGTGGAGAAGCACCATGTGTGGGTTTTCTCATGGTTCTCCCGTTTCCTCCCACTATTCTTCCCATCATTCCATTCATTTCTCATCATCGTAGTGTCCTTTAACCTAACTGGCATAACCATGCGATGTAAAGCTTAATGACTTCATTTTCATGTGTAATTTAATCGGTGAACTGGTGTTCAGCGGTATAACTCCTAATATTGCATAGTTTTACATTTTCGAATGCTACTACTGTTAAAATAACGTTATGTACATGGCCGTTAATGGCTCTAACATTGAGTAATAAACTTATATTAGAATTTAATAAAGTATCTGAAATTGATAATAAAGTATTTCTTGATTGGAGATAATGCTTTTTTGTCTGCCTTTTTGAATTTCTTGAATCCGTACTACACATGACAAGTTTTGCAGGAACTTGATATTGGTTAGGCAACGAATATTGCACAACTTGCACATGCTGGCCACTATACTGTAGCCGCTGTATCCCTGGCTCTGACGGCTATGCGAAAAAGAAATCGAGGGTTTATACTACACTGACACTCCCCCCCCCCTACAAGGCCCAATGAGTGACCGAGCTGTCACCGCGTTGACACGGAAAGCAGACGTTGTAGCCACTCTTTCTTCTTCCTTTCGTTTGTGCATAGTTGAGTGAAAAGTACTTTGAGATTGTATTCGATTATTGCAACTTTGAGTTGTTTCCTTTCCGTTTTGGGTGTGCTCTTAAGAATATTGTTGTATTTAATTGGTGACAATGGTTAGTTCTTCAGAACCGAAGCCAAAGAAAATAGGAGTGTATAAAGGACAATACCGAGAATTTATATGCAGACTTCGTGAATATTTCGAGAACTAGCGCGATAATGGAGGTCCTCTTCTTCCTGTGACCAGTGTGGTGAACAGAGTTGCTGATGTCTTGCGTGTGGGAACATCCACTGTTTAGAACATAACAAACTAAAAATGTTCCGAAGAACTTAATTCTCCTGCAGTTTTGGTTACTCCAGGCAAAAAAAAAAAAAAAAAAAAAAAAACTTTGTATAGTTTTCTTACACGGAAAGTTTAAAAAAGCCATGAAAATTCAGGATTTCTTAAGCAATTCATTTCGATTAAATTCGCTTGCTTTTTCTGTTTATTCTTAGTGTACCTGTATACGGTTAAACCCACGACAAATTGGCAACATTGTTTTGGCCACGTGCAGAACTGTCGGAGCCAGAGAGGTAGCGGCTCTAGTATACGAAGACACCGGTTCAATAGCCAATAAAGACAACCAGCGGCAGACGGAATAGGATTCGAAAGTAGTGTATGTTGTAAAGGTACTTAGGATTAAAAAGTAGTGTATGTTCTAAAGGTACTTCTTTCGTTTCACAATTTAGTACAGGAAAATGAAGGTCGTACTTGAATAAGGAAAACATATAATGGTCAAAAAAGCTAACATTTCCGTTTTCCTCATAAAATCCGGCTCTATGCGTGATTAGAGTGCAAAATTAAAAAGGTTGTATAATATTTTAAAAACTGTTTAGGCGCAGAACAGGGATATTGAAAGAAAAGATGTGGAAAAATGTTAGATTAGTAATACATAATACAAAATGTTTTATTACAAGGCTTCGGATAGTCATGCACTAAAAACCTCAAAATATGCATGCAAATATGTCCTCTTTTCTGTTTGGTATGCCGAACTGCAATCATAGATAACACATAACCAGCTTACTTGTCTCTTCAAAACTGCTGGAGTGTTATCATCAATAGATAAAGGTGACCCCTGTTTCAACTGGATTCCATTTCAAGGAATTTGGTCAGTGACATTTCGTAGCAGATTTCTGATCACTCAACAAGATAGAAAATCTGTGCAAAAATAGAATTTCCGTCCTAGCAGGGGCAATTTTGTTAAAAAAATCATCGATAAATGAGTTATATTTCCATGTTCACTTACAAATTATGGTCTTTGCAGCAGATACCATTGAATGTGCATTGGAAGAAAAACAGATGCTATAAAATATGCAGTCTCGTAAAATACGATAAATATGCATTTGCATAAGAAACATGGAAAATGCATAACTATTCGAAGCCTATTTGTTACCTAGCCCACTGAAATTTAAATATTTTGCTACGAAAAATAATGGTTCTTGAAATAAACATATGTATTTACTCCTTCATTTTTCTGATAGATTGAGATTGATTTCACACATAAATACAAAGTATTACGTCTCTTAGAGAAGTGGCTAAACCTGAACACAAAAGTGGAGGAAATTTTGGTAAAGAAACCTAGAAGTTTGCCAGAGACACTATATTTAACAACAGTACTGAAAAGAGAAAATCTTAATTCAGGTTAGTGTTGATATTTTTTCCCCATAAGGAGAATGTGTTTGCCTTTGCTTCGTTTTCAGCAAATAAATGTAATATATTGTTGTAATAGCAGAATTGCAGGAATACAAATTGATTTATTTCAGTGTGTTTGATACAATAGTGTTAATTACTATTGTTAATAGTATATTCTGTGCTGCGTCATTTGGGTAAGTCGAAGTGTAGAGAATATAGAATATTCACTGGCTGTACAGAAGATTCCATTCCGGCATTTGTGAGGTGTGACTGAAATATTCCACGTTAATCTTTAGATATCCATATCATCTCTTGAGGAAAGTCACATCGGAAAGAATTGCCATTTTATCACTACTGTCTAATAGAAGAAAACTTAATGTATCTTACTAATCTTTGTATAATACGCTAACAATGAAATGTCGATCAACTTCCTTAGTTTATACCAATAAAACGTTTATTTTTAACATTGTGACTTTCCTCGAGAACTACCATTGCTCAGTTGTTTCTTTTATTGTGGCTTATTTGAATTTAATGTTATTTATCGATAGAAGGTTCGATTTCTTCATCTCCTGCTCAAAAGCCTAGGACAAAGTTTGTTTCTCTTTATACTAAGCTGCAGTCTATCTTGAAGAAAGTCACATCAGTTTAGTTTTATTTGAAATTATTTCCACCCTCTTTGGTATCTTCGTAAATAGCTTTCTGTCGCTGCTGCTTTTCTTGTTTTCTTCTTTCTTGTTATAAGACATTCTTAAAATATCAAAAAGGGACTACGGTTGATCAGTATTAGAGCGTTCATCTGTGGTGCGTGGGGCCGTTGTTCCGATACCAGTACGCGCCTATTGAAAATTGTGGTGGACTAACACTGTGTGAAGAGGTTTTCTCGGGGTTATTCTATTTCCCTCCACTTTCTTCATTCCTCCTCTTCATTCATTTCCAGGGGGGCCGCGGTGGCTCAGTGGTAGAGCGTTCACCTCTGGTGCTTGGGGTCCCGGGTTCGATCCCAGCCCCCGCCAAGTGAACTTTGTGGTGGACAAACACCGTGTGCGTGGGTTTTCTCGGGGTTCTCCCGTTTCCTCCCACTTTCTTCATTCCACCATTTCATTCATTACTCATCATCACCGTCTCCTTTAGCCTAACCGTGGGACGTAAAACTCAAAGATTTCATTTCATTTTTTTCATTCATTTCCATAATCGATTTCTGCTTTAGCCTATACGCAGTTCCATGGAACGTAAAACTCAGATTTCATTTCTTTTGAAATATCAAAATAATTAAAAAAAAAAAAAAAACTACACTTTGCGCCATCAAGAGCAGTATCTCTATCCTTCGTGATTCTGGAACTCAATGAATAATTAACACTTCTGACTAGAGTATATACACTTATTTATTAAAACTAAAATACAATGTAACAGTTTCTATAATATAAATGTCTATGCTCTGAATATCTCTTTCAGTTAGTGTTTGATGAAGACAACGTTAAGTTAATTTAGTTTTTAATAAATAAGTGTATATACACTGTTCAGAAATGTTTATTATTCCAAGAGCAGTATGTAATTTTTATTTAGAATGTATCTAATAGCGTGGATTTGCAAGTATGTACATTTTTGGTATAGAGTTTGCTATTTTCCACCATAGTTTCTCAAGGTAGTACCTTCAGCGGGAGAAGCTCAGTTACAGTAGTTCAAGGTAGCACTTTTCTCATGGTAACTCAACTGCTAAGAAAGTAAATACAAGACCTCAGGACATGTTTTATAGGTCATTGACTTATTATTGATTACAAAACAGGTTACGAGTCAATCCTTTTTAGCTGAGCAGTGTTAAACTGTCATAGTTCTAGTTTAAAATGGAAAATAACTGGGCCTTTTAGGGTCAGAAGAGCATGCTTTGTCTCGGAAATGGAGCAGGCAATCGTGACATTGCTTCAGTGACTTGACCCAGGTGTTTTTTTTTTTTTTTTTTTTTTTTTTTTAATGTAGTTACCATGCTTTGTACCCCTGGAATAATTGCCTTGACGAGCATGGTGACATATGTTCAAAATATATATTTACAGTGTCTTACTACTTGTGAATATGCCTTGGATATAAAGTTTATTCGTGGGAAGTCTTCGCTTTTTTTTTATTAGCATGATAACACATACTACCGAGTAACTTGTGGTTTAAAATAGTGACACAGTGGCTGTAAATTTGATTATGTAACGTAACAAGTATTTCCAAGGTGATGCCTTATACTAAAAGAGAACGATAATGAATGTTTCACAGTTTATTTTCTTAAGTTTGAAAGGGATGCTGAATGCTTATTCTTTTCTTCCAGATACAAGAAGCACAGTCCTTTTTACTTTATTGAGAAGACATTTTCCTGTAGTAACATCAACTGCGAGGAAGAAAGACACAGCTGGAACGTGGAGACTCATAAAATACGAAAGCCAACAAAGATTCTCCTTTTTTCACGTAAAGGTAAAAATAATAATATTTACTTTCATTTATGAAATTACAAATTTGTATAATTAGCTAGTTTCCAGGCCTTGAAAAGTAAGAAGTGGGAGAATGTATTCTGCTTCATCTGAACAAAAAATTCCAGGTTTAACACAGATAAAGGGAATTTGGATAAGGATGAGATGGTATCATCTAATTTTATCAATAAGAAATAGTATAAGTAATGAGTTAATATTTTTATTTCAATAAATGTACATAGTTATATTACTGGCGTGTACAAACCAATTATTCACTCCTTATTTGATATAAAACTTGGAAAAAACTTTTATTTTACTGTTCTAAGAAACGGACCATGTGGTCTTATATTCATAATAACGAGCCACAGCCCCGTTGAAGGAATCCTGATAGTGATTACGAAATATCGGTGAAGTTATTAACACTAGGAGGCGAGTATTTTAATAACTAAAATATAGCATCCTTAACTGTACTTCCTTACTATAACCGGAGGTGGGGGAAATTTACTACTTCCGGTTTTAATATTAATCTACGTAGAGCAAACACTTAGGTATATCGAGAAGCAGCTTTACACAATCAATTTAGTATTGCAAGAATAAGAACCCATTTTTTATCTTGAAACCGTATTCAAACCGGAAGTTGCAAAGATCAACCACTTCCGGTTTTAACGTTGATCGCTATAGAATTGAAACGGTAATAGATGGCAGGAAGCGGTTTTCTGCAATAAATTTAGCGTCTCAATAGTATTTTCTATTTCTAATATATACGAAGAAAAGGAGAGGTAGAAATTACAATAATTTTCGATTGTAATATTGAAAAAAAAATATTATAGCATACAAACCAAACTCCTTCACGTGGTGTACACGTGGCAGTACTACTTGTTTGTACATACAATATATCCCATCAATAGGTAATTTAAGAAATTATAAGACACTATTCATAAATTGTGTAGTTTGTCACGAATTATAAATAACTGCAAGAACAAATCTAATATTACTAATTACAATTGCACAGTTACTTTTTTAATTGCTAGTTTATATATACGGTGAGTCATTTATAATATTCAACCTTAAAACGGAAAACCAAAAAAGTGAGAGAAGCGAAACTGTGACAAAGCAACTAGAAGATAAGGGTACACACATATTAAGCATCAACACCCGGAGAACAGTCTTGCTAGTGTAATATAAAGTTAGGTTTTTCAGAAAACAAATTGCATACTATCTTATTACAAATTGCAAATCTACGCTTAAAGAGAAAACAAACAATACCACAATTGATGTTCAGTGGTGGAAACTAACAACCCTAGTTTCCCAAACATGAAAAGAAAAAAGAGGGCGCGGTTGCTCAGTGGTAGAGCGTTCACCTCCGGTGCTTAGGGTCCCTGGTTCGATCCCACCTCGCGCCGTGTGGACTTTGTGGTGGACAAACATCGTACTCATAGGTTTTCTCGGGGTTCTCCCGTTTCCTCCCACTTTCTTCATTCCACCATTTCATTCATTTCTCATCATCACCATCTCCTTTAGCCTAACTGGCATAAATGTGGGACGTAAAACTTAAGATTTCATTTTCATGGAAAGAAGAAAAAACTTGGAAGGCTTCTACAATAGAAATGATACGAGGCAAGCTTATCGAATGTACCTTAGTGTCAAACAGTACACTCAATACTTGACATATTGATACGTACAAAATTGTAACAAATTAAAAATTGAACTTTTTCAAAATGTTGTTCTCGAAAATTATCTCTCGAACGGTTTGAGATATCAAAGAACAATAAAGTTATTATGGTTTTAATGTTTTTCGAAAGCAATGTACGTAATTAAATGTGATAGTTACATATTAAACTTTCCAAAGTAATGCCTTTGAAAAGTCAAATTTTCAGTTTGTTATAATTTTGTTCCAATCTCTTCGAAATACGTCAAATCTTCATGGTAGTATTTTACCAAAAGGTACATTCGATATGCCTTGCCCCGTC
The DNA here is from genome assembly GCF_964235325.1 of Thermobia domestica. Taxonomy (NCBI): domain Eukaryota; kingdom Metazoa; phylum Arthropoda; class Insecta; order Zygentoma; family Lepismatidae; genus Thermobia; species Thermobia domestica. Next base: position 87,679,150 of record NC_137457.1, on the reverse strand, counting down.
TGTCTTATTTGCGTTATTACTATTGTGAAAACCTTCAAATTTTGTTACTTTTTCATGTTTGCTATATTGTAGTATTGTTGGTTTGCAACATTGAACAATAAGTTTGGCATTGTTTGTTTTCTCTTTAAATGCAGATTTTAAATTTGTAATAACCTAATGTGGTGTTATTTAAAAAAAACTAATTTTATATGGGGTTGACATCACTGTTCACTGGATGTTGATGCCTAATACAGATTAATGTGTCCCCCTCCCCCTACTTGCATCCTACGAAGTTTCGCTCCTCTTCCTCTCTTTTGGTCTTCCCGTTGTAATCATTGGAGTTTATAAATGACGCACCATATATATATATATATATATATATATATATATATATATATATATATATATATATATACAGTACATTGTACAGCGTGTGAATGAACTAGACCACAAACTGTAACAAGTGATTCCTCACATTATAATTTAAAAAAAATGAATCTGCGGTTAAAAGTGCATAGTTTCGGAGTTAAGACTGCCGAAGAAGTGACCAGATTAATTTTAAAGGTCCATAGCTCCATTAGTATGTGCCCTATCCAAATATCCATTTTTGAGAATTCTCCAGTTGTTGCATAACGATTTTTAGACAGGCAGTTTGGGAGTACTCATAAAATTTTAACTAGTCCCAAACTGCTTCTCTAAAAATTGTCGCACAAGTACCGGAAGATTCTGAAACAGATATTCGGATTGTGAAAACCTTCAAATTTTGTTACTTTTTCATGTTTGCTATATTGTAGTATTGTTGGTTTGCATCCAATTGAAATATGCTCCATAGGAGTGGAGCTGCGGAACTTTGAAGTTAATTTTTTCGCGTTTTCGGTAGCTTATAACTCCGAAACTATGCTCTTTCGACCACACTTACTTTCATGTGAGGAGTCACCTGTTCATTAACACTTTATATATATATATATGGTGTCTCAAAAGTCCCCTGACATAGGGTAACACTGTTATTATCAGAGTTACAACAAAATGTAAGAGTAAAAAACATCTACAAATATGATGTTTTCACTCTAAAGTGAAGGATTTTTTTTTTTTAATTGGACGAGCCGTTTTGCCTGTACACTCTTTATGCGCCCAATGTTAAACGAAAATGCAACGTTGGCATTAACCTAAACCCACAACATAAGTGAATGAATTTACTGTTTGAAAGGTTGTCTCTCCGTCGACATGTTAGCGTAAAAGACAGTAACTTCATTCACTTATGTTGTGGGTCCAGGTAAATGGCAACGTTGAAGTTTCGTTTAACGTTGGGTGCATAAAGAGTGTACAGCCCAAACGGCTCGTCCCATTTAAAAGATCTTTTCACTGTAGATTGAAAATATCATATTTGGAAATAGTCTTCCCTCTTACGTTTTGTTAAAACTCTGATAATAACAGTGTTACCCTATGTCAGGGGACTTTCGAGACATCTTACATTATATATATATATATATATATATATATATATATATATATGTGTGTGTGTGTGTGTGTGTGTGTGTGAGTGAGTGAGTGAGTTTGTAGCTTTAAGATTGGTTTTGACTTCCTTTACAATTTATGGACAATTTCTTATTGAGTATATTTGGTTTCAGGCTATAGATGAGTTGGTGCCTGAGTGGAAGGACATAGAAGATGAGAATATTCTCAAAGGGTAAATGTAAAGGCTACAATTTTTGTAATACATTTTCCTTCAGAATATCCATCTATCCACAACCAACAAGTTCCTTATGTAATCGACAATATTCTGATCATGCACTCTTGTATATCTGGCCTGCTATTCAAGTTTGGTTTTAAAAAGAATAAAACTTGCATAACGTCTTTTCCAACTGTTCTTTCATAAACTTCTACATCAAATCTTGGAAAGGCTGATCATTGGTTGATCCTTCATAAGTTTCTACATTAAAATTTGGAACAACGTGTACACCAATTCATAAGTCACAGCTGAAGCAACGGGTTTTGGAACACTTTCAACGAGGTTATGGTGAGAAACATTTGCAGTAAACACCTGTTAGGCTGTTCGTGTTTCTGGAGATGTTTTCTAAGCGACTTTATATTTAGAAAATCACGAAAGCAGTATTTTTCTCCGTCGATATTTGCTACAGGTTACAACTTGTGGAAAAAACGAAAGCGGAGAAGAAGATATTTAGGTGATTTAAAGCTAAAGAATGGTGGTATTGTTGATATACGGATGGTGTTGTTACTAGTATAACTTGTTAAAGAAAAGAAGTATAACTTGTTAATCCTTATTAAAAAGATTACTTTGTTTCAAGACAAATATATTTTGGATATATAATGTATACGTTACTTATACTAAGTTGTAATTTAATATAAAATATATTGTGTTGGTTATGAAAAAATAAATACAATTAAATGAATTCTGATAAAGTCTGCTTTGTGCATTCATTAGCCATTACTTACTATTCTAAAAGAACTAGGAATTACAATAAATAACAAATTATTGTTTTGATGTACACTGAAGGCAAAGTTTCCTCATGACATTTTGTTTAATAGCTTCTGATGGATCGTAGTAATTTTTATTCAAAGTATCTTAACAACTTCATATTTGCGTACTTTTATGTATGATATATATATATGAGACGATTTTTTTTTTAAATTTTCGTTACTACGAGATTTCTGTTAACTTCCTCTGGGGGTTCCTGTTTGCTTAATCTGAGTTATCTTACAACATATTATGACAGGAATCCAACCTGGGTCTCTGACTTACCATGCAGAGTGCAAATTCCATCATATTCAAAGAATGAAAAATATGAAATAACTGGTTCGAGACTCGAACCCAGCTCTCCGAGAACAACCAAGTCTCCCGGTCTAGTCGTATACTTTTGTTATCCCTCGAATGTACTTGAATTCGTACCTATAGAAGGATTAGTCTATTCTAAAGTAAGTTAGTTTTTCCATTATTATCTAAAAGCTCTATTATACTTATCTACAATCACTATAATAATACTCAATAATTTAAAGGGTTTGTTCTTTCAATGTAACGATACAGGAAAGGAAAAAGAATTATATCAGCATGTGGACATTTATATTTATACGAGAATAGATATCCCAGAAGTTTTCCAGTGTACAATCATGTACAAAAGATCTTGAACATCCATTCCCTTTGTAACAACACCCTATAAAGACCCATACTACCTATAGTCTTCTTCATCCAAACTGGCGTGTGGCATCAGCCAATAAGCTCATAGTGTGCTGTTACTAAGCCTTCAGGGAGGAATCATTCATAATTGATTTTATTTGTATTTGTGGACAATTAAGAATGATTAGATTCCTCCCTGAAGGCTTAGTAACAGCACACTATGAGCTTATTGGCTGATGCCACACGCCAGTTTGGATGAAGAAGACTATAGGTAGTATGGGTCTTTTAATGGGCTATTAACCAAAAATAAAAAGCATGAGTGCAAAAAAAAAATGAAGATAAGAAGGTAAGTGTAACTTGACTATATAGCTTATATTGAAACGCTTTCTTTGAATTTCAATTAAGCACGTTTTGTGTTAATTTAATCATATACATTTTGACAAGTTCTTATCGTCAGTAAGTGTTAAGGTCTCTCACAATGGTATTTTTTCACTTTTTTGTTAAGAAAGAAACACTGATTTTAACAGTTCAGTAAAGAATTTGAATGATTGACGAACTTCCGCGTTCGTGGCCCTCTGTTCACATTTACAGCAAAATAATTCGTAGGTTAAGAATGAATTCTTTTAAATGCTGAGTCCATATTCTAAACGCTTTCTGAGTTCGAATTACTATAATAGCAGTTGCTTCCACTTTTAAATTTTTAAATTTTCAGTCTGTTGTTCGATTATATTATTGTACAATGATTTTCTTATTTAAAAATCGCTGTTGCACTTTCAACTTTAATATTTGCTCGTAAGCCATCTAATTTTACATATAGTTTAGGAATGTATATACTATATACGAGAACGCAAACAGGAAGTCACGTATTGTGTGACGTCGAAGTTATACACTTCAAGCGGTTCATTCAAGTTATAAATCCTTAGTTGTGGTTTCTGTTAATGAAATATAATAGTGTTTCTTCTTTCTAACGACTGAAAAATTTACCATTATGTGAATTCGTGAATATAAATATTCATTAAAGTCGCTTCTTTGTTTAACGTCACACGATTATGCTTCCAGGCAAATGAAAACTATGATGATGATAATGAACGACATGGTGGAATGAATCAGGTTTGAGGAATTGGTGAAATCACGAAAAAGGACACGTACCTAGTGTTTATCCAATAAAAGGCCTCTTCATGTGAGCTGTGATCAAACCAGAAACCCCTCGCTCTAGAAGTGAGCGCTCTGCCATTGAGCCACGGATGATGATAAAGAAATCATCGAAACGTATAGGAATAAATTAATAAAACGGTTGCTTAAGTGACGTTGGAAGGTTCATGAGATTATTAAATATGCATTCTATCAACTCATGTAGTCTGTACATTATTCTTACAGGTGCTGCTGTATAGTTTTACTACTGCTGTTCATTGTGCCAATTCCAGTGCTGTTATAGTGACTGTTGCCGTACTGTGGACTTTACCTATATTGCACTGTATTGCTATTATGTAACACATTTAAGAAACAGGATGACGACATACACCACCATGGATCGTTACCATTTTAGATACAATCTGCCTATATGCAATATTGGTGCCGTTGTAGTCTGAGAGCTGCTGCACAAGATTGCATCTAAAACGCTAACTATCATTAAACTAGTTTAATACTTGTGCATAGTTGTGTGTGTCAACATCCTTCCTTAAGACATGTTACATAATAACAATCCCATGCAATATAAACCCGTCGAAAAAAAAAAAAAAACTCCGGACCTCATGCAATTTTGGCTGAGAAAATTATTGGCTTGGTAGACAGCGTTGTTTGGTTTCATCTTTATTGCTGGGAAGCGATCCAACAGTAAATATCAGAACCCACATATGCCTATGCGTAAATATTTCCGTCTTCAAAATTAAACAACACTGTCTACCAAGTCAGATAATTTTCTTAGCAAAAATTGCATTAAGTTCGTAGGTTTTTTCGGCGCGTATAACACTCACAGTATGGCAGCACTCACTACACCCGTATTGCTAAGACAACATAACAGTATCGTTAGGGCAACTATACCAGTATTGTTAGGGCAACAATAATAGTATGGCCATAACCATACCAGTATTGTTGCCTTAGCAATACTGGTATAGTTATTAACATGATATGCATAGTACAGACAGCCTAAAACTATAGCTGCGATAACAATACCACATTTCTTGGACAACAATATTTATGGTAAGTGTAGCACAACAATATATTTTTACTAACAACGCAGATATTTATACTGACCATAAAGTATAGTTGTGAAAGCATCAGGATACGTCACACCAACTATTTTAGCGCTTCGAGTATGGTTACAACAACTATACAAGTTGGTGTCACAACATATATTGTATGGTAGGGACAAACACAATACATTTTTGGATAGTTCCGATGACCATATCATATAGTATTTCCAACTATATAGCAGCTGTATAGTTGCAAGTACAATAATTGGCATAGTTGTTAATATCATAAATATGTCTAGGACAACCATAATTATTGTTGACCCAGCTAAATTTTTTTAACAATATAATATTGTACTCCCAGTCATAATTCTTGCTGGCGCTATATTAACAATACTGTATAGTTACATTCAACCATAATTATGGTTGAATATAACAATACCGTTTTTAGAGTGCATAATTATCTTTAAGAGTTAAATTTAAATAAATTACAGGTCGTAATGAACAATTTCTTGTTTTGCACATGCATTACCGATACTGGTACAATTTCGTTCGAAATTAAATTTATATAACAACCCAGAGTCCGAAATCGTCCTAACCTCAGTGCGGGAATGGTTACTTCTTAAATGGAAAGAGAAGTAAAATAAATATTGACAAACATGCGGACAGTTAGATTTTATGGATTATTGTCTGCCCGTTGTTAACGAAGCAGGGATCGGATTTGAGAACGGAGTGAGAACGCAAAATATCGCATCTTGAAAACAAAGAACACAAATGACTACCTGCGTTTTCGAAGGTGGACATTTTCTGAGCAAAAACACCAAGGCAAGTAATTTCTTGCTATGTACTGCTTCATTTAAATTCTGCTCCGTAAAAAGAAAATCTTAAATTTATAATACAAGTTTGAAAAATCAAGCGCTCCAACTCTGGGCTCTCTCTTTATTTATTTATTTTTTTTAAATATCCAACTCTGGGAGTGGCAGTCGTCACCTCTCGATCCGCCCCTGTTGTGTACACAGCTTGCTTCTGGCGACAGCAGATATGTGAGCCAAGAAACAAAGAGGTGTTCCTTTTTACTGATGTTGCTGCAGTGCCTCAGTGGTAGAGCGTTCACTTCTAGTGCGTAGGGTCCCTGGTTCGATCCCAGCTCGTGTCAAGTGATCTTTGTGGTGGACAAACACCATGTCCCTGGGATTTCACGACATTCTCCCGTTTTCGCCCACTTTCTTCATACCACCATTTTTCACTTTTCATTAGCACCATCTTCCTTAGCCTCGGTGCCTTATCCTGAGGCGTGAATCTAACTATTTAATTTCATATGTTTTTAATGGTGAGGATGTGGTGTTCTACCTGAAAGCAAGGTTTTGACCCAAAGAGAGTTCCATTGTTAATGCACGCATAAATATTAAAAGGATATTCCCTATGTCAAGAGCTCGCTTAAATACATCTGACTGGGACCACCTTCAACCATGGACCCTTAATAAGAAATTTGGTTTCCTTTGAATCGTTTCACGATTAGCAGTGGAACTCATAATAATGCAGTCATGTAGAGGATACTTAATTGAGTTGGAATATATTTTCTTGAAATTCAGTGGCAACATTGATCAGTATCCATCATCACATGCTGACACAGGAGCCTAGAATACGAGGGAGCTCTCACTCAATTAATGAACAAAATATTCGAGCACTGTCAAAACACCGTTACATTATTATGATTCCCACACCCAATTCTGTGGCACAGCTACGGTAGCCAAATGTCTTGTGAGGGTGCGTAGGTGCAACAGGACGATGGTCGCAGTTTGAGAGTCATCTCAACTGGGGTAATATCCTCCCACTGATTATGAACATATACAATGGGGCACTACTTTAACAAACGAGTCTATCAAATATACATCGATTTTGTGCATTTTTTCACTAGATTTAAGGCACTAGTGTTACAAAAGGCTAAACAAATCATAACTGAATGAGCAAAGGGGTTAGAACTTCCATAGGGTTCGTCATTTCTAACTTTGAAGTCATACACGATTGGCATTGCAACCATTGCCGAGGGTCATTTCTCAACGCATTCGAGCAGACGGTTCTACCTAACAGAAAATTCGTAGGTAACATACGATGTGAAATATATTTTTGTCAAGGAATGAAAGTGTAAATATAAGTAATTACTGTCAGTACATAGCAAATTGAAATGAATTTTGGGCTTTACTCGAACAGACGGCTCTACCAAATTTTGACATTTTTCTTAGTTTTATATCAGCTTAGAACAATGTATTTCTTTTAGCAGAGCATAACTAAATCAGAAGCTCCAATCATGCTTGCAGATTTACTTCAGGAGGCCTCAGTACAAATACAACGTGGACGTAAAGCATAATAATGTCAGTGAATAAAACACGAACCAATTTATACCAGCTGGCCACTAAAAAACAGGAATGCTATATAACCGAGTCACAGTAGGAGCACAGCAAGAGGGCCCGAGCAGCAGCGACGGGACCCGTTCGTAGGGAGCAGGCGCGTCAGCGACGGGTAATACACATATAAACGAGGATAGTAAAAGAGCACACTTATATATACAACACTTTCACTGGTCACTTAAAATTCATTTCAATCTGCTGTACACTGACAGTAATTCCTTTTTTCACACTCTCATTCCTTCACAAAAAATGTTTCTCATAATATTTTGCCTACAAATTTCCTATTTGGTAGAACCGTCTGCTCGAGTAAAGCCAAATTTTGAGTGATAGTGAAGGCACTGTAAGCGTAAGTGTGCTTTTCAACTATCCTTGTTAACGTGTATAGTCCCCGTCGTTGACTTGCCTGCTCCCTACGGACGCACCCCCTCGTTGCCGCTCAGGCCCTCTTGTTGTGCTCCTGCCCTGACTCAAATAGAATGCATTTGCGCTTTTTAGTGGGCACCTAGCAAAAGTTAGTTCGTGTTTTATGCACTGTGCTCAATATGCCATACGTCTACTCTGTATTTATACTAACCCCCGTGAAGTAAATCTGCAAGTATTAATGGAGCTCCTCACTTAGTGCATGCTCTGCTAAAGGAAATACAAAGGTTTAACCTAACTTGAAAATGTAAGAAATGAGTCAAAATTTGGTAGAACTGTCTGCTCCAGTAATGCCTCGAAAAGCATACACTTACTGTCATCTCGGCGTAGGAGGCCCGGGTTCGATTCCCGGCGGGAGCTGATGTGGTTCGGATTCCACGTTAATCAGTAGGCTCACGTTTTATATAGCCTCGCTGCTGAACGGGACGTTAAACTCAAAATCAACTCATCTCAACTTACTGTCATCTCGTTCTTTGCTTGTATCCTGCAGTCTTCCGCCTTGACAAATATTCCACAATGTGTGCAGCTTTAATATACGGATCAATTGTATAAGTACTAGTAGTAGGAACTGGTTAGAATCCCCGCGGAGGCTAGTTGGTCCTGTTCTCGACATGAAATGGGCAAATTAAACACTTGTCAATTTTTTCGCACATTTTTCAATCTATGTATCCGTATAGTAAAACTGCATCCAAAAATGACATACTTTCACATGCATACTCACTCCCATATACGGTTTATTGAGTTTAAACACATACATTATCATTTTACTACCTTCACTATTAATATTTTTCTTCACTATTCTACCTAAAAAAATTAATTTGGTAGAGGCGTCTGCTAAAGTTAACCTAATGGAGGCATCCTCGTTCTTTCTACGGTATTTTAATACACTGTAATAAGAAACCATAGGTAACGCTGTATGAGAGGAGCTAATCTTCACAATTACAATACTCAATCTGCTGAATTTTACACAGAATACACCTAGATAGGAATAGGATAGAAATTTACTTACTTGTCTTAAAGCTGACCTTTATCACAGGTGCTTCTAACTTCACAAAAATCATAGAAAAGCATCATAACACCAGGCAATTATGGCTCACGATTCCTATCATGCACTGCTCAAACTGCAGTTACAGTACTGGGAACGTCCGCGCTTTCAGCACCTAAAAAAGACGTCTATTTTTGGTGATGTTCGACACGTGTTTTTTTGTACCATTCTGGCACGTGATAAACACGTACAATTTAGGTCATGTTTGACACGTCATTTTTGTTACCATTTTGGTACGTGATAAAGACGTTCCAAATTTTCAAAAGACGTCATTTTGAATTCGAACCCCAAAAAAAGACGTGTTAATGACGTGACTGTGCTACCTGGTCTGTAAGAATTTAGACTACTATTTCAGTTTTAAGAACCATCATATCTTTATCAATCATATTAATAATAAGAAATGGAGGGTAAGGATGATGCCTTATTCAAATTGGAAGTAAAGATAAATAAACTACTGTTTTATGCAATTACTCATAAAACGCTTACATCTAAAACTTATAACATATAGTGCTGTCTTTGATTGAAAAAATATTTTTTGTTTGGTGAAAATCGGTTCAGAAATAGCTGAGTAATGCGAAATTAAAATTTAGTATATCGCATATGGTTGTTACATGTATATACACTTTCACCACACACATATACATATATTCAGTTGAGAGAAGCATGAGCATACAAGTACATGAGATTTATAGCCTCTCTCTTCTCTTCTTCTCCTCACACTAACATACATATTAATACATTAGCCTCCTCATGCCAACAGAACTTTTTAGCTAGCAGTCGTGAGATGGAGCTGTATACCGATGACGTCGTATAATGCCAACGTCATATATACATATTAACCATTTTTTTGTTTCAACCAGAGGGCGCCGTACTGATGACGTAGTATAATAGCTGTTAGACAACGTCACTGAATCCGCAACACCATCTATTGAGTAGGTGATTAACTTCTTAAAATACCCACCTAGCTAGCAAATTTAGCTAAAACATCAATGTTCAAAAAAGAAAAAAAGTCAGTGTTGCCAACCCACTTACCAAATATTATAGTGTTTACCCAAAATATTTTAAAAGGATAGTTTTACCCCTCCATAGTAATAATGTGCTAACTCATCAAATAAAAAAGTTAGCAAATTTCAGAAAATAAGTTAAAACACTGCAAACAAAATTCAGAAATTTGAAAAAGAAATACTAGCATAATCTACATATAAATTCTAAGACTTTTCTAAAGAATAACATTTTCCCGAAAACTCAAAAATAAACCCGTAAAAAATTCCCGAAATTTTGAATTTGTAATAACTTCGTCAGATATTAACCGATTTTCAAAATTCAAACGGCACTCAATAGACAAATAAATTTTCTATTTATAGAATGTTTTGTAGGTTGCATAACTCTAAGGATATAATTATAAAAAATCAATAATCTTTCTTATTTATACATGTATCTTTAAAATTCAAATGACATTATGTTCTGTATATCCAAAGGTCTTAGTTTTTATAGACTTGATACTATAAAATCCTTTTACACTTAAAACATACTTAAAATTACAAGTTCGGATATTCATAATGAAACTATAAAAGCACTTATACACTTATAACATACTTAAAATTACAAGTTCAGTTATTGATAATGGAATCTTCTGCTAACTTCGTTCTCTATAGGAAACAATGACTTCTTAAACTCCGTCCACTGATCATAATTCAAGGTGAATAGACAGCCGTTAATATCAAAAAGTAGTTGAACTTCGGTTTGCACATTTCTCACAATTACATTGAAATTATTAGTAAGAGTGAACTTTTTTTTGAGGATCCATTCTATCCACTCCATTTTTTATTTCTGACGGCATATTTTTGGTCTTTTTTATTATTTTTTGGATTCACAAAACCGATCCTCATTTGAAATTTACACATATAACTCAACAGTTGGTTAATTATCTTTTAAACCATTGTATTTGATTTTTATTCCATCTTTCATCAATCATTTTATCTGTTAAGTGTTTTGTAAATCTATGTGGAAGAAAGAACTTAAACTCCTCACACTCAACTAAAATGCTCTTTCTAAACTTAGTTTTAATCTTTTCCATTTTCACAATCTTATATTCTGTATTTAATTCTAATTCTCTTAATCCAATAACTTAACTTGTTTTTGCTCAAGACTTCCAAGTTTATTTAAAAGCTCAATATGACTCGCCATTGCATTTATTATATAGAAAATCAATAATCGCTCTTTAATTTTTACCTTTAACAAAAAACTTTTTAATGATTTTTGTAATGTTTATGGTGAACCTCCATAAACGTCACAAAAAATACATGTAACTATCTAAAACTCCTCTACTACTTTCTCATTTTTAGGATCATATGTAAAGTTCTTTTGCCCAATTAAAATCGCATAACATATAGTTTTAGCAGCCACAGTTTCTGCAAAGTCTACTACAATCTTTATGTTTGTTCTCTCGTTTACCGATACATTCTTCCTCTTACTACAATTAATCACATACATTGGTCTGTTATCTATAAACTCTGTAGGTATTACCATATGTTATTCTCTTAAATGCAGTATAATATTCATACATCTTAAAATAATCTCTGTTAGAAATATCTAAGTTTCTTGATTCTTTTGGAAATACCTCATTCCTTCCATTCTTAAGATATATATTCTTTACCTTACAATTATCGAACTTACTTGCAACTGCTGTTTGTTTGCCACTTCTATCAGTTTGGAACATTAAAACTACGAAATCCGTCATATCGTATTGTCTAGAATTAAATTGAGTAGTAACATCAAACTCCAAGAAAGAGCTTACAAGAACCTTTTGAACACATTGGTAAGTATGGAATGAAAACTAGATTTTAGGTTCTTTAAGAATATTCAACTTTAACTGGCTTTCATAATTGGATTCGTATTCAACAATAGGCATTCTTATCTCCATACCTTTTATTGTTATTTTTCCATCATGAGGAGCTGTTGCACCTGCTTCTGTCCCAGCCCATTTGTACAAGACGTCGTTATTGTTGTTAGCTTTTGTAGATGTTATTCTCAATCCACCTTTCCACATAAACTCTTTATAATCAAATAAAAAGCCCGGAATTAATCTTAATGGGTACAAAACGCTAAAGTCCTTTCGTAGGCCAAGTTTATCATCTGTTTCAAATCCAGCCTGTTTTAAATATTCAACTTCTGGTTTGGAAATCTTTAATGTTCCAATAGCTGTAGATGTTATTCCAGGTAGCTCAATCTTATCTATAACAACGCCATGCTTTCTAACCTCAATTTGAGAAAAGAAGAATGGTAAGAAGTTATCTACAAGTTTTATAGTATCATTTGCACCAAATGTTCCTCCAACTGCTGCACCAAGAACTTCAAAAGTCATATGACAATCTGCTTTGTGTGGATGAATGAACCCATCTCCTACATCGAGATCAAACTCAATATCTTTGATAGCTTCATTCAATTTATTAAATGTTCTTGTGTTAGCTTTAAAACTCTGTAACTCGTAACTCTCAACACTATCTATTTATTATAAAGAAAGTCTTGAAACCACGCTTTTATGGCATAAAAAATTATACATAATAAACATTCAAAAAACTTATAATCCTCATCCTAACCTAACCTTAGCATTCATAGTAGTACCAACTCCAAAAGCAGCTAACCATTCACCAATTGATGCGTCACTACTAAATGCTCTATTCCATGCTTTAGTTTCTAGTTCCTTATCTGCAATATGTCTTGACTCTGTATCTTTATTGTCTCTGTAGTATATATCTAGTTCTTTACAAGCCTCATCTAATGGGTTAATACCTTCATCACCTCTTTCTAACTTTCTTCAAGCTTCGTAAAAGGCCCGCAAAATCTGAAGCCTGCAATATGTAACTCCGGTATTCCCTTCATGTTTAATATCTTATTCATTAGTCCTTTCCCAAGCTTCTCATCATTCCAGAATCGTGGTGGTAATGTATTAAAGATCTTAATCAAATAACCTATACCTTTTGGATCATTAGGAATAAATTGTGAAAGCTTATTGTTAATCATACTCACTATACCTACTTTCTCATTATAAAAGTTATTATTACCAGCGTTTTCTTCTCCATCTATAACTATTAGCCGATCAATAAACTTTCTCACATCATCCACCCATATATATTCTTTAGATATATCTGTATATTGTTTAATTCCTTCACCAGTCCTTTTACGAGTTGGAGGTAAATTTGGTTTAATATAATCATCCCAAATAGGCTTGATAATATTAATGTACTTAGAACCTCTATTAGATGCTACTTTTTTATCTCGATTATATTTTTGGAAGGCGGCATCTGATTCTATTATTATTTCCTTGTACTGTTCAAAATCGTCATCGTCATAATCTTCAATGTTTTTTTTAGTATTCATCGTTAACAATTACCATAGACCTTCTGTTCCTTTATAAGTTTTACCATTAATTATCAAGTCATCACCACTCACTTTAGCTTCAGAATTTCCTATCTTATTTATTATTTTTCCATCTTCTTCTACAGCTCTTATTCCAAATACACTATCATTTCTTTTACTATAATATTTCGTTGCAATCTTACCAAATGATTGTGCTGTTGTTAAAGGTTCTACTCCTTCAACTTTGTCTTTAATTTGTTTTCTCATTTGTTTTATTTTCTCCTGTTATAGGCGTATCACTACTACTTGCAGGACTATCATAAGTTATTTTTTATGTGTTTCTAGTAGACTAGGATCTATTGAAGCCGTCTTATATACAACTGGAACAAGTTCAGTTGTTAGATTTTTATTTTGTTCTGCTACTTCTTCGATCTCACTTCCCAAGTATTGAATAGCATCAATTAGATGTTGTTCTTGTGTCTTAAATTTATCATAATATACCTGCTCTTTCTTTCTTCCAAGATTTGAAGCCCTTTTTCAAGAACTCCTTTAACTTGATATTCTTATTAATTTCTTTCTCATCCATTTATTGTATAGAAAACGAACAAACGTCAATAAAAGTAAAAACATGAAAAAACCTCAATAAACGTCAATAAACGTCAAAGAACGTCAATAAACGTCAAACGTTAAAACGCCAAACGTCAATAAACGTCAAAGGTTAACACGTTAAAACGTCAAAAAACGTCAAACGTTTATAAAGTGTTTTATTTTGTTCCTATATTTACCATTGTTTACCTTCCTTGTCATATCGATTACTATAAAACCATAATCTTTTTGCCAACAGTTTGAACATATCTCTTTAAACTTATCATAAGATATATGTCCAAAAACAAACTCATTATACACATTTATAAGATTAGTATCATCTTGTCTAAATATGCATAGGAAGTTAACGGTATCTCTTATATGCTGTTTAGTTACTTTTGAATATGTCTGTGCAAGATAAAAACAGTCTAAATGTCTATGTCTACCTCTCGTAAAGTAATTTCTAACAGTGTCTTGATTCTCCAAAAATGTAATCATCAAACACAACTATAGAGAATTCTTCACATTCATCAATAGGTACAATACAATCATTACTGCTTAAGAACGTAGCTATTTGCTTCTTAAACTTTAGTTCTGCTTTTTCAAATTAATCTTTTAACTGCTCATACGTTGGCTGATTCATGCTTTTAGAATATATATAGAAGTAATTATTGTTTAACCAACCTGGCTTTAATAAGAAGTTAAATAATAGAAATGTTTTACCACAACCAGATGGACCCACTATAAGGCATCGAATATCATCAGGTATAAGTTCTCCATTTCTTTTCTTAGCTGTTGTTTCTTTTATTATTTCTTTTACATCCCAATTAATAGTTTTTCTACTGATTTATTATAGACAAAATCGTCAAGTCCCTAGTTACAAACATATTTTATAATCTTATATCTTTAAGTTGTTCTCTGATCTTAAACAACGTATCTTTTATATATTCGTTATCTATTTTATCATTTAATGTTATTTTCATATCTAACTGTTCTTTAAATGAGTTAATACAAGTGACAATGGTTTTATATTCATCTTTTCTTTTGCTTAGGTTTAACTTAGAAGATAAACGTGTTATAATAGCACTTCCAGTTGCAAGAGACGTTGTTAATATTGAGTAAATTGTTACAGGTATAAAAATATTAATAAACCCAGTTGTTGCAGAAAGTATAACCGATAACGTAATCAAAGTGTAGTATGCATATCTAACAATTCGTAGTTTTCTCTTTTTCTTCTTTAAACTATATTCTAACACTTGAATGATATCCTCTATTAACTTGATTGCTTTCTCTCTTCGAATATCTTTAGGTAGATCAAACTCGTTCATTTATTATATAATAAATGGCTAAGGTATTTTAGTTAACGAGTGATACTTCTGTTTTAAAGAAGAAACTCCATTACGAATTAGACAACAGTAGCAACTATTTAAGTATAGGACTGGTTGGGTTTTACACAACATACTTAACTCCAAACATTACTGAAAAAATAATAAACTAACATTTTGTGACTTTCCTGGCTATTGTACAAAACAACTTATAGTTCAACCTGGTCAATATAATTTAAAAGAATTAGAAAAATACATTAAATCAAATCTTCCATACACTGGTGATGCTTTTAAAAATATTAAATTTAATGAGGACAGAGAGAAAAATAGAGTTAAAATATTTAGCGGACCTTGTGATATAACCTTAGATACCATTAATACTGTATTAGGTTTTAGTCAAAAAAACTTAGCTAGAAACATAGAACATGTTGGAGATAATCCGCCAAAGTCTTATCCGTTTGATACAATTAATGTTCACTGTATAATATCAGATGGTATGTGTGTTAAAAATACTGAGTGCACACATAGAAAAACAGGAATTATAGCATCATTTAAAACAGATGCCGAGTTTAAACATAGTATATTTTCGAACATATTATCCATTATTTTCCCCTATATCAAAAGACAAGGTTCACAATTTTGAGATAAGGATAACAGATGAGAATGATTCCTTAATTGATTTTGGTGGAGCTACAACAACTGTACTTTCACAAACCAAGATTTTCTAGTAAATATATAGGAAGATGTGTTCTATTAAAGGTTGTATCTTTAGTGTTCCTTATAACGAACTAAAGGATTTAAATATTGATGATGTATTAACAAAGAAACAACTTAGCGATAAATCTAAGAAAATTAAAGAAGGTAAAGGAATGGATTTAACTTCAACTACTGCACAATTGCAAAAGATTAAGAAAGAGAAAATGGGTGGTTTTATCTTTACAATTCCAGCCATTTTAGCAGCTTTATTAGCAGTTGGCACATTAGCAGGTGGTGCAGCAGCGATTACTAAAACCGTACTGGATGCTAAGAAGAATAAACAAGAACTTGAAGAACAAAAAAGACACAATATTGCTATGGAAGAAAAGCAGGGACAGGTAAACCAAAGAAGTCAAAACACTAAAACCATTGACCAACTTCGATATAGAGAAGTTGGTTAAAGAATTAAAGATAAAACGATTTATAGGTGTATTTATGAGTGATGAACTTCCACAAAAACCCTATGTAAATGAGAGCGGTGTTGTTAACCTCGATAAATGTGAAAACATTGGTACTCATTGGATATGCTATTGGAAAGATAACAACATAAAGTACGTGTTAGATTCTTATGGTGATGTTCCTCCTAAACAACTGGTACAATATCTTGGTACCGAAAACATATTTTACAATGATGAACTAATACAAGACTTTAATTCAGTTATATGTGGTCATTTTTGTGTTGAGGTTTTAAATCTTCTAAATGAAGGACATTCTTTTAGTAATGTTATTTATATGATTAAAATGATTAAGTTTAAGTGCTTTTATGATTTATATTCCTAAAAATTTTGTTTTAAGATAAATATGGAAGCTATACACAATACATTTTTAGATTATTATCAGAAGCAAGAAGATGAACTAGATGCACTAGTTAGTTATAATTTTTATCGGTATTTTCAGTATGTTAGTAAGATAGACTTTAGAGATAAAAACAAGGTATACACAGTTATTGATTTATGGAAAATGTGTATACCTAAATTTTTGTACACGGAAGAAGAGTTGGATAAGTTATATCCAATAATTACCTTAAAGGACTTGTTGTCAAATTATAACTCCGGACCATTAAAATGCAGTTATTGTGGTAGTAAGTCATTAACAAAAGGTTTGAGTAGATACATTTGCGATTATTGTTCTGTAGAGAGTGGTTGGGTTTACAGTACTAATGAAGGAATGAGATCTGCTTGCGCAAAAAAAACATGGTATGATACTACAAAAATATTTAAGTTACAGCTATCTCGTTCGCAAGCTTTACAGGATAGAATTATTCCTGAAGATGTGTTCAAGGTGTTAAATGATGAATTTAGGGATATATTAAAAGATTTAATATCAACAAAAGATGTTTTAGAAGTACTAATGAAAAACAAATACACAAAATATTATGATGATGTTTATTTAATACACTATCACCTTACTGATTAAAAACCATTAAACTTACGACATATGGAAGAAACACTTATAAACGACTTCGAAAACTTATACAAATCCTTTAAAGAACTGTATCCGAAAAGAGCATTGTTTATTAACATAAAATGTGTATTGTATTATCTGTTGAAAAAGCACGATGTTCATGTTGATATTGATTTTAAACATTCGCCTAGAACATGGAAGTACTAAAGAAAAACAAATAGAGATGGTAAAGAAATGTTTTGAAAAATTAGGATGGGCATTTTCTTTATAATAAATGAGTATGGATATATTTGGTAACGTTAAAGATAGAAAAGGTGATGTTAATATTAGTGAAGAAAAATTAAAATTGTTGGAGAATTTAAATGATGTTGTTAGTGTAAGTCAACTTAGGTCAATAGAAGCTCAATTAGAGAACGATAGAAAACGATTTGAAAATGCATTAGAAACGTTACAAGACACATACATAAAGAAAGAAGATTTTCAAAAGATTAGGATGGATACTACAAAATTGATTATGCAAAAAGAAACGATACCCTTTTTATGTCGATTAAGAGCTGAAAACGTTAAAGACCCAATCTTTAGAATATTTATTCTTTCTAATGGTTACAAATTTCTCTATAATGGGAAAATAATACACATGGTATTAAGCTTGGATAAATACTTTCTAAATGTATATTTGGGTGATACTTTGATTGACAATTTACCTTTTAACTTTAACAAGAATGATATAATTACAATTAAACCAACTAAAAATTCAGCTATGGAAGAAGGGCAATTATTGTTTGTTATAATGTACATAGAAAGAGAGGTTTCCTAAAGATGTTTGCTATATAATAAATATGGATATTTTTGGTAATGTTAAAAGTATAGTATTAAGTAATGATAAATTTTAATTATTTTCTTGATTTTCTATACAATACATAATGATAATGTATTGTGTTAAATGTAAGAAATCAACAGATATAAAAGAAAGTTACAATTAGGATAGAACAAACAAAAAATGGAAGATATATTAAGAAAGGTATTTGTTCTGTATGTGGTTTACTAAGTCTCAATTCGTTAAAAAGCCCGATTGACTAGAAGAAGGTAAAGGTATTAGAGAAGACATTATAGAAGAAATTCATAAGCCTGGAAGGAAAAACTATCCTAGACTAAGTGTTGTGATTAAAAGTATCGATGATCTTTGGCAAGCTGATCTTGTAGAAATGGATAGCGGAGTATTAAAAGGTGTTTCCAAATTAAATAAAGACTATAAGTATCTGCTAGTGTTTTCGAAATATGCTTTTGCTATTCCTGTTTAAGATAAGAGCGGTAAGAATGTTACAGAAGCATTTGAATCCATATTAAGAGCGAGAAAACCTAGTAACTTACAAACTGATCAAGGCAAAGAGTTTTACAATAAAGAATTTAGGAAGTTTATGGTTGAAAATAAGATTAATCATTACTCAACCTATAGTGGTAAGAAAGCTTCTGTTGTTGAGAGATTTAATAGAAAACTTAAACAAAACTTGTGGAAGAAGTTTACAACACAAGGGAATTACAAATTAATAGATATATTACCGACACTAGTTAGCGAGTATAATAATAGAGTACATAGAACAATTGGTTTAAAGCCTATAGAATTTAATAAGAAGAATGAGTGAACAATATTGGAGAAAGTGTATAAGAAAGAATATAAGCGTCTTAAACCGAAATACAAATTAGGTGATCATGCTCGTATAAGCAAGTCGAAAGGGTTATTTGAGAAAGGATATACACCTAATTGGTCAACAGAAGTATTTGTTACAAGTGAAGTTATTCCATCTAATCCACCTACATATAGAATTAAATATTTAGAAGAAGAAGATGTGCAAGGTAGATTTTACGAACCAGAACTATTAAAGACGAAACATAAAGATGAATACTTGGTAGAAAAGGTGTTAAGAAAGAAAGGTGATAAAGTATATGTTAAATGGCTAGGATTTGATGATTCACATAATAGTTGGGTAGATAAGAGTAATGTTGTAGTGTAAATATAAATGTTGTCTTTTATGGAATAATAGCCATAAAAGGCTCGAACAGATTAAAGGTTATTAATAATTAAGGTTACGACTTTTATGATATAAAAGTCATAAAAGGTAATTAGTTAAACATTAAACAAAGCATCTGTTGTAACATCGAATGCTAAATTCAATATACTACCTAAATCAGAATTATTATGATATTCTCTTATTTAAAAATCTCCAATCCACAAAGTGTCTAAATACATATATAAACTCTACAGAAAGGTCTTGGAAAATTGAAATGTTATCCCAATAAACGCGATCTTTGAACTCTGCAATAAATTCTTCTGTTAAATTTTGAATATTGAAATTGTTTTCCAATCTACTTTATCAGTATAATATCTTATAAGGTTTTCTGATAATTGCTGAGTCCTACATAAGCTCCACCAATCAACTCTATCTGCATGTTTTCGTATAAATGCTTCAGAGAATTTGCTTCTATAAGATATAGCATCAAAATTAACTTTGTCAATAAACTCATTAATAAATTCTTCAGATAGGTTTTGATTTAACGATGCTTCTTTCCAATCAACTCTATCTGCAAATTCTCTTATAAAGTCTTGTGATAAGTCTTGGTTTTCCGAAATATTCCCCCAATCAACTTTATCAGCTAATTCTCTTATAAACTCTTCTGATAACATTTTCCATAAACATATTTTACTCAAATTAACTTTCTGCAGATATTTACGTATGAAGTCTTCTGTAATGTGATCATAGTTATATTCCTCCTCATAATCATCATAACCTATAGACGACCATTGTTCATCAGTCAGTGAATCTAACATCTCATCAGACAAATTCATAACGTTTGCATAGAGAATGTTTTGTATAAGAAATGAGTTGTTTTCTTTAGCGGCTTTTTTGAACAAATGATCTAACATTCCTACGGACACGCTAAAATTTATTTTGTCTTCATCATTATAACCACCAATATCTAGATGTTTACATACACAATCAAATATAGGTTTGTAAGATTTATATTTCCTTAGCACTAGTCATATTCACCTGTTCATTTTTATTCTTAGATGTTTTAAATTTATCTCATTTTTGTTGGTTTTGTATATAATAAATATGGAAACACATTTTGATTTATTACATGATAGACTTAAACTAATGCATCGTGATCTTAAACTCTTAGCAGCACTACTAGAGAAACAAATACTGTTAAAGGAAAAATAATTATTAATAATGCAACAAAAACATCTGTTTTGAGTAGTGATGATGAATATAAATATGGTAGTGATGATTATGACGATGATGAGTAAGTTTACAAAAATGATTTAAATTTAATATGTGTATATGTAACTTTGATGGGTTATTCTCATCAAAGTCGTGTTCTAATACAACGCGTAATATGTAGACAATGGCAGGAGTGTACAATGTTAAGTGTTGTATTAGGATATATGGAAGTAAAAATAGTACATTAATGAACAGAAATAATCCGGCGAAGATAAAAAATTGAGTAGTAGGATTTTCTATATATTGAAAGATGAGTAATTATAATAGATTTACTGTAGTGGAGTTAAAGCGACGATGTAAGGAGAAGGGGATAAAAGGTTATGCCCGATTAAGAAAAGCAGAACATATTGACAAACTTATTGAACATGACAACCTTATACAACCACAATTCTACAATGTGGATAACTACAGTGACTTGAATGTAACACAGCTTAAACAAGAAGCGAGAAAATTTAATATACAAAATTATAGAACGTTAAGAAAAGATCAACTTATAAGAAAACTAAACAAGAAAAATAATAAAGACATTTTTCAAAATACAAAACAAGAACAACAAGAACCAAAAGTAAAAAGTAAATAATTAAAAAGGATATTTCCATTTGAAGATACTGTGATTGAAGAATCAAAACCAACACGTATACCTATAAAAGTAGAATTAGAAGAAACAGCATTAAAGAAGCGTTTACAAACTATTAAACTTGAAAACACAGGAGGATATAAAGACCCAATACAATTTTTAGATACAAGTGGGAGAGTTGATATTAACAAAATTAAAGCAGAATTAAAATTTCATCCAGTTAAAGTAAACCTTGTTTTCATTTGTGATTATATAAAAGATAAAGAAATACAAGAACGCAATTTCAAAACATCGAACGAGAGAGTATTAGAATCAACTGACTTAAATGAATATATACATCATGCAAAACAAAAACTATGTAGAGAAATGGGAGAATTTCAAGGTAGAGGATCAGGATGCACATTGCATTAAATTAAATATTTACAAATCAGATTAAACAAGTGTGTGCCATTAAGAGCTTCTTCCTATATTGAACTTCCTAAACCAATTAAAGATAAGAAAGCAGTGATTAATATTAAAAATAAAGACAATATATGTTTCTTGTATTCTATTGCAAGCTATTGAAAACCTATAGACAGAATGTATTAAAGACCTTCGCATTATAAACAGCTTGTTAATGAGTTGCAAAAGAAGTATTGTGATAACATTGAATTTCCTGTACAATTAAAAGATATTCCAAAATTTGAAAAAAGAAGTAATATCTCCATCAATGTTTACAGCTATGACAAAAACTATAATGTATATCCACTTCAAATCACAAAAAATAAGCAGAAAACTAATATCAATTTATTATATGTAAAAGATGAAACAAACAGTCATTTTTGTTGGATAAAAGACTTATCACGATTAATAAGAAGTCAAGTGACAAAACATACTGAGAAGTTATACTTTTGTGATAGATGTTTAACGAGGCACTTTCGAAATGAGAAGCAGTTGCAAAACCATGAGCTATATTGTAAAGAACATGAGGCGGTTAGAATAGAACTTCCAAACCCATACGACAATCAAATAGAGTTTCAAAACTATAATCGATCATTAAGTGCTCCATTTGTGATAATTGCTGACTTTGAATGTATCTTATGTAAGTTAAAAATAGAGCATAATTGTAGTAAAACAGTAAAATATCAAAAGCGTGAACCAATGAGTTTTTGTTACTATGTCAAATATTCAAATGGGAACTATAAAGCCCCTGTTAGTTATATAGGTCTAGATACTGCAAAAGTATTTCTTGAAATGTTGCAAAAAGAAGCTATAGAAATTATGGAAATATATAACAGGGTAGTTGATATGATCCCGCATAGTGAGGAGGAAATAGAAGCTTATAACAGTTCGGATACTTGTCATATATGTGGGAGAAACTTGAATGACTTACCACCAGCAGTTGAGAAAAAATAAACATATTAAAGGGAAAAATAGGTCTAGAGATGAGGATAGACATGATATGAGGTTCTATAAGGATAGATATGATATGAGTGAAAAGATAAAAGGAAGGAAGCATGACTTAAAAAAATGTTTGTATAAGATAAATAAAACTAAAGTAAGAGATCATGATCATTTGACTGGAAAGTTTAGAGGTGCAGCTCACAGTTATTGTAACTTAAGCTATCGAAATCCTAATTTTATTCCAGTATTTATTCACAACTTAAGTGGTTATGATACTCACCTGTTTGTTAAAGAACTTGCTTATAAATAAGAATGAAATAAAACTAATTGCAAACAATGAAGAAAAATATATAACATATTCGAAATATGTGAAAGTTGATAAAAAGAATGGGATTAATTTACGATTTCTAGATTCATTTAGGTTTATGTCAAAGAGTTTAGCAGAACTAGCAAATAACCTTACAAAAGAAGAATATAGAGAAACGTCAAAGTATTTCCCCAATGATTTATTAGATTTAGTAATTAAAGAAGGTGTGTACCCATATGATTATATCGACTCAATTGAAAGATTAGAAGAAACAAAACTACCTTCAAAAGAAATGTTCTTTAATAAACTTACTAAAACCCACATCAGTGATGAAGATTATGAGCATGCGGAAAATGTTTGGAAGTTATTCAATATTAAAACTCTAGGTGAATATACAGAACTTTATAACAAGACAGATGTATTAATATTAGCTGATGTATTTGAAAGTTTTAGAGATGTGTGTTTAAAAGCATATGGTTTAGATCCTGCTTGGTATTTCACTGCTCCTGGTTTATCGTGGGATTCAATGTTAAAGATGACTAAGATCAAACTAGAAATGTTAACTGACTATGACAAAATATTAATGATAGAGAAAGGTATAAGAGGTGGAATTTGACAATGTAGTAAGAGATATGTAAAAGCAAATAATAAGTATATGAAAAGTTATAACAAAGACAAACCTTCAAAGTATTTAGCTTATCTAGATGCAAATAATTTATATGGATGGGCTATGAGTCAATATATACCTTACAAAGACTTTAAATGGGTTCAACCTTACATAAACATAATGAATATTCCAGATGATTCAGAAACTGGCTAGATATTAGAAGTTGATTTAGAATATCCAGAATACTTACATAATAAACATACAGATCTACCATTAGCTCCAGAAAATATGTGCCCACCAGGATCGAAACATTCAAAATTAATTACAACGCTTTACAACAAAGAAAGATATGTTATTCACTACAGAAACTTAATACTATATATGTCACTTGGGATGATGTTAAAGAAAATTCATAGAGTATTAGAGTTCAAGCAATCAAACTGGTTAAAGGAATATATTGATCTAAATACAAATATGAGAACAAGAGCTAAGAATGATTTCGAGAAAGATTTTTACAAGATAATGAAATATAGCGTATTTTGTAAAACAATGGAAAACATTAAGAAGAGACCATCTATTACCTTAGTATGTGATCCAATGAGGGTGGAAAAGTTAATAGCGAAAAAGAACTTAAATTACAGAACAATATTTACTGAACATTTGTGCGCGATACATACGAAAAAAGAAAAATTAACCTTCAACAAACCAATATATGTTGGTATGTTGGTGAAGTGTGTTAGATTTGTCAAAACTATTAATGTATGACTTCCATTACAACATTATGATACCTAAAGACGATATCGATATAGACTTATGTTACATGGATACTGATAGTTTTATATATGCAATTGATACAGATGACTTCTACAAAGACTTAAAGGAAATGGTTGATCTATTTGATAGAAGTGAATATGGAAAGGGTAATCAATATGTAATACCACTAGTAAACAAAAAAGTATTAGGAAAGATGAAGGATGAAAACAATGGTAAAATAATGAGGGAGTTTATTGGGTTAAGATCAAAGATGTATGCCTTTAAAGTTGAAAATAAAGAGAAGAAAAAAGCAAAAGGAATAACGAAATGTGTAGTAGCAAAAGAGTTACAATTTAATGATTATAAGCGAACCCTATTCAATGATACGAAAACATACAAAAATATAAATCTAATTCGAAGTTGTAAGCATGATGTGTATACCATAGCTGTAAATAAGTTAGCATTAGATTCGAGTGATGACAAAAGATATATACTAGAGGGTGGTGTAAGTACATTAGCTTGAGGGCATTATAAGATATAGTTAAAATGTAATTATGTGTAGTGTAGTTGATAGGTGTTAGTGAGTAATTATGTGTGGTTTAGTTTTAAGTAAAATTCAATTAACTTTTATGTGTAGTGTAGTTGATAGGTGTTAGTGAGTAATTATGTGTGGATTAGTTTTAAGTAAAATTTAATTAACTTTTATGTGTAGTGTAGTTGATAGGTGTTAGTGAGTAATTATGTATAGTTTAGTTTTAAGTAAAATTTCATTAACTTTTATGTGTAGTGTAGTTGATAGGTGTTAGTGAGTAATTATGTGTGGTTTAGTTTTAAGTAAAATTTAATTAACTTTATGATATTTTAAGTCATAAAATTGTTTTTGTAATTTTATCCTTAGACATATGTAACCAGTAACATGAAAATAATTGTTTTGGAGTCAGTATTTATACCCCTTTTACATTTCTTTAATACATTCTTAAATAGTGGAGATATTTGATTTTTTGTAACTAGATTTAGTGATTTTTTAATTTGTAACTAGATTCAGTGATTTTTGTACTCAAATTTAGTGATTTTTTGAAGTCAAAACCGGTTATAACCAGATTTAGCGATTTTTTGTAACTAAATTTAGTGATTTTTCATTTTGTAACTAGATTTAGTGATTTTTTTCTAACTAGATTTAGTGATTTTTTAATTTGTAAATAGATTTAGTGATTTTTTGTAATTTTGTAACTAGATTTACTGATTTTTTTAATTTTGTAACTAGATTTAATGATTTATTTGTAATTTTGTAACTAGATTTAGTGATTTTTTTGTATCCAGGTGTAGATTGTTTATTTCTTTTTCAACATCATGTGTTTTGGCTTAAAGTATTCTATCTTATTCACGCTTCTCATCTATATACTTTGCGCTATGTATAGTTAGTTGAACCTTATGTTATATGTTCTGTGTTTTCTTGTGTGTTGATCGAAAAATATTGGGAGGGGAAAGTTGTCTGCTGAACATACATTGATACTCTACTGGATCGGGTTACGGGTCGGGTCGGGTCAGTCGGGTTAGCTCGGGACGGGTCACTCGGGTCGGTTCGTCACATTCTTCACTTATTTCGAAATACTATAAGGAGCTTTGTTGTAGAATTCAATTCAAAGCTTGTGAATGAATGATAATTGTGACTAATTCTAGGTGACATAGTAATAAAATTTTAATTTAACCCTATATTAACTAATTGGCATAATAATTGTAATTAATATTACGACTGACTTTTTTCTTTCTGCGTTTTTATGTCAAGTTAAATGTCACATTAAGTGAAATTAAGAGGAAATATCTAGTTAACGTCCCCCGTTGTGCACCAACGCTAAGAGAGACAGTGATGATGAGAAATAATTGAAGTAGTTGAATGAAGAAAGTGGAAGCAAATGGAAGAACACCGAGAAAAC
Organism: Thermobia domestica; assembly: GCF_964235325.1. Taxonomy (NCBI): domain Eukaryota; kingdom Metazoa; phylum Arthropoda; class Insecta; order Zygentoma; family Lepismatidae; genus Thermobia; species Thermobia domestica. The sequence continues at coordinate 87,652,705 of NC_137457.1, read as the reverse complement.
CCATGCGCACGGTGTTTGTCCACGAGAAAGCTTACTTGGTACCAGCTGGAATCAATATCCAAGGACCTTCGGGTCAAACATCTGCCTTTGAACAGGACACATTATTATTATTATTATTATTATTATTATTATTATTATTATTATTATTATTATTATTATTATTATTATTATTATTATTATTATTATTGCTTTAAAAGTGACCAAGAAAGTTCGGCCGCCTTTTCACCAACACCTTCGAACATTGATATGTAACCTAAGACGTACCTGGAATATCAAAAATAGTCTCCATCAGCATCGGCGACCTTCTGCCTACGTTTCGGAAGGCTATGGATTCCATCGCAGTCGAACTTGGTGGAACGTGAAGCGAAGAAGGTATCAAGTGCATATTGAATCTCTATTAGAGATTTGAACTAGCGTTCACTAAGGTGATTGTCCAAGAAATGGAACAGGTGATAATGGGACGGTACAATGTCCGTGGAGTATGGCGGATCCAATAGTGTTTCCCATCCAAGGCATAGAATGGTGTCCTGGGTCATCTTAACCACGTGGGGCTTAGCGTTGCCTTGTAACAGGAGGACCCCTTTTCGATTCAGAAGTGCTGGATCCACAGAGTGACAGTACACACTTGCATTGCTGCCCTGACCAGCTGGTAGAAGTTACCGATGGACCATGTCGCAAGCAGTCCACAAAATACACAGAACCTTATTCTGGTGTCGTGCTCGCTTGGGTTGTTTCTGAACCGGTTCGTGGGATGCTAACCAACGATGACGGTGCCGTGGAGCTTCGTTCCCATCACATGTCCACCCTGTCCAGATATTGCAAATATATTAATCAAGAAAAAAGTAAAAGGTAATTCATTACACAATGATATTTCAGTGCAATTAGTTCCTTATGATTCTATCAGATAGCAACGCTGTTTTCAAATAGAAAAATCAGAATGTTAACGTGATGAAATTTTTGTTTATTGCACAGCAAAAACTTTCTATTTTGTAACTTCATATTTCCCTGAGTGAAACGTTTCATAAGCTTCTTAAGAGTCCGAGAAGCCTCACAATGGCCACCAATGAGCTTATCATTGTGGTAATATTCAATCAGGACTCTTCGCAATGCTCTGGGGATAATAATCTTAAAGGGATTGTGAACTAATTTTTTTTCCTTTTCATTAATATATTTTTATTTAGATGATATCCTGGAATATTGTCGCCATCTTCCAATCGATCGATGATCAATTTTAATTCTGGATCTTCTCTTTGAAGATCTTCTATGGATTCTTGAATCAGAGGTAATTATATATATGTGTGCATGACGCAGGTTGCTATCGAAAGCCGTTAAACCCAAAGAACCGTCTATTATATTGAATTAAAACGGGACGTATACTCTTGTAAGCATGCCATGTTGACCTGACATGTTTGATTTTAAAGGAGAACTAACACAGTCTCTCTACAAGAGGTCCGTACTTCAATAGTCTTTTGGAATTGCTCAGGAATCAGGTAAGCGCTTTGTTATCAGTCAGGATATCGAACTCTCCGATCGAATAATGTTTAAATAGCTTTTGATTTTCTCGTTTATTAGTAAAGACTGAAAAATTTGTTTGAACTTAATTTTTCTTTAACGCACGATTATATGGAAATGCATTCCCCACCGCTAACATGCTATCAGAACACAGGTTTCTACATGTCAAATGCACTTGCTACAGAACTGTAATAGGTCAATATAAAATTCAACGTATTGAAATAAAACAATTTCAACTAATAATGTTCGCTTAAAATGTATGTATGAAACGTACATATGTATTTTTTCAAGTACTTAGGAAAGTATATAAAACAAATTGACAATTCATAGATCCTCTTACTCAATTCTCAATTCTGGACATATTTTGTGCTCTTTGTAATCATGTATACACGTATCAGTGATATAAAACAACAAATTTTAAAACAAAATATAATACACTCTCATTATACATTTTTTGAATTAAAATAAGCTTACATGCTTTGCTATTAACAATATTTTGCATACTTAAGATACCACATTAATTTGAATGTTTTGCGGAATAAATACGGAATTGTACTTACTGTCACACTCATCTGAAAACATATAACACAAACGTAATATTCGTGGGAGATGTTAAAAACATGTATTGATTTATAACGTAAACTACCAAATATTAATACAACACAATGTTATTAGCTGCAAAGGGTTAACATACATTAGGTTACGTTTTTTAATACAGTAAAACTAGATTAGAAAAACACAAACAAGATTAGACTATATTAGAAAAACATGTAAGATGGGTTCATTAGTAATAATATAAATTAAAAGATCATATTCGTCACTTCGGGACAGACTTGCAACAGAAAATACTCTTTCGTTCTGTGGATCGTCTTACTTCATGCGTGGATTGACTTATTTGTATTTATGCAGACATAATATGTTGTGCAGAGAAGAGAGAGCTATAGAATGAAAACTAATTATGTATTCTCTCTTGATACCAAATTTCTCAAATTCTGAACAACGGATCTTGCATAAACGCATGACATGAATTGTACCTTAGTTTCCATAACATGGGTCATTATGATGGGTCCATGGGTCCATAACATGGTCCATAAGATTAGTCTGTTCAGAGTATATATTTCTAAAAAAATCCAATTCAAAGTACAAGACTAGTAGTAATAATACTACTACAAATATAATAACATTTTAGGAAAACAAATACTAATTTGTTAAAGTAAAGAACTAATCTAATACTACTATAAAGATTAGTATTAGTATTATATACTAATACTAATATATAATAGTAATCTAATACTAAAATATACCGCAGAAATGACCCATGTTATGTATACTACGTATAGAAATATATATAATAAAATGTAAAAAATAAATACAAAACCAAAAACTTAAATACATGATTTTTATGTAGTAAACAAACCAATAGAAGATGTCACGGAGAAAAACTACTGTGCAACAAATATTGCAGACAAAAATCTATACATAAATTACTGCTGGGTCATTTTTGACCCATGTTCTGCGTTCTAGGGTTATGTATTCTCTCTTGATACCAAATTTCTCAAATTCTGAACAACGGATCTTGCACACAACCAACTCGTCAGCATGTTTATTTCAAAGTATATTTCAGCTATATAATAAACAACGGTTGATTTTAGAGTTCCCCTTACTACTCAATGACTATAGAACTTTGAGTATGAGAGACTACACATAACACTTCGCAAATAGACCTTAAAATGCTCATATTACTAAAATGTCTGGTCAAGGAAAATGTTGTGTTTTCTGTTGCTGCCAAATTGTAAATACAAAGCAACTAAACAGGGTTTATACAATAATTTTTAATTGACATTTGATATTTCTGTATATCTACAGAACGGATATTATGTATATCTAATCACTATTAGTTTTTCCAAGGAAATATGGATATTGATTCGCCTCCTTGAAATTTTAGGATGGGTATATAGGCTCATATATATTTTTAAAAAAATTGATAAAGTGCTAAATTTGATAAATAACATATAGGACTAAGATATTGTTACAAATTGCAGTGGTTCAAAATGTACCGTTGTGAGTAAAATATTAATAATTGAAATTCCAAGTTTGTTCTGTAATCTATAATGAGAATTTGGTATTCCCTCTCTCATACGCATAACCCCTATCAGATTAAGGAACTGTCGAAAACACAAATTAATAAATATTCTTTAGAACTCCAATATAAAACTTTATAAATTTGGGTGATCTTGTTTATTTTCTTCTATAGATAGAAATTAGCAAATTATTCATATTACATTTCATCGTTTATTAACCTAATTTGTCTTGTTAGACGAGGCTTTTAGGAAACTTTTGCATTTGATTTTTATATAAACTTTTGACTTTTATATTAACTTTTGGTAGAGCATATGCATCACCCGTTAAATTGGAAAATGACAAGAGAAATATGTGAATAAATGTTTTCTAGATTATTGAAAGTTGGTTATTACACTTTAGTTTTTACAAAATATTTAAAAAAGATATTGTTGAAAGTAACACTTAATGTTTACCAGGCATTTTAAATTTTCCTAATTGACATTCAAATAGCATTATATGCAAATCTTGTTATGTATAACGTTTGCTAGGATACTTTTTGACGTTACCAATAGAAGGTATCATTGGCTTTCATCCAACACAAATATCAGGAGTTGAACATTGTCCCATCCTTCTATTTTGGAATTTTGTCAAATACAAATCCGAAATTTTTGCCTAGGGTTCTTCTATATTTGGATGATCTAATAAAAATTTCACTCATAAGAAGAAAACGATCAAGAATTTCAATTTGGGCTGTTGACTTAATATATAATCTTAACAAGTTGAAACACGCAGACAACATACATTCTTCGGTTGTCCGTAGACAGCTTTTTTAATAACTTGAAACCGAATAGTATTACATAGCAGCGATCGGCAGCGAAATGTAACTATTTTGCATCTTTATCTTTAGTTACAACTAACATTATAAGATAACTAGTAGAAAGTCAGTTTATGTGAAGTCTGCGTGAGTTCTACTTTAAAGTTCAACTTCGTACATTTATATTTAATCACTATAAAGTGTTTATGTATATAACAATTTCTCAATTCTGATTTTGAAATAACTTATAGCCTAAGATCCTTTAAATAAAAATGTAAGCAATTATATATGTATGTGCGTATTTATTAAAATCGATATTTAAATAAGAACAAGTCACTTTGAGTTTTAATGATAACACACCATGTAAAACGATTAGTGGGAAATATATCTGTGTGCAATTTGAAAGGTTAATCTCTGGAAATTTATTCTTCATTGAATCTGATTGGAAGATCCCTTTTAAATTGTTAATGCAGATATATTTTATTTGGTCTAGGAATTAATTCGTGCGGTTGGTACGCACACATTGAAGCTGTAGTACAAACACAAAATACATAAATACCTTAAGAAAAATATTGTCCATCGCTAGCCACCACTTTCGCCCATCTGTCAGGCAATGTACGGATTCCGTGGCGAAAGAAGTCCTCATTCTTGGAAGCGATCCAGTCAGAGACCCATGTTTCGATATCTTCTGAAGAAGTAAACCGTTGTCCAATCAAATCGTTGTTCATGCAATCGAACAAGTAGTAGTCCGAAGGAGCAACGTCTGGTGAATACGGCGGGTGGGGTAAAACTTCCCATCCGACATTTTCTAAATAGGTTTTGACCGGTTTTGCGACATGTGGGCGAGCGTTATCATGTTGAACAATAAGTTTATCATGTCTGTTCTCCCATTCTGGTCGTGTTCTGGCCAGAGCTTGCTTCAAACGCATTAATTGTCGTCGATAACGTTCTCCATTCATAGTTTCACCCGGTTGCAGCAGCTCATAGTACACCACACCTTTCATATCCCACCATATGCACAGCATAACCTTTGCACAGTGAATATCTCGTTTTGGTTGTGATGGACCTGGTTCACCTGGTTTCACCCAGGCCTTTTTTCGTTTAGGGTTCTCGTAATGGATCCACTTCTCATCACCCGTAATAATTCGATGCAGAAACCCCTTTCTGCTCTGTCGTTGAAGCAGCAATTCGCAAATGGTTTTTCGTCTTTCAACGTCCCTGTCTTTCAATTCATGTGGAACCCAATGTGACATCTTTTGAATCATTCCCATGGCTTTCAAGCGTTTGGAGACTGTTGTTTGATCAACGCCTAATGTTGCTGCAAGTTGTTCCTGCGTTTGACACGAATCCTGCTCGAGCAATGCTGTCAATTCTTCGTCTTGAAACTTTTTTGGCTGTCCAGCTCGCTCTTGGTCTGCCAAGCCGAAATCACCACTTCTAAACCGTGCAAATCACTTCTGACACGTTCGCTCAGCTAGAGCATGGTCACCATACACTTCCACCAAAACACGATGACTTTCAGTCGCACTTTTCTGCATGTTAAAGTAATGCAGCAGGACACCCCGCAAAAACACTTTATCAGGCACAAATTGCGCCATGTTCACTTAACTACAAACCGGTGTTGTTGACGCTTTAATCCACTGCCCTATATTACGAACGATACGCGATGACAGGGGTTTGCAACACATGTGTGGATACACGGAACTGTGGGACGCTCCGTTCGTTGCGCCATCTCTTGTCCACCCGCACGAATTAATTCCTAGACCAAATACAAAGTATAAAAACTGTTACAGCTCTCTGTTCGATGTCTGAAATATATAGATTATATTTTGTTACTTAATATAACGACACTTTTAAGAGAAAATAGTACCTTGGTGAATGAGAAGAACTTGGTTGCTTGTGAAGCACACTGGCATTCGGACTCAAAGGTAATTTAAAATCACAGACGGTTGCTGAAAATGCTTTTATCTATCCAAGCAAACATAGGAAAGGTTCACAGGTTATTTCGAAGCCATGCGTATTAAGTAGTTAATTTTCTTTTCGATATTCAATGTTTCAACCACTCCTCCTTCGACTCCCGATTAGCGATTATATTTATTTTTATTTTGAAGTTATTCGTGAATTACATTTTTGTATTGCATTTTACGTATTGACTAACAAATGTATAATCCAACAACACCGAAGACACAAAAAAGTAAATCTCTTCTATCAATCCGAGGATGATTCATCCATATAGCAAATCACTTATTTCTTCTATCCATAAGATTCTTGTAAATCTTAAAATAAATCTTGATGTCTACTATCTAGGAAATTAGTACTGTTAATTACATGATCAAAACTAGTACGTAGTTCATATTATTATTATTTTATTAAGTACAACACAGAGTAAATTGTAGGATTCTACTAAATTTATTCCTTCGCATCCTTGTGACATCTCTGAACTTTATTGTGTATTACTGAATCAGAACGAGCTGAGAAACTTTTACGGCGATCCTTTCCTTTAATCTAAATGTCTTATTAGTTTCCCATGATTAACTACAGTTACGTACCAACGTTTGCTAGAATCTATCATTAAATGCCCACAGCGTTCAATAAATCACTGGCAGTATTTTTTCTATCTCGAACACTCTTATATGGGAATTTTGGGAGCGTTCACACCCTATATTCTCTTTTGCATTCAATTCTGTTTTAAATTATGTTGAAATTGATGGATATAATTCATATCTTGATTGAGGAACTTCACTAAAACTAGCTTGTATCTTATTTACAAAATAAATAATGTATTCGCTCATGTTTCCTAATAGAAGATATTGTCCGAGAAGGAATCAAAGTGTTTTAATGTCTCACATGAGCATTATTTTTTGAATGCTTTTGTGCAGCTCAATGTTTAAAACCCAAGGCAAAAGAAGTAGTAATATACCTAGAATAAACATACTTAACATACACTGAACTTGCTGCGTACAATGTCTATGATTCAGCTTTGGAAAATTGTCTTGTTAATAACTTCTTACTGCCCTGCCATAGAATTGTCTCTGCAGCACTTCATAAGAGGGTATTGTGATCTCCTACACGAAATGTCAATATTTTCTATAATACACAAAATGTCTTTGATTCTAGAATACCATTTCACAAATAGCATAAATGTCATCTTTGTCAGTAGTGTGTAACGCACATTAGAAAATAAAAATTCTAAACAAAAGTGCAGTTGCACAGAATATAATATTAGCTTCAGGTCCTTTAAATCAGAATAATTGTTCAGAATAGGAATCTAGCTCTGCTAAATCGGGGGAATTATTTTTAGTATTATTATTTCAAAAATGACGTGAATTTATATCACATCGAAAAAGTAAATAATTACTCATCTATTGTTCAAAATGTCAAATACAAATTCGCTAACTAAGGTTTATATAGTAATTAATTATGTAATAAGAAGAGATGGTAATACTACTGTGTGACATATATGGTCAAGTAGAGTTGAATACAAAAATCTAAGCAAGTGACTTTTTGATACAACTGACAGAAATTGAATTACAACAAAATTCAAAATAGATACAAAAATATTAACCTTATATATATATATATATATATATTTAAAGAGCTTACCAATTTACTGTATAAATTGAATAATAGGAGATCTTCCAAAATTCAATAACGAAATACACCACCTTAAATGACGGATTATCACATGTTGATCACAATCAAAATGGTCAAGAATAATAAAACTTTATGTCGAAATCCTTTATCTTACTCGAACACACTTCACGATAAGAAGATATATTTTAACTTTCATATAAGGATTTGCTCTATATAACGATTCTGGTAATAACTTCACGATTAATTACACTTGGATTTCTCACACATTATAAAGACATTTTCTCCGCCGATTTTTACTTCACTTATTAGGTGATGTTGGACCTTACCCATTCCGAACTATTATATTTAGCCCAACCTCGAGCTTTCAAACGTAGAACGAGTAGTTCCAAAAATGACCGTTGGCGCTGACAACCAAGCATACGAAGAACGATACTAAGCTTCCTCTCGACAGTAGCTGAAAGCACTACAGGGTAGGAAACTAACCCAAATTATCCGGACTCTCGAGAGACCCTTCCTTTTTTTACTACGGAATAGAGATTTAGATCTCTAACCGTTACACATATCCCTTCGTCCATTTAAAAAATGCAATATATTTTTATAATAATAATATAGTTTTTAAGTCTAATGTAATTAATGTATAAGAACCTGTAAGCTAAATGCTATTATGATGTTTTATTGTTGTCGAATAATTGTTAATTACTATTATCTACTATAAACTAACCCAAATAAGAAACCAAAAGAAAATTAAATAAAATTAAATCCAAAACGTAAACAGAATAGAACTAAAGAAAATTCCCAAATAATAACTACATAAAATAAAAATACTCTACTGTATGACAACAATATACATTCATAAATTATAAATACATAACCATACTACATATCCAAAATTATACAAAATCTACTCTCTACATACATACATACATTGATCTCCTATTTTACAATAAATAAGAAGTTGAATAATATGGAATATAAATATATAGAATTTTGTCATATATAACTTCAAATATAAGCATATACATTTTGTCTTATTAAGAGTTGACAAATTTAATTCTTTCCATTATTTCAAATCTATATATGTGTGAGTATTAATAGCTATCTTGATGGTAGATTTCTTCAGGTATTTCCAATTTCTCAATGACTTGATGATAAATTATGATCGTGATGAGCTCATTCATTCCATAACATCCACATAATGAGGCCAAATACATAAATATGGAATAGTCGAAACAGCGACTTTACATCTTCCAATTTACATTAATATCTTTGTAATTCCTGAAAATAAAAGTACTTTAGCATATGTGTACACATTAATTTAAATTTTTACAACTAGAAACATACAATTGATAACAATCATACTACAATACGTGATGACTGAGTTCCGGAACAATACAAATAAATAACATTTCTACAAGAATGATATCAATGATTTGACTATATACATATGTAAAAATGAACTATGAAATTAGGATGTATTTTTATAGAAATATCTACCCATACCATCAATTTTAAATTAATTTATCTCACAAAATAATTTACAGATTTGTGACAATATACCTCTATGATCGTGTTACCCTAAATTTCTTTGTTAAAGAGACGTGACATTTCCTAATATCACGCTCGTCCGAATCATTTTGTACCTGGACGGTATTTTTCGTTAGTAACTTAATAACAGTGTATGGTCCTAGCCACCGATGACATAAGCTTTTAGTAACCTTATCTGCAAGGGAAGATTGGAATTGGGACTTAATTAATAATTTATCTCCCACTCGATATGATGACACTACTCTGTTTTTGTCGTATAACTTCTTTCTACGCAGCCATGCTCGTTCCATATTCCGCAAGGCATTCAACCAGATATTTGGATCCCTGTGTCGAACATCAAGTGAATCAACATTCCATTTCACATCTAGTGGATCAAACACTGGATATGTATATACTAATTCCATTGGACATGTTTATGTTCTGAGTGGACAAATGTATTCAGAGAAAATTCAATTTCATGAATGCTTTTGTCCCAATGATGTTGCTTCGTTTCAAAGTATGCTTTCAAAGAGTCCTTGATAACTCGTATGTAACGTTCACTTGCGTTTCTTCCACTGTGGTACGGTGCGATTCTAATATCCCTGATACCGTTTGCATACAAGAAATCCTGGAATCTTGCTGATATGAACACAGAGTGATTGTCAGGGATAAATCCATGACGACACATCAACTTGTATAGTTTATTTATGATAACTTGGCTAGATAGAGTTCTAAAAGGTTCTAAGAAAATTCTTTTCGTAAAAGAATCTACAACAAATAAACAAAATCGGCCCGAACTGGACTGTACGAGTGGTCCAATGACGTCACAAGACCATCTTCCGTTTGGAAACGTCTCATAGGTTGATACCAACTGTCCCATAGGTTTAGTATTCGTTCTTTTATACTTCTGGCACTCAATACAAGAAGTCACATAATCTCGAATTTCTGCTATCATTTCTGGGCACGTATATCTCGCACAGATCTTAGAAGCACATTTGGAAAAACCCAAGTGCGCCCCAGGAAGAATATAAGAGTGGTAGAATTCAATGAAGTTTCTTGATAAACTCCTGGGCAAACAAATCTTGTAAGGGTTCTTCAAAGCTTTAGTACGCTTGCATAGGATATCCTTCACAAGTTTATATCCCTGAACCTCCTCTCTATTTTTTAACCTAGCAATTATAGGCCTCAATTCGGGATATTTTTCCTGATGATCCTTAATAGAAAGTTGTGCATAAGGCATATTCCATATATTAACCATAAATAAGTTAATGACCTCTTCATCTAATGAGGAGTCTTCATTAAAATCTTCGAAATCTTCTATATTATGTAAACGTGATAAGAAATCTGCAGATACATTTAAGGACGAAGGTACACTCTTAACTGTAAAGTTAAATTAAAAAGCCTATATAACAAACTACCATATATCTTAACTCTTTTCAAGTTTCTAAGAGCATAAGCTAGACCCAAATTATCGATTCTCAACTCAAAGGGTTGATGTAAAAATGTACGAAAACGTTCCATGGTTTCTAAAGCTGCAATGAGTTCAAGAACAAAGATTGGCTTGTTTACATCACACTTTTTAAGCTTCCGAGAATAAAAACTTACAGGAACTAATCTATTTTCAGCATCGAATTGTGAGATAGCGCCTCCTATTGAATAACGTGAGGCATCACTTGAGATAACGAAAGGCTTATTTAGATCCGGTAATTTCAATATTACATGACTTTCAAAACATTCTTTCAATCTCTTAAGAGCTACATCTTGTTCTTCTTTCCACTCAAAGGGAACTTTAGGAGAACGTAGACGACTAATTGGCTCTAAAATTTCTTGAAAATCTGGTATATACCTACTATAATATTGATCTGGTATATACAATATTATAGTATGAATAATATACTATAATATAGTATATACCTACTATAATATTAATTTCCTGATGATCCTCAATAGAAAGTTGTGCATAAGGCATATTCCATATATTAACCATAAATAAGTTAATGACCTCTTCATCTAATGAGGGGTCTTCATTAAAATCTTCGAAGTCTTCTATATTATGTAAACGTGATAAGAAATCTGCAGGTACATTTAAGGACGAAGGTACACTCTTAACTGTAAAGTTAAATTCAAAAAGCCTATATAATAAATTACCATATATCTTAACTCTTTTCAAGTTTCTAAGAGCATAAGCTAGACCCAAATTATCGATTCTCAACTCAAAGGGTTGATGTAAAAACGTACGAAAACGTTCCATGGTTTCTAAAGCTGCAATGAGTTCAAGAACAAAGATTGGCTTGTTTACATCATACTTTTTAAGCTTCCGAGAATAAAAACTTACAGGAACTAATCTATTTTCAGCATCTAATTGTGAGATAGCGCCTCCTATTGAATGACTTGAGGCAACACTTGAGATAACGAAAGGCTTATTTAGATCCGGTAATTTCAATATTACATGACTTTCAAAACATTCTTTCAATCTCTTAAGAGCTACATCTTGTTCTTCTTTCCACTCAAAGGGAACTTTAGGAGAACGTAGACGACTAATTGGCTCTAAAATTTCTTGAAAATCTGGTATATACCTACTATAATATTGAGCAAAACTACACAAGGCAATCACAGCGCGCCTATTTTTAGGTCTTGGTAGTTTCCTTATTACTTCTAATCGAGCTGGATCTAAATACATTTTACCATTTTCTATTATTTGACCTAAATAAGAAATTCTTCGTTGAAAGAAACAACACTTATCTACTGACAACGTTAATCCACTCTGAGCAAGTTTACTCAGGACTAAATCTAATGTTTTCATATGTGAAGGAATATCGGAACTGGCAATTACTACATCATCTGCATACCAACTTACTCCTAGATCTTTCAGAGGATACAAAATATCTGTTATCAATTTACTAAGTAGAAAACATCCAGAGGCAATGCCAAATGGAACATACTTAAACTCAAATAATCCTCTATGCGTGAGGAATGCAGTATATTTATATGAGTCTGGAGCTAATCTTATAGTGCGATAAGCTTTCTTTATATCTATTCTAGATAGCACAACACATTCTGATAATTCTGCTAAGACATCTTCAATACGTGGTGTATATTGAGTATTGACTATTAGTTCTTTATTCAGATCAGTATAGTTGACAACTAACCTCTTAGAACCATCCCTATTTCCCAATAAAAAGCATGGGAAAGCATACTCACTTGAACTAGGTTGAATAATATTTTGTTCCAATAGTGAATCTAATATTTTATCTAACTCTCTTTGTGCAACCCTGGACCTCGGATATGCCTTATGTCTAATCGGTTTATAATCTTTAAGTTGAATATTATATTGAAAATTAGGAACTTCTCCTACTCTATTACAAAATACATTAGGATACCTCATACTTAACTTTTTTATATATTCATCCAAACTAGGATCTTGTTCTGGGAGAATTGGATCCACTGTCATAGGTGGTGGTCGGTCATCATCCTCCAGGATCTGGAACATTTGGGGTGAACACTCAGGATCATCTGCACTGATAGTAGTACCTAAGTTCAGCTTGGCTGGACTACCGGGAACACTGCTTGGCTTGGCCTCCATCCATATTTCCTGACTTCCAAATAGCTGACTGGAACCTTGGACTGGACTGGCACCATTTTGGAAAACAACTTCACCATTTCCACCACTAGTCCTGCTATCATTTGTAGGATCTAGACATCTATTTTCATTATGATGAAGATTATGAGAATCTCGGATGATGAAGATTTAAAGTAAATGGATCATTATTATTGTAAATACACGATACTGAGTTCGAAAAAGACGCATGTTTGATAAGAGGTTGAAGTTCCAAATCACCATCATTATCTAATAAAGAATTCTTCAAATGTTTAGAGTTGGCAACATTACACTTCCGAGTAGCAGAAGGTTGATTAAAGTCTATCAGATTTTTATTACTCAAAGAAGTTTTATGTTCCTCTCTTGAATCATTATCACTGGTGTTTTCTTGTACGAAGATGGCAACACTGTTACTCTTTGAACATGATGGGAGAACATCATGTTCGGATGCTAACTCATGTTCATTCACATCTCTGGATTATTTAAGTTCCAAATGTAGACGTGGATTTTCATTGACACTAAGAAAAGGATTAAGTCTGGCAACACTGTGTACCGAACCTAAGGTATGGTCTAGGTCTCCAACCTTCGAAGATAAAGAAGTTCGATGAATAAAAGAAGTCCGAAAATTGTTTGTACCATTCTCAACTAATGTTGTATTCACTATAGAACTGGCAACACTGCTGTCACTCTGGACTGTAACTCCAGATGTAGCATCTCTTCTCTCCCATAAACCTATGCATCTCATTGATTGATGATCACTATGTCCACTTGGAGAATCTAACACCCAACTACTAGAAGATGTTCTCAGTTCATCTAATGAAGGATGCTGTCCTCTCATCTGTTGATGGTTGGATGCTGGATGGGCCACTGATGAAGTTAGATCACTATTGATGTGGAGATGTGATGGACCACTGATCCCATCATGAGTACGCAAGATCTTCTTCTTTATATGAGACACTCGTGATTCTCTATCTGATGTGGCAACCCTGTGCTCCATAGACCTATCAACGCGACCATAATAAAGATTAGAGGGATGAGGAATATCTTTATTAAAGGGATTTGAGGATTTGAGATATCTGGATGCAAGATGTATCTGCTGTCCATTCGGCTCCATCTCCCTCGTAGGGGTGCACTCAGAGGAACCTACCTTAACATTGTCCCTTACATCATCTTCCTTCCCTAAACAAACATATTTATCTTGAATATTCATTAACTCAGAATTCAAAAATATATTTGAAATGTTAACACTGTCACTGAATGTTACTTGTTCCGCACTTTGAGAAATACTATCAATGTCATGTGAATTGTCCGAAGACAAGTTTTCCTTACACTCATACCGTAAAGGTATATTCACTTTTTCCATTCCAAGATATAACTGATTGTTTTCAATATCTACTCGCGCTTTTAACATTTTCAATTCGTTTATGCCTATCAAAAATATAGGTTTAAGTTTTGGTACTAAATAAAATTTGAGTCTATATACTTTTTGATATAATCTCACTGGTAACCATACCACACTGTCTAACTTGATTTTCGTATTTCCTACACCAACACCAATAAATTTTTCTGTGAAAATCTTAACCGGTCTTTTCAAAGATCTATTCCATTTTAAAAAGCTCTCTTTATTTACTAGCGAAGTGGAAGCACAACTATCGATGGCGCCACAACTCTGCGCATCTAAAATGTAACCTGTTATAAAAGCCGCCACTAGTTTTCTTGAGTGCGACGTCAGGACACGATTTGCATTACGTTTTTGGCTTATATTGTTCTCTGCACTAACTTCTGGCTCTATTCTCAAGGATTGGGATCGAACTGAGGGCCTGTCAGTTTTGAAGCTAGAACCTTGCCCACTCGCATATTTCTGTCTATCATTATTATTAGTCGTAGCTCTATTAACACTAACGAAGCTACGTCGTAGATCACACTGATATACCAGATGCGGATCTAAACATTCAAAACACCCCGGTGTTGTTTTCTTTCCTTCGAATTGTAAAGTTCGACCTTTCACACCTGGCACCTACCAATGAATTATAAATGTCAACATTACGCTTGTGAACGCTGTATTTCTTTAATTCCTGCACAAATACTGGTAAAGATGAGGGTATATTATATCGAAAAACCTCATGTCTGACTACTGGGTTCAAACCCTGCAACAATATGTCTCTCAATTTATCGTCCTGCATACCGCCATAACAAATCGTAAAACTGTCTATCACTTTGTTTACGTATTCCAACACATTTTCTCTAGTCTGTTGTAAACAGTAAATATATTTATCATAAATATGTCTCTGGCCTATGGGCGTGACTACATTTGTAAACATAACATTTGCTATGTATATCCAATCATGTGATAACCCTATTTCTCTTAACAATTCAGTATGAAAACCACCACGAGTTTTCCCAATAGATGCCATGAGTATTGCCTCTATCGGATATATGCCTTGCTTGACAATCCGATAAACCGATAACAAAAATTCAAAAATTAATAGGTCGTTACTCCCGTCACATACTGGTATGGATCTACATATATCTGTGAAGTTGTTACTAGTTATATCTTCTGTTAACTTGTCAATATTGGTAGAAAAAGGTACTCCAATATTTATAAGTCTACTATTTTCCAATACTGTTTGATGATTAGCGGTAAGAGAAATAAAAGGATTTGTGTTTTTATTTCCTTCTTTTTCTACAAACTTATGAAAACCTGGTTCCATCGGAACAGAAACTGGTTCTTGTCTTATCAATGAATTTTGTTCCATGAAGAAAGGATTATGTGCCCTTACACACGATACGGCTGATC
Source organism: Thermobia domestica (assembly GCF_964235325.1). Taxonomy (NCBI): domain Eukaryota; kingdom Metazoa; phylum Arthropoda; class Insecta; order Zygentoma; family Lepismatidae; genus Thermobia; species Thermobia domestica. The sequence goes on along the minus strand of NC_137457.1, from coordinate 87,636,805 downwards.
GAGTCGTATCGTCATTGTTTACATTTTGCATCACGTTAGTTCCTGCTTGTCTGTCACCAAGCGATGAAGAATAGCTACCAGACGTAACTAACCAAGAATCGCTATAGGTATGCAAGAAAGGATCGGGAGTTGACAATTCACTCGAACTGTTACATTCTGTTCGTGGTCTATGACTCCTAATAAAGAGGTCACGGTCACCATTGGAAAACCCGTTTAACCACAAGCCTTCAGGACGACTATTACTGGAAGAACTCCTGTACATTTTATTGAGTTTTTTTTAATACTCCTGCTATCAGAAGGATTACAATTAATAAGGCACGACTTTTGGATTCGATGCGTACTTGACAACAACAAAACTAAGATGTAGAACGTAACTTTTAGTATTCTTCACTTGCTTAGACACTAAATTCTTAACTTGAAGTATACGCAATTTTAAATATATCTCTTGTACGTACATATACAAATAGGAACACCTACTAACTGACCTTCTGACTGCTCTATCTTAACAAGAACACTGATTGCTGATATCATTTATCCTTACGATCATTCTCTTAAATACATTTGAGAAAACTACACTTATAGCACTTATACAAGGTCTATCCAAAACTTTGGTGCTTGTAAGGAAAGATAATAGTTCGGAATTTAATTGTGTAACGCACATTAGAAAATAAAAGTTGTAAACAAAAGTGCAGTTGCACAGAATATAATATTAGCTTCAGGTCCTTTAAATCAGGATAATTGTTCAGAATAGGAATCTAGCTGTGCTAAATCGGGGGGAACTATTTTTAGTATTATTAGTTAAAAAATGACGTGAAGTTATATCACATCGAAAAAGTAAATAATTACTCATCTAAAGTTCAAAATGTCAAATACAAATGCGCTAAGGTATATATAGTAATTAATTATGTATTAAGAAAAGAAGGTAATATTACTGTATGATTTATATATGGTCAAATAGAGTTGAATACAAAAATCTAAGCAAGTGACTTTTCGATACAACTGATAGAAATTGAATTACAACAAAATTCAAAATAGATACAAAAATATTAACCTTATATATATATATATATATATATATATATATATATATATATATATATATATATATATATATATATATATATTTAAAGAGCTTACCAATTTACTGTATAAATTGAATAATAGGAGATCTTCCAAAATTCAATAACGAAATACACCACCTTAAATGACGGATTATCACATGTTGATCACAATCAAAATGGTCAAGAATAATAAAACTTACGTCGAAATCCTTTATCCTACTCAAACACACTTCACGATAAGAAGATATATTTTAACTTTCATATAAGGATTTGCTCTATATAACGATTCTGGTAATAACTTCACGATTAATTACACTTGGATTTCTCACACATTATAAAGACATTTTCTCCGCCGATTTCTACTTCACTTATTAGGTGATGTTGAACCTTACCCATTCCAAACTATTATATTTAGCCCAACCTTGAGCTTTCAAACGTAGAACGAGTAGTTCCAAAATGACCGTTGGCGCTGACAACAAAGCATACGGAGAACGATACTAAGCTTCCTCTCGACAGTAGCTGAAAGCACTACAGGGTAGGAAACTAAACCAAATTTTCCGGACTCTCGAGAGATCCTTCCTTTTTTTTTTACTGCGGAATAGAGATTTAGATCTCTAATCGTTAGAAGTGTTGAGGGTGTACCGGGGCAAAAAAGGTCACAAATGGACTTCTGATATGTTTGGAAATGTTGAATTTATTTTTACAGTAGAAGTTCATAATTCCACAATGATTGACACATATTGAAAATTATATTATGGATGATATCCTCCTACTATAGGTACTCAGTGACAACTCAGTTCTTTTTCCTGCTGTTCTCTCAATATGCCTATTCCCAGGGACATTCTATAAATTTATGGAGCTTTGGGCAAAAATAAATTTTATGGGCAACGATGTAGCTGAGACTTGTGTAACTATCATGAATACTTTTATACTTATTACTAGTGTCAATATCAATTGCAGTGATATTTCGATAAATATTTAACCCAAAGGAACATAATAATATTATTAAATAATATTACGAATAATATGGAACACATCGCATTCGGTATATGTGAAATAGGATTCACTACCTTTCATAATTCACGAGATGAATTCCAATTGTTGCAGGAATATAATATTTCCTTCTTTTTTGAAAAGCAAAAACTAGAAGTGTCTCTCTCTGCATATCTTCCGATTTGAATTTAGATTGTTTTGAATCGAAAACTTACTATTTCGAGAACCTTTTCCCACTTAGTCACTGTGTCCGATCTTCAAGAGTGCAATCTTCAAGTTTCTCCGTCTATTGCAACCTCAATCCATTTCAACTCTAGTGACATTTTGATAAATGTTGAACCCAAGTCGGGAGAATAACAATAGTAAATAACATTAATGATAACAATAAGATTTAGTCTATATATTCATTTAAATACGGTACCTTATTTGATAGCATTCGCTACCTTTTATAAATCGCGAGGTGATTTCGAATTGTTCCAGGGTCAGATTTTCGTCTTTCTTTTAAAAAAAAACTACAATTGGAAGCTTTAGATATTTATATAAATTCCGATTACTATTTACATTATTTTGAGTCAAAACCTTAACAGTTCGAAACTATTCAGTGAGTAAAGAACGGTTCAATCGTCGGCCATATCCCTCTACAACCGGAAGCTAGAGATACATCATTTACGGTATTAATATTAAAACAGTTTCCGGATCTCGTATAGTTTCTCATTACGAAACACATTCCGATTCTTAATTAAAGACAAATAAAAACGAACAGTAATTCAAGTTGTTAGTTAATAGTAAAGTATCTGAAGTATTTAGTTTTAAACGTACATCGGATTACGAATACAAGTAATTATTTTCATTACAGTAAGTTCTATTTTATAACTAGACTTAATTATTTATTTGCCCAAAGAAGGCCTAACCTGAAAAGAAGGGAACTTCTCGTTCTAATCTATCATATTATTTCGTTTTAAATAAATTATAAAACTCATACTTGCATTTTTTGTTAATTTGCTTTAAATCTCTTGAAGCTTTGTCTCTTTTTATATCTTGTTAAATATTTTTATTATTATTATTATTATTATTATTATTATTATTATTATTTATATTATTCGCACTTCTTAGATGTAATAGTAATTATAATTAATATATGGCAGTGAACTCTAATATAATATTAGATTGGGAATCATATAAGATGAGTGACGAGTGGTGTAGCATGACGTGCAACAATAATAAGACCGTTTGTTCTGCTCTTAACGTAATGTAAATGTTACCGGTGAAACAACTTGATCAAAAACAGTGTTTTATTTGTTTGTTTATATGAAACACAGACATCACAGTTCAGTTTCTAGCAAATTCTAATCTACAACACAAACATTTTCTAAGAAATTTGCAGTGTTATATTTAAAATTATAACAGTACAACTGGGTTGTAACTGTGGTTGAAGTACTTGCAGCCATAGGAGACCATAAAGAGGTATGTGTTGTTGCTTTTTTGTTTCTGCTTTGTTGCGGCTTTATTGCTTCTATTGTTAATAATAGATGAAATATCTTTGATGTAAATGTGCTTGCAGATTTTGAGGTCATAGAAAGCCATAGGAAAATGTGTGATATGATTTCTATTTTTGAAAATAGATGAATTTTGTCCATGAGTGGATGGAAAGTAATGTTTATATATTTTATTGCTTGCTTAAAGTGATTTAATTTAGAACCGGCTAGCTTTGTTTTTGAAAAGAAATAGTTTGACTGTTTTCTGGACGAAAGTGTGTGTATTTGTATTGTATTCAAAAATGTATTTAGAACATTGACCTTGAATGATCGCACGTATGCACGGGAAAAATTCTAGTAATTTCCGGGAACAGGAAATCTTTTGTTTCTTCTTTTGGTTACAAGAAAGTAGCTGGATTGTTTATGGGAGGTAAAACTAGGGTGAGAGAACTGAGTAGAGGCACATATGCCTGAGAAGAATATTTTGAATTTTCGATAATGAGACTGTTTTCTTTCTTCTTTTATTGACAAGAAAGTGGTTTGAATATTTAGGGGCGTTATAAATGTAGTCAATGACGTTGAGTTGATACACGTATGCATGGGAACAATGTTCGGAATTTTTGAGAACAAGGTGATTTCTTTTATTCTTTTACGGCAGGAAAGTAACTCGATTGTTTTAGGAGAGGTAGATCCCGAGTGAATGATCTCGAGTGGAGGCATGTATGTATAAATAATGTTAAAATTTTCAGAGAACTGGGCTGTTTTATTGACGCATATATATATATATTGTATTATATATATGCGTGGGAACAGTTAGTAACTCTGCGCAGGTTTTGTATAATAATAAAATAACGTTAATTGAACAAGGGTCTCTTTGTTTAATGTGTTAAAGAAAATCGTAGAAATTTAAAGAATCTGCGAGTTAGGACTCACATGCATATTTGTCTTTTTACCGTTTTGTATTGAAGGAATACTGTAGTAATGTGCTACAAGAACTGTACTTTTCAGAAATTTACATGAAGTGTACCCAAAATAGACGAAGGTACACGAACTTTAAACATTACGAAACATATTGTTTGAGTGGATACTGTTGTTAGTGTTTCGTGCGGAAGTTTTGAATGGTTCTTTAGAAAGTATGAACATTCGGTTTAAATAATTTCAATGTTAAACTACAATAAGTATGAAAAGTAGTTCAGTTACGTGAAATTGCATATCAGTGTATGATAAAAAAAATAAGAATTTATAGAATGAATGGATTCTATATGGTGAAACAAAAACATTATAAAGCACGGACATAGTATATAAATGTAGTGTAAACAAAGTAGAGTTTAATTGTCTAAAGAAATAAATAAATATCAGGGTATGCAGAAGATATATTGTTGTATGCTGGCTGCAGTTACAGATATGATTCCACATCATCATATTGTTAAAAGCACAATCTTACATTTTATTGTGGATCAGCTTCGACTTCGTTTCCCACTCATTTCTATAGTATGATCATGATACTTGACTTTTGTATCTAATTTTCTAAAGTTACCTTTCGTATTATAAGACAAGTCTCAGTATTGTCCTATTTTCTAAAACTTTAAATCTAAGCTGAATTATGTGACAAGTGTCAGTACTGTTTCCTTATCTAAATTTTCCCTTTAGAGTGTGCATTAGTTTACGCTTAACTCTTTTGTTTTGTCCAACCAATGCTAATTTTCAGTTTTACTGCAGAATTGATCGAAAGCATTGCTTTTAGGCGAATTGTATTTTGTATTTTTGATTATATTTTTCCTAAATCGTTTCACTCAACAATTACAATATCTGAATGATCATCACATTTGAAAAAATACAGTCCAAAAATTACAGTTTTTGATGGATGTCACACCTTAATCGCTAAACAGATGTTAACTGAGCCTTTACTTCCGGTGGTTTCATAGTTGTTTACAGCTGAAGATTTCCAGTTTGGATTGTTCAGTTCCCTATTATTCCCTAATATTCTACAATACCGTCTGCCTTTTCTTGGTCTTGTTCTTAAAAAATTCTTTCTGTCGGGATTCTACATAGATGAGGAAGGCATCGTAACCAGTTTACATAACTCTAACTTCACGTTTGTATATTTCGCTCAAAGTTTCATATTAGGTGTTCATCTTGTTCTTGGAAGACCCGGTATTATGATAAATATGTTACACCGCTTTCCTAAAGTCTTGTGATTTTGTGTGTATTAACAATGAAGTGCTATACGCGTTGCATTATCCCGTGTGTAAAAAACATTTCCAGAAAATTGTAGACCGACACATGGCTCCACAGTTTCCTCACGATTCTAGATGGAGGACAACGACTAATAATCAGCTTACGGTATTCTACCTGGAGTCAATCTATTTAACTAGACTTCCCTATTCTCTATGTATATACGGTCTGATTATACCCCATTCTATGTTTTCTAAAACAGTAACAGTGCTTACGATTTGTTACATCATAATTAGTAGAAGATATGAATTGGTTATCTGAAAAATATTATGCTGATGAACGAAAAAAAAAAATTATCAAACACATTACTATGAGCTCTCATATTTTATTGCAAGGATATACTTACTACTTTCATTGATTTTCAGTTCAAGATTTGAAAGTCCAAATATGTACAATTCATTAAATAAGCAGCACGAAATCAATTTTGAAAACAGTGTAGTAAATCATTCACTATTCAAAAAAAGAATGGTTTAGAACAAATACAAAAAGGAATTACACATTATATTTTGAAAGTTTTTAAAATTAAATTCAGATAAGAAATATACCCGGACAAGGTAGTTCGCTGTAATATTTTAGTCGTCCTCCAGACGAACCATGTTTCCTAAGCAAGTAATTTGTTTCTTTCTATTTCACTCTTCCACGTCATCATTGTAGAAATTAATATTACAGTAAGTGTATGTGGTTCGTGTCCTGCGGTTTCGTAGGAGGGCTTGGGCATTTACTACGGTCCGAGATTTGATCCTTTATCTTTTGGGCGTCTCCTTTATTCTTTGATAAAAAATTGGATCTTTTTCTAAAGCCGACCATATAGTCACTGGACAACACCGTTCAGAGTTCGGGTTAGAACGTTTTTGGAAATTGACATAAAAGTTGATTTTAATTATATTTTCAATGCCGATACAATTTAATAACGGGGAAATTATTATTTTGTATAGGTACTGGTTATTTATGCTGAAAGGGAAAGTAAATTAGGTTATTTCGTAAATTAAAAATGTAAATTTATATCATAATAAATATTTTGGTAAAGGACATGCAAGACTTCACTTTTCACTTTAATAAAAAACACGGAAACTGCACAATACATTTATTATTTTCTTCAGGCAACATTTTTGTTATTATTAACGCGTTTTTGATGTGTGAAAGCACTGATTTTTCACAACATAAAAAATATGCAATAATGCACGCAGTGTTATATGTGTTTTCCTCGTCTAGAACAGCCTCCATGGTAAGTAGCTGTTGTCATACCAGGATTAATTGTCAGACTAACTTAGTTTAGCTCCCCGACCTCATCGCGTTTCTACGCAGTGGACAGGCTCTCAGTGCAGCTTGGTGATATCAAACCTAAGAATAGCTATGACAACTTATAGGCAGAAATTTTTAGAGACGAGGTTTGTTTTCTGTGCTGAATTTTATCACCTTATTTGGGGAGACAAGAAGATCACCAAGATTTCCGTCGCAGAAGCGACGCACATACACAAATATGCGTATTAGTCTGTTAACTGAGAGAAAATTTCTTAAGAGTGCTTTTATGCGAGGTTTACTTAAAAATTAAAAGTTTCCTTCATTAATGTTCGATCAGCTAGACCGTATGGTTAAATTGGCGCTCGGCAAGACGTTTGTTTTTCGGGGACTGAAAAACAAACATAACCCTGCAACACTTATCACTTTACTATTGTCATTAAATTTCCTCCACTGGTCTTCGAAGGGCTAACATCAATTTAGTTTTTTTGTGATGGAACGGAGAAAAAAATTTAAAGTTCATTCGGAAGTACGGTAACGAACACTTGGACCATAGAAAGCGAATTTTGGATTAGGATTGGGCCATAATTTTAATAAAGTTTATTAATGTCTTTATTATATTAATATTTGTCCGTTTAAAATACTCAAGTGCCAATATTTGAAGCACATCAAAATATAAACAAAGTTATTATCATTCTTTTTAAAAATATTATATTTGAGGATATTAATAACTAATTACTGGCCTTGTTTACCACTAAAAACATATCTTATGTTTATAAGAATATTAAATAATTATTGTAACCTAAAATATTTACTAATATAGTGCCTTGTACTATTACGTTTCACATGAATTACTTGTATTACTATCATAAGAAAACATTCATATTCAATATGTACTTTCATTAAAAACAACTTCGAACACATTGGAAACTAACGCAATAAATATATACTTGTTTTCATTATTTTTTCTATAATTTATAGTTTTCTTTTAATTATCATTACTACTATGAAACAATATATCACATACAAGTTAAATTCAAGTAAGAATACACGTAAATATTTTCAAAAAATTAGTTACGATATTAAAAATTTTAAATTTACAACAACACTAATTAACCATGATATTTTACTTTTTTACATTTTGGTTAAGCATTGACCAAGAATGAACCGAGCAATGGATGGTTTGTTAGACCGTTTCATTTTTATAGTGTTTCCTCTTTTAAATTTAGAAGATAGTACCCACATTGAAGTTATTTATTACTAACCCGGATATGAGGGTTAATAATAGATTGAAAAGGTTGAAATTGAAAAGAATAAAGAAGGGAATAATACAAAAAATGCCTACAGCGGGCGTTACATAAATATATTATTACCCAAAGGTGGAAGGAAACCTCATCTCATGCTTTGGCGGGCCACTTGGCATATTATTCCTTATTTAATAAAAGGCTTCGGCCGTCCGGAAGTCATATAGTGAGTCACGGACGTCTACCAACGGCAATACGTACTATGCAAGTACTACAAATCATAGCAGAGAATCAAATCATTGTATTTTCATAGTCTTTGCGGAACTTTTACAACAGAATGTAGCACAGAAACTATTGCATAAATAACATTTTCGTCTGTGTTCTAACATTGTAATAAAAGGTTTTTTTTTACATTGTAATTTGTACTTCGTTTTTCTTTTCTCGAAATGAATCTAACGTATTTAAAATGGTCCTGGGAACATCAACTCCTGCATCGAGGTTATTACGAATTCCCCGTTTGTAAGGAACCAACTAAAACGATAACTATTTCTTCCTTACAGTACTTACGGTGTGAAATCAAATCTCACTAGTATACTTGTGAGATTCTTTCGTTGAAAACGTTTTTGTTACATATTGATTCTACTTAATTTTTTATATTTGTACATTTGAGGATATTGGAACAACTACGTGTGTTTATGCAATAGTATTTTCATGTTCCACTTATACTCGGGCTACTTCTGATTTTAAGCACTTCTAGCACTTAAGCACAGCGTTGTGCATCATAAACAAATAAGTGGAATGTTTGTAGCATCATTATGTAATAACTTCAATTTAAAAGTTAAAATACCTATTTATGGAGCCGTGGTTATACATGACCTAACATGATATGATTCGTAACTATTTGTTAAATAGCTAGAAGATCATCATGAAAAATAGATTTGATACCTAGTAATAAACAATTATCTCTCATTCAGTAACATTTTTGGAACATCGAATTAAAATGGTTTTTGTTATTCAGCTTTTTGTTAATCATCATCAAAGCTAAGGAGAAAACTAGTGGTTCGTACAGAACTGATGATGAACAAATTAAACTTGTACTAAGGGCAGTCGTTTATCTATAAAAATATATGTTAATAATTGGAATAAGTTTAAACGTAGAGAATTGCTCTCAAAAGAATTATTCTGCCACCTCAAAAACACATATATTACAGATGAGGTCTATAAGCTCTCAAAAAATAAAAACTTAAAATTAATAATCTACTATAATATATATATAACTAAAAGCAGATATATTCTGATTAGGAGATATCTTACATAATTTTAGAGGAATTTTAGCAAATGTTTTGTCCAGCTTGGTCAGCAACAGCTTTAAATTTGGATGGAATGTTAAGGGTGACAAATATAAAATTGGAGCTAATAACAGATTATAATATGGTCTCGATGATATATACGAAGTAGACCTTGACTACCCAAAGTAATTACCTGACAAAGACTATCAAGTAGCTCCTTAAAGATGTTTCCATCTGACACAAAACAAAGAAAGTTAATAATCACTCTATATGGTAAAAAGAAATGTGTGATTTACTATGGAACTTAAACAATATTTATCACTTGCATCAACATTGAAACATGATATATTTGGATATACAGTTGGTTAAAGAATTATATACATGTAAATACTGAAGTGAATACTGAGGAAGGAAATGATTTAGAGAATAATTCTGTAAGATGACTAATAAGAGAGTATTCAGAAAAAGAGTGCAAAATACCGTGTGTCCGAACTGAAGCAGGTACTGGTTAATCATTTCTAGTTCTGGGAATGTAGTTTGTGTTAGAAGAAAGAGCATTAAAATTCGTTTTCGTTTGGCGACGCAAATCCAGAAAGATGTGAAATTTTTAATGGATGTTCCTAGAACGTCGAAATTTCGAGCTGATGTTTATTCTGATCCATAGTTTCTGAATTTGTGATTAAACTTGGAAAAAATAGTTATCTTCGTTGCAAGAAAGTGTTAGGAATGCTTTAAGGGTTATTTCTAATTCTATATAATATGTAGATATTGTGAAACACGAAATTGCGTTAGAATGTGTTGAATGCAGCGCAAGTAATGGAAAAAATTGGACATGTTGGAAAAGTCGTCATCTTTGATCTATTATTGCGGCTCAACAATTTGTATCCACGAAAATTTTAAGTTGTGCTTACTTTAGGTAAGTCAGGTTTTGATCTATTATTAAGGATGAAGTGTAGTTTAAGTGAAGAAACAAATAATTGAAGAAGCGGCCATCATGATTGCAAAGTAGCCATGTTGTTGAATTGGCTTGATTTGCCTTGTCCTATTGCATGCTAAACATAATAGAAAAAACTAAATCAACGTAGTAGTGTGGCTCAGAGGGCATACTGTGTTTGCTTGTTGATGTGAGTGGAACAAGATCTAACGTGTTTACTTTCAAAGCTGCTTTCCTTAGCAATCAGGTTTGCTGTTGTTTTTCTTCTTTTTTCTATGTTTTATTTCTGTGTGAATTAGTTGAATGAACCATGTTGTCAAAAAGGGTGAATACCCTTAAATATGATTTTGGTGGTGTTTCGTGGCGACCAAGCACCTTGAGTTCGCCTCAGTGGCTCAGTGATAACTTCAAGTTTTCTGTTGATGATGTATTAAGTATCAAAATGGATGTTTATCGCAAATTGTTATATGTGAAACTTCTTACCGAAGAGCATTGTGCAAGTTTTGCGTACTTCTGACTGAACTGTGTACTATACTGATACACATGGGAAACATCCAGTACCAGTTTGTGGACCATTGTGCAAATTGTAACAGTTAAGTTATATTGCCTAATTCATTTAAGTGTTCTTTTTGATTGGAAGTCAAATATACTATATATATTAAATAGGCTTTTTGTATGTCAGTGAAATTTGATGCTGAAGTTAGAAGAGTTCTTGGGAACATTGGTGTTATTTCTAAAATTTCAGACGAACTTTATTCTGCTAATCATGTTTATCCTGTACGAAACGGGCGTAAATTAATACGCATGGAATTCCAACGACCTATTCCATCGTTTGTTGTAATCCAAAGACAAAAGTTTTGTGTTACGTACCCCAATCAGACCCGAATATATCTCGGGTGCAATTGGGCAAATATGTATTCTAATTGCCTCCTTCGTTTTCCCAGTGATCCCAATAGTTATGCAGCTAGGGTAGGCTCTTCATTTCACACTAATAATTCGGCAGATCGTCTCATGCCTAAATTTGACAGTTTTCTCAATACTTCCAGCAATTAGAAGAAACCCACCATCAGTGTATCATGCTCATCTGACCCAAGTGTGCCTATAGTAGATGCAGCTCACTTTACAGAACTACCAAATACGAGTGTTTCATGTGAGCCGAACAATGATAATAATCTCTCTTCAGAATTGCCAGTACGTGTGTGTCCTAGTCCTTCCACTGAAAAAAACATGCCACACAGCAGTTACCAATTACATCTGATCTCGCCTTGTCTAATTGTGTTCCTGATGTCGAACCAGTTTCTGTAGAACAGTACTTCCCATTGATTACGTCGGCTTCTACGACAGTTCATCGTAACGAGTGCTGTACTTCTGGTTTCCAGGTAATTGAGGTTCGTCTGAGTATACCCCATCGCATCATAGTGAGATGCAGGGTGCTTCTCCTCTCACGGACTTCAATGCAATTAGTGACGAAAATCGAAATCGCCGCAAGTGTACCAAATGTAATGAACTGAGTCAAAACTGTTTAACCCTTAAGTACTATGGACGAAAATAATCACGTAACTACTATGGAACGGTCTGTCAGACCGCATTGTTGTTTCACATTTTCTGAATAGTAGTTTTATTGCATATTTTTTTAAATGCTGTCCTACATATCTTAGTTACATATAGAAAAATAAAACATAGTAATTTCACGATGGAAAAAAGCTTTATATTTTTAAAACAATGAGAAAGAGAACATAGTCAAAATTTGCAACAATGCTTTCATTGTTATTCTAAAATTGTAATCGTTGAAATATTCATTTTTTTCTCCGTTACTGTGTAGTCAAAATAACACTAATTTAAAGTAAAGTGTTCTTATAGATGCACTGAGTATAAAAAATACAGAAAAAACGGTGAAAAACATGGAATTTTAGCTTTGTAAAACTTACAAGAAAGTACTGTTATAGTTGTACTGTTACATTTTTTGTAGTGAAAAGGTAATGAATAAAACTTATTTTTAGTTCTTATATGATGTCGAAAGTAAAGAAAATACCTTTTGCCGGTAAAGAAAGTATCACACTAACTTTTCTAATAGCATGCTATTTCTTGAGGTAGACACATATAATTTTTTTCTGCACTGCAAGGTAATTGGCACCGCGGCCTACACTGCTGATAGAATATCTTTGCTTTCCGCTTACAAATCAAGTGGATAGAAAACTATGTTTTCCTCTTCAATTCCTTGTGCACGATGGTGAGAAACTCACTTTAAAAGCTTTAGTATGCTCTTGATGGAAAAACTCAGTTCTCATGGCACATGTCCAATGAACAATCTACGTTCTATGTGAGCCCTAACAAGTCCTTTTGCCAACGTTTTAATGAAATCAAGTCTTCTCATGACTGCAGACTTAGCATAGACTTGATGCAAGACATAGGCATTGACATCACACGCAACATCCACCAGCATAAAGAAAATTGTCAATGGCTATCTTTTTGTTCGACGACTTGATGTGTAATCTGTACATTTTTAGTTTAGAGAATTCATTGCGCCTTTATTCATGTTATAAAATATGATTATTTTAGGTCTTCCAGTCTCTGGGTCATTATTTAATGTGTGGTGCAAGCCGTGCCACACGGTAAGACACAAAACTGCTAATAATCAGTAGATAACGAAAGACAACTGAACAGAAAAATACTCACGTAACTACTATAGTACGCTCGACCCCTCCAGCACCGCGCACAGGGGATCAATTATAACACGAACTTTACAATGCGTAACCATTTGCTAGACAGGAAGGTAGACGAAAAGATCCACTTGTAGTAGTGAGACTGTGGAAGATATAATGATACGAAAAGTTGCAGCGGTCTGAGAGACGGTCCATAGTACTTACGGGTTAAGAAATGCGAAAATGACCCGAACACAACTATTCTGCCTACAAGTATTAATACTATGCCATAATATCATAGTTGGTGCATGCGTTACGTCTCAATGGCTCCAAATCAATTGTGTCACGATAAGTTAGTATCTCCTAAATTGCGTTAGATTGACGTGTATGTTGTTTTGATGTTCTACGCTTCCCTTCACAGTTTTACTTCTTTTGAGTATGCTGTTATCTTTCTTTTCTGCGCCGTTCTTTTGTATTGGTGGTGTTATGTGCTTTCTAGTGTTATGATGCTTAAAATTGCTACGATTAACATTAATAACTTGCAAAGTTCTGCCAAACAATCTGCACTACGTGACTTTTTGCATGTAGGCGGTCTTGATGTTGCCGTTTTACAAACGAGTTGTTTTCTTTTAACTGAATCTCGATCCAACCTATACTGTAGAAACTAATGTGACAACAGTGGCACAGGTACAGCGTCTGTTTTTCAAGATTCAACAAAGTTTCTCTTCTCCTGTGTTCCATCCATCCGCTCGAATAATACGTGGTAACCTAGGTGATATCAATCTTGCAAATCTCTATCTCCGAGTGGTTCACAAGCTCGAACCAGGCGAAATATTAAATACTTTCTTTTCCCAGGACGTTGCTCTGTCGCTTGGACCCAATGTTGAAAGATTAATTTTGGCGGGAGATTACAATTGCGATCTTTAAGGCCTGAAGATCAAACGCCGGTATTTAACTACTGCCATCCTCTCCAGAAATTAGTGAATGGCCTTCATTTACGAGACACATGGATCTGACTGAAGTAGCAAGCACAGGATTACACTTACATATCACACCAGAGTGCGTCACGCCTTGATCGCATATATGCATCACCTGTATTGGTGCCATGCTTTAACCAAGTTGAAATTACCCCACCTCCTTTTCTGCTCACTCAGCTGATATTGTATCCTTCACCGTTTCTTGAAATGAAATGAAATCTTTGAGTTTTACGTCCCACATTTATGCCGGTTAGGCTAAAGGAGGCGGTGATGATGAGTAATGAATGAAATGGTGGAATGAAAGAAGTGGGACGAAACGGGGGAACCCCGAGAAAACTCACGCACACGGTGTTTGTCCACCACAAAGTTCACTTGGTGGGGCTGGGATTGAACCCGGGACCTCAAGCACCAGAGGTGAACGCTCTACCACTGAGCCACCGCAGCCCTTCACCGTTTCTTATCTAACTGTTGAACGAGATCGCGGTTATTGGCAATTCAACACGCCGGTATTGGAAGACGATCAATTTTGTGCTGAGTTTCAATCCAAGTGGCATTACTGGCTTAGACAACGTCAATACTTTCCCACTGTTAGTGATTGGTGGCATGGTTATTTCAAACCACGAGTTGCAAGTTTCTGTCGGTGGTACTCAGCTGAAAAGTCCAGAGATGCTCGTAATCTGCTTTACTTTTATACCAGGTGTTCGCTCCAGGCTCGCTGTGCTGCTGTTTCTAACTTCACTATGTTCTCTCAGGTTAAGCGTTATCAAGGCTTGCTTCTCAATTTGGATCGCTGCCGTAGAGCAGGTATCAAGGTCAGAGGCAAGGTTCCAAATAGATGCTGATGAAGAGCCATCATTACATCATATCCTCAAAGAAATCAAACGAGGTCAAGGAAAATGGATCCATCGAATCATTGATGACGAAGGGCATCTTCGTCAGGATGCTGATTAAATTAAACATGTGTTTTGGTTGCACTACTCTAAAATTTATGGTATGGCTAACATTACTACAACATCTAAGGCATTTTCTACACCACCCTGTGCTCTTCTTGATGCTGCTGCACAGCAATCTCTTGTTTGACCTTTTAGTATTCAAGAGGTAGAGGACGCTGTCCTTGCAGCTCCGAAATCTCCAGGGCTCGATGGAATATCTGCAGAATTGTATATCAAATGTTTTCCTCTCATTGGTGAAATACTGACCTGTATCGTTAATAAGTATTTCAGTACTAACCCACAGCGACTGTATCGTAGCACAGGTTTTACAGTGTCTATACCTAAGCAGGCACATCCCATAAGTGTTAATCATTATCACCTTATCAGTCTCCTCAATTGCGATTACAAGTTACTTGCTCTTGTTTGAAGAACAGACTCAGACTCTATATTGCCATTACAGATGGACCATTTCAATATGCAAGAGTAGGTGTGAAGAAAATATACCAGGTACTTCAAACTATTTGAAAGTACTTGGCATTTATTTCCCCTGTAACTTGCATGAGAGTATAGCAAAAAAATTTTAACGACGTTTTTCTGAAAATAAGATCTGTTTTACATCAGCACAGATCTCGTAACATCTCGTTGATATTGTAACGTATATCCCGCTTCTATATATTAATATTACAATTATTTTGAAAGGATATTTGCACGTTACACGCACACATGCCTCCGCAAAGACAACTTACAAATGTACGCTGGAAGGAAGGAGAAATTACTTCCCCCACTAAAAAAATGTTATAGCTATGTTGGTATAGTTGAATTAACTGAAGAAAAGTGGGAACTCAATAAATCCAATATCTACTAGTAAAAATGCTCCATAGCACGCCAGGTAATCAATGGTCTACAGTAGACAAATAATAGAGTTAATTCGGATATTATCAACATTATATATATATATATATATATATATATATATATATATATATATATATATATATATATATATATATATATATATAGTCTTATATATGAACTTGAAGAATGTAATTAAATTGAACATTATGATGATACAAACAATAACGCAAAATGAGTTGAATCCGTACAAAAATTACACTTAAAACTCAACTATAAGTCCTTATTCAAAATCGCCCAGCGATAACAGAACAGATGCTACACAACCTTAAATGGTGAATTAGCTTCCAATGAGAAAATCTAATAAATATATTACTTACAGTATGTATTCCACTTATAATCCATACCATTCACAGTAATAACCTCGTACAGACCCATTCATCACATAAAGCACAAACACTTAATTTGTAAACCGATTAGGCTGAAAAGCATTCAATTTTGGGCACAAAAGATAATTGTTTTCCTTCCTATTTGATAGCAACCTGTGATCTGACGATCACACTTGAACAAAATGTTCATTCTAAAAAGTACCACCAGAGGTCATAGAAAGCCATAAATTTTCTTGAAGTGAATGCTTTATCTCGAATAGGTGTTTCATCAGTCACTTTTAATTCACACTCAAAGTTTCTCACAGTTTCAGTACGATCACTAAAAACATCGGAATAATTTGCAACCAGTTAATTTACATACCTTGGTAAATCAGGATCTTCATGCATGAACTTGGGATCCACGAAAATTTTATAGCCAGCTTATTAGGAGTTCTCGTATCCTCACATACATTGGATCCATCCTCCTGTATTGTAGACTGTTGAAAATTATGTACCACTGCCCTGGATGTAGCTCAGCTGTTTGAACCTTGCACACCATCACGATACGTCTAATGTTCCACAAACCATTTAGACGCTGGAACCCTATGGTACCTGGAATGATTAGTTTCTGCGGAAGAATCATTTTCATAGGAGTAGGGGTATTACTTAATCTTACGGGAACCTTAACTTTTCCACCATCTATTGTAAATTGCTTCTTGTTGATGTCTATTTTTCCTTTAAGAAAACTAATTCCGTATATTTATATTATAAATTTAGGTAACAATTTTTTATGCAAAAGGAAATTAAGTTTGTAAATTTAACCATCATTTTTTATCGGAAGAACCACACACTGATCAAAATAAAGCACTTCCTTTCCAATCCCCACTCCACGAAAAGTATCCTTAATATATCGCACTCTCCAGTTAGTGTTTTGTTCCCATTCTTTAAAAAAGTTTATATCACAAAGATACACTCCGCTGCAAATATCTAGGGCTACTTCTAACTTTCGTAGGAATCGTCGTAGGAACTTTCGTAGGAAAATACACATCGATAAATGTAGCTATATTATTCCTATTATCTTCGGTTTACGTTCTATTGATCAATGCTGCCTGTTATTTTTGTTGTTTCTTTTTATACATACAATTTACGTCTCTATGATCCCCGCCACATAAATAACATTTTATTCTCTTTTTACACTCAATAGAAAAATTCGACCCGCATCATAGACGAATTTTGATCTTTCATAATTCACATATTTAACAACTTCCTCATAGAGTTCTTGATACGTCAATGGAATATCATATTTAAAGATTGCATATCTAATATCCGGTTTCATACAATGCAAAATATTTAATTTAATGCCCTCTTCATTTAGAATCCCTTGAAACACCACAAAAGCATCATAAATATTACTGATATACAGTAGCGTAGCGTGGTATTCCGAAATGGGGATGCCAAAGTTAGTCACTTGTCTGATATGATACAATACAATGCAATGCATGTTCAATGTGTATTTTCCTTAACAAGTGAAAAGATTCACTATGCAGCAAATGTTGTTTCGATTACCCATGTTTTAGAGCTTTCTTCATGAAATTACCCAAATCAGAAATACCGTTTGAACACCACTCCGACTCCTTTGCCCCAATCATAATGCAGACGAAACATAACATTTTATTCCCTACAGAACACCCAGAAAGCCAAGAAAACCTATCATCATACCACGAAGACTGAAATATTTGCGACTGATTGCTAGTTGTCGTTTCTATGGAAAGCTTTGGGGTAGGTCGTATCCCTTTCAGAGAGCAGCGCTGCTCGTAAGTCAACCGAGATATGGTAGTTGTTAACAAAAAAATAAATTAAATTTGTGTCTGGTACTGTTATCGTAGTCATCATTTGCTAAAAGTTAGTAAGGTACTATACCTTGTAGCAGCCGAACACTTTCCACAGCTTTGTCTCTTAGTTATGAATGTAATTTTCTTCATACTACAGTAAAAAAATAAAACAAATATTCATTTTAAATCACAACGCAATATATATATATATATATATATATATATATATACCGCCAATTTCTCTTGACCACCAATGATCAATGTTGCTAATCAAAAGCATAAATCTAGTACAGAACGCAAGGGCATAGCCAGGGAGAGGTGAGCCAATAATTTATCACAAGAAAGAAGTGTAAAGCCATGTTCATTAAACAACTTGCAGAAGCTTTATATTTAGCACGGCATAATTTGCAACCATCCCATACGATTACACAACACAAATAGAAGATTAACAGGCTGAGTCTGCTCATTAAGGCGCACAACCAGCCATTAAAATTTGGGAGAGAGGCACAAATATGCTAGGGGGTCCAATCGTCACAATTCTGTATCTCTTTTATCAATAACTATTCTTAATAATTAGGAGGCCAAAACATTTAGGGGCCCAGGCTCCCGTAATTGCACGCCTGGTGGGGCATACAGTAGCAAATGCGTAGATTACGTTAGACGCCAATAAGCAATTGTCTCAACTCCTTTTCTCCACTAGCATTGTGACGAGAAAAACCGGCTCCACTTTTGTATAGATATTGTTTTCAGTATAATTTCCTTTATTTCATTCCCGTGGGCAGCTTCTTTCTCCGCATACCATACGTCAAACTCGTTTTTTTTTTTTTTAAATGTCACCCCTAGAAATTTGTCATCTTGGGTCCGGACCTCAGGTGCCCGTTCGTGAATATGGGCCTGAGTGTTTATATCATTTGAAGATACAAATAGAAAGCACTTAAAGTAACTCTGGGGGCCTATTTCTGTGTATCTACTTCATTGTCAGATACACAGATACGGAAGAGCACAAGTAAACTTTGTGAAGGGCAGAGGGTGGCCTACCGGATCGGTGACCGTGATTCTACAGAATGCATTATAGTTATGCTTGTGTATGTGAGTCCTCTCAAAGAATATCTGGCTACATTCTGGGACATGATATGTATTTATGATGTAGATTATTAGTTTGCCTTTAATTACTATTACAATTACGATGCATTTAATTACGATTAAAGCATAACTATTTTTATACTATTACTTACATAAGCGACATGCTTCATAATGGCGTTGAACTAACTATTTATGTTTTGTTCTATTTCATTGACAGTGGTCGTACGTTCTATACAGAAACCACAGCTTAGTTCAAAATATATAGAGTTGGCAGTACTTGAGCATACGCCAGCTTATATCTAAAGCAAATGTTGGGTTGCAAAGGGACGGCGGGGAGTAGTTGGGCATTCGACAGAAAGCAGACGAAAACCCCGATGCTTGCAGTAGGCCTGGACGCCCGAGGAACATAGCATACAACAAGAGGAAAGACTGAAAATGTGCATCTGAGTGATGCGCATGCGTAGGATCCGCTTGCCAAAGTAAAGCGGGAGAGCGCATCCACAAGATTGCAGTGGAAATAATTGTGATAATTATAAGCAAACAATTTATAAATATAATGAAATACGTACTTTTTTCTTATTAACAGGGGATGCCGGGCATACAGGCGTTTCCTTACGCTACGCCGCTGCTGATATATTCTAATATATTTTCAGTCTTGCTTTGAATACGCTCAACAAACAATATATGTATTTCTCGTAACCCTAATTGTGTCAAGAGAGAAGTTCGTAAGGCACGCCATACCTCCAACGAATTATTAACGTTTCCCAATAACTTAAGCAATGGTGTATTTAATAACCCAGTAGTTTTTCCAATAGTCATCATCATAATACATTCTAAGGGAAACAAACTCAATTTATAAATTTTATAAACAGAAAGCAAAAACTGAAAAGGTTCTATATCTTTGCTTCCATCACAAAAGGGTATATTAGGAGCAAAATCGTTTAAAGATTTTTGTGCTGAATGAGTTACAAGTTTACTTAAGGTTACAAGGAATTTCGTAATGGATAAACTGTCATGATAATTCTTTATGTTAATGAATGGGATTTTGAGAAATTGTTTATTATTTCTTATTTATATATAATTTATATTTTTTAAACCTGTGAATATGTTTGTTTGTTTGTAGCTTTCTTACTGTTTCCGAGAGTGTATGTATGTTGGATTACATAGTGTTTAAGTGAGAGTTGTTTGTGTTGTTTTGTTTCCTTTAGTTAAATATGTGAGTACTTCAGTTTAATTATTCTTTGTTTCTTCAAATGAAACATTATTTATAGGCCTATATATAAATTGGGATAGCACATGATCTTTCAATACTGTTTGGTCTGATAGGGGGTGAGGTCTTTTGTGAGATGCGTTTACCTGTTCGTATTTCTTTGAAACGTATTTGTTTAAATGCCAAGAATAGTGAAATTCTGTGTTCTTTCACTATTTGTTAATGAGTAAATGTCTATTTTTAGGCAATTATTATTGTTATATATCTGTAATGTCTGAACATAGTTAATTGTTTTCATATTTCCAGAAAACATAAAAACATAACATTTCGCGACATGTTCATCATATCGTGTGAGGAACGGAACAGTTCGATATCGTGAGAAGGCAGCAATTTTTGTTGCAAATCAAGTGTGGAAATTATTTTACTTTTCATACGCTTGTTTTTATGGTGGTCGCATGCTTGCGAAGAGATCGATAGTGTTTTGGAATTTAGCCCGAATTTAAAGCAATGAAAACTTCCTCATTCCTTTCTTACGTGAGTTTCGTGACATGTAATTAGCCGCACTAATATCAAAGCACGAATGAAATTATACGTCTTTATAGAAGCACCAACTATGCGCTACCGAATGGCACTAGAACTGATCAATAGTTCTTTTGAATTTGGTCCTAATTAAACGCAATGAAAAATTCCCCATGCTTTTCTTATGCGAATTTCGTGTCAAGTAATTTGAAATAATCACACTACTAGTAAAGCACTAAACAAACTATAAGGCCGAGCCTCCATTGCATCCGAATGCGACTGTGAACTGTGAATTCATGTGCCTCTACTACATCCGAGGTTTTCTGAATGCGAATCAAGTTGCAATATCTCTTTCAAACCTTCAATGTGAAATATTGTTGCTTGAAAATTCATATCTTAAAGTTTTGAGAGCAATAATAATAATAATAATAATAATAATAATAATAATAATAATAATAATAATAATAATAATAATAATAATAATAATAATAATAATAATAATAATAATATATTTCCTTTGTGCAAAATAGATCGAATGTCGCTCCTGTTATTATTATGTTTGTCTGGTAACCGCTATTTACACTTTAAATTAACTAAATAAAATTAGAATTACAAAATCGACCAACTTTCTAAGAAAATTTTCTACTTGAGTAAAAAAAACAAAAAAAAGCGTTTTTGCTATTTGAAATACATTAGTTAATTATTACATGTATTTGTAAAATCATTATTTGAAGATCAAAGAGGAAATATAAATTGAATAAAAAGTTGCGGTCCATTTATTAATTAAATCTTTATACTTTAAAGAGAAAACAAAGAAAATTATACATACCTTCCATTCCAAGTTCCTAACTTACATCTGCCCATAATTTGGTCACGACGTGTCGTTTGTGGTCATCTGGATGACCTTGGATCCACAATGGAACTTTATTAACCCTATATGCGCAATTTATTTACGTCTTCGAGAAAAAAATATTTAGAGGTTTTCTTTACTGCATTCGCTTATCTAAAACGAACTAATAACAAATTTTGTCTCACATATTTAAAATATGACGTCAGGAGGATTGTGTATTTGGATTAACATTGCGCAATTATGAACCTTATTTTTTTTTAATTTTTCGTTGATATACATTACAAAATTTCTTGTATACGTTACAAACTTACTTAACACATATAGTATTGTGCAGATGTTCAAAACGCTTTAGTAAACAATATGTGCTTTAAGGTATACTGAAACACGGTACATTTAATCTGAACTTGCTAATAAATCTTTCATGGTTACATTGAAGTCACACTTTGGAGTGAAACACAATGCCGTAAGACATGTTATCAGCAACTTGGCGAATTCTACAGGAAAAACTCCAATGCAATCTTGTTCTTTTTATACGAATAATGTACATGAACCCCATTACAGTTCCTATAAATATTTCTAATCCTAACTTAGTTAGTTCTAAAGGTTTATTGGGGTCCTTCTTTTTAGAATATAAATTGCTTTCATGAACGATTAACTTCAGAATATCAACATTAAAACATTAGAAAATATTCAATTTGGAGATCTTACTTCATTTGGAGAAGACAAATGGGATTTCTATTGTGATGCCTGAAGAGGTGGATCATTTCTTGTTATGCTATTCCATTGGGGCTGACGACTGGCAGCAACTGTAGAATGACTGGAATTGGAATTTGCTGTTTCATCTGTTAAAAATGCAAACGATTCAATCAATTTACTAATCTGAAAGTATCGATTTCAATGAAATCAAAGCAAAATACTCGAGTACATTAGTTTTGAACATATCTTCAGATCCTTTTGAAGTTTCAGATTGAAATTGCTCATCCTCATTCTCGTCTGGAGGTATAAATGACTGAGTCGTTTTTACGAAAATATATTCTTGCTCATTTGAAAAAGTAATATAAAGTTTCCACAGTCTTCAAAATTCTTTAGCGAGCAATAAATCAGTGAATAATAGAAAAAAGTAACAGAAAGGAAAGAGAGAAAGAGGAGGAGGTTTAAAAAATCGAACTCAATAGAAGAAGATGTCGGATATGACGTTGTTACGTTTAGTATTTTTTTCGTGTTCAACTTCGGATTATTTTCATTCATGAGTTGGCAACATCGAAAGCATACACTGCATGCAACAATGCTTTCCATCAGCCGACAATGATTTTTACGTTTAGTATTTTTGTTGTTGCGTTTAGCGCTTTTGTTGTTGCGTTTAGTATTTTTGTTGTAACGTAAACGTTGTTACTTTTAGTATTTTTTTCGTGTTCAACTTCGGATTATTTTCATTCATGAGTTGGCAACATTGAAAGCATACACTGCATGCAACAATGCTTTCCATCAGCCGACAATGATTTTTCAGGTCTAAGATAACAAAATTCAAAGAAACAAACATTTCAAACTTTCCATTAGGTCTATCGAAGAAACCTTTGATTCTTAGTAAAGGAGGTTCGTAGTTGTTCAATGTTAATCAGAATCTACAAACACATTTGAGACGATAAAGTAGAAACTGAAATTAGTATGATAAGTTACAAGCACTTAACATAAACAAGAGACACTTACCTTCTAGAAAAATATTTTTTTAAGGAAAAATTTCCCTGTTTTCGACACATCTTGGTTCTAAAATAAACAAAGAAATGCATCCACGCACGTAGTATCCCCGCTTGCAACAGAAACAGCCGGAAAACCTCTACTTCTCCAACAGATGTAATTATGAGTGTTCATAACAGGTGGTATGGCGTAAAGGAAACCACCTAAAACAGAAGTGGCACAATCTATGGTATGACATTCAAAGTATCACGCTCAACATGGTTTGTTAATTTGGATTAACACGGCGCAATATAGGGTTAAAAACACAATTTATTAAAATATCAACATCTATTTCCATTTTTATTTTTATTTTTATCTCTCGCAATGTCGTCTACTTTCAAGCAAAAGAACCTTTCTTCTCTCACGTAGCGCTCAATTTCTCTGCAGAAGACTCTCCATTCGCACGAATTCGGACGAACAATCCCAGCATGTTGGGATCGTTCGCATTCGCATCCTTTCGTCGGTTTTCGCAATTCGCAGGTCAGAACTAGTCGAGGCATTCCAATTTATTTACACGTGCTGGAAAATTCGCATTTGCATTCGGAAGCAATGGGGGCGCGGCCTTAGAGTTTTTTAGAAGCACTAGCGGTGCGCTAACGAATGGTAATTATTTTTTCGTCACTGATTGAAATGGGAGAGGTGAACTTGGAACCTAAAGATTTTTACTTGTAGCACCTACGCTAATGAAGCACTAAAGTAAGGGGTTGGTGAACTTAGAAGCATTAAGATTGCACTAACGATTGCAAGAGAAGAGGTCATTAGTGCTTTTGAATTTTGCGGAAATTTGAGCCAATGAAAAACTGTTCATGCATTAGGGAAGTTTCGTGACTTGTAATTCGCTATATGTATACACGAATCCAAAAGTGCATTACCACCTGCAATTCTGCTTTTCCTGCAATAGCAGGCAACCCAATAACCTCGGCGGTTAGGTTGGTTGCAAATTCGAAAGGCGCTGGACCAAACCTCAATTTTGTAATAAATATATCAGTGTGGCAAACTGCAAATAAGAGAATAAAACAAAATGTTAAAAATGACAATTTTATTATCGTGACGGAGTTGGATGACATTAATAGTTACAAAATGATCTTCCTTCAGCAGTTCAAACAAGGTCAATGGCAAGAAACAGATACCAGAGGAAAGCATTTCTCTCCTCACAACCACAAAAAAAAAGAAAAATCATAAAAAATAAAAAAGGACATAAAGTTACGTAAGTTTTAACATAAAAGTCCCACTCTAATTTGTGTAAGTTGACACCCGAAAGGCAAGAACAACTGAACCAAAGTCAATGAAATTGTGCACAGATATTGCAGACGTAAAACGAAGGAATACCAGTTTCGTATTTTCCTGGAAAAAGGGTTGGGTGAGGCACGGACCCCTCCAAACCTTTTCGCGAAATATGAAAACTGCTAGTATGTCAGAAGTGTGTAAAAGACATGAAAAATTGCAACGAAACTTTTTGTATGGAAAATACACAGAAAATAAAGGAATACGGTCTTTTTTAATTTCCTGTGGAAAAACGGATTTAGGGGCAAAAACTAGCACCCAAAATTTTGAAACTTGACGTCAGAAAGACAAGAAGAAGTGAACCGAACTGAATGAAATTAAGCACAGATATTGAACACTTAAAACGAAGATACGGGTTTCGTATTTCCTGGAAAAAACGGTTGAGTGGGGCACCGATACCTCCAAACCTTTGATCACGAAAAATCAAAAGAGCTAGTAAAGTATGTCAGTCACATGTGTATAAAGGACATGAAATATTGAAACGAAACTTCTTGTATGGATAATACACAAAAAATAAAGGAATACAGGATTTTCTATGTTCTTCGCAAAGACGGTTTTAGGGGGCAAAACAACTTACCCCCAAATTTTGAAATTTGACGACCGAAAGGTAAGAAGAAGTGAACCTAGGAGCAAGAAATTTTGCACAGATATTGTGAAAAAATGTGGGAATACTGGCTCCGTATTTCCTTAAAAAACTGTTAGGTTGGCACGGACCCCTCCAAACATTTGATCACGAAATATCAAAAGTGCTAGTAACAGTATATCATATTTGTGTAAAGGTCATGAAGACTTCCAACGAAACTTCACGTACGGGCAGTACGCAAAAAAATGGAGAAGGGTATTTTCTGCTGAAAAACGATTTTAAGGGCAAAAGCTCTCACCCAAAATTATGAAACTTGCCGCCGGAAAGGCAAAAAGAAGTGAACCGAAGTGAATGACATTGTGCAAGTACATTGTAGACATAAAATGAGGGAATATGGGTTTGCTATTTTCCTGGAAAAAAAGGAGTCAGTGCGGCACGGACCCCCGACTATCCTTTGATCACAAAATATCAAAAGTGCTAATAACAGTATGCCAAATTTGTGTCAAGGACATTAAGAATTGCAACATAACTCAGTGTATGGACAATACACAAAGAGTAAACGAATACGGGTTTTTCTAAGTTCTGCGGGAAAACGGTTTTAAGGGGCAAAAGCTCCTACACTAAATTTTGAAAGTTGAGCCCGAAAGGCAAAAAGAAGTGAACCCAAGTAAGTGCAAATGTGCACAGATATTGTAGACATAAAATGTGGATAGGTTTTCATATTTTCCTGGAGAAAATGGTCGTGTTAGGCTCGGACCCCTCCAAACCTTTGATCACAAAAAAATAAAATGCTAATAACAGTATGTCAGAAGTGCATAAAGGACATGAAGAATTCTAACAAAACGTTTTGTGTGGATAATACACCAGAAATAAAGCAATATGGGCTCTTTTTTGTTCTGCTGAAAAATGGTATTGGGAGGCAAAAGCTCACACACAAAGTTTTGAAAATTGACGCACGAAAGGTAAAAAATTGAACCGAAGTGAATGAATCTCTCCACAGATACTGCAGATACTCTGGACGTAAAATGAGGGAATACGGTTTATTATTTTTCTGGAAAAAAGGGTTGGGCGGTGCATGGATAATACGCAAAAAATAAAGGAATACACGATTTTCTATGTTTTTCGAAAAGACGGTTTTAGGGGGCAAATTTTGCAATTGGACGCCCGAAAGGTAAGAAGAAGTGAACCGAAGTTAAAGAAATTTTGCATAGATTTTGTAGAAATAAAATGAGGGGATACGGGTTTAGTATTTTTCTGGAAAAAGCGGTTTGGTGGAGCACTAACCCATCCAAACCTTTGATCATGAAATATCAAAAGTGCTAGTAACCGTATCTGAGATGTGTGTAAAGGACATGAAGAACTGCAACGAAACTTTGTGTATGGACAATACGCAAAAAATAAGTGAATATTGTTTTTCAATTTCCGCGGAAGAACTGGAAGAAAAAGCTCTCAACCAAAATTTTGGAAGTTAACACCCGAAAGGCAGAAGAAGTAAACCGAAGTGAATAAAAATTCGCACAGATATTCCATACATAAAATCAGGATACCAGTTTCGTATTTTCATTGAAAAAAAAACGGTTGGATGGAGCACGGACCTCTCCAAACCTTTGATCACGAAAAATCAAAAGTGCTAGCCACAATATGTCAGATGTGTGTAAAAGACATGAAGAATTGCAACATAACTCAGTGTATGGACAACACGCAAAAAGGACGTTTTCGACGTCCCGTGAAGGATGTTTTCTTACGGCTAGGCCCCAAATAGTGAAGTCCCAGGTTCACAAACCTAGTGCGCTAAAAAATTATACACGCGCCCTCCGTCATCAGCATTCCACTTTGGGGGATTTCTTGTTTAATTTGCTGAAGACTCATCTTAACGCTGCAGGGTTGTCATTCTATTCATCGTGGGACGATCCAGACAACTTTTCCCCAGTGCTAATCCCCCAAGTGTGTCAATGGTGTGAGAGAAGCATTTATTGTGAAATCCGAATTATAATCTTGTATATTTAAAGGGCTATCTCGCACTGAATAGGCAAATCGTGATTTCAGTGACGAAAATTATTATACATATTCAGTGTTCAGTGTTGTGTTCATTCCTTTTCGCTATTTTTATATATATATAATAGTGTTCTAATAAATAAGTATAGTGTCATTTAATCCGGTGTGTTTTCGTTGTTTGTATGAGTGATGTTTGTGTGCGTTGTGGTCTGGATTACCATCTGATCGTCCGTGAGGTCTTCGAGACGAGACACCCGAATCTCTCGGCGCCTAATGCTCATCTCATTATTGAGACCGACGAGTGATTTGGAAACAGTTTGTAATCTCTTCTTGGAGAGGTCCTTCATCGTCCTGTCCAGGTAAGTTCAAGTATCAAGAAGATACTTATTGGTAGGACCACGAACCACGAACAGTGACCAGATTACACGGAGTGGTTACAAATAAATGTTCACCCAAACAGAGACATTGAAATTAGTTGGTTACAAATAAATGGACGCCCGAACAGCGACCCGACAACGGGGGAATTACAAATAAATGGAAGCCCGAACAGAGACTCGAACTCAGGGCGATTAAACTGTTAGAAAGAGATGAGGGAAGTTCATGAGGTTAAACCTATTTCAATATAGGTACCATCCCGATATCGCCTCGTAGATGAAAACAGTGTACCGTCATTTTCTCATGTCAAATGAATTGTGTCAGGAGAAAGTACTGCAACGCTCAGAAAAATATAACGAACTCATAGTTTACTCGTCCGTCCTTTCTCTCATATTTTTCAACAATTTGGTTGAAAGAAAAAATATAGGGCATGACTTCAACGGCTAGTTGTGACAACAAAATACAATTATGTTGATAGTTCAATTTTCCACCAATTTTATAATAGACTTTTATCTTTAAAACACAAATAAAAATATCGTATAATACACCATGCTGTTTTGTCTTTTGTCTGTTCACTTAGAAAATCAAATCTAAGAGTGCGATAGCAAGTAAAACTGTTGAAAGTTATATTAAAGTAATGACAATAGAAATATTGGTGAAGGCTACAGGCATATTATTTTAGGTGTGGGGATTCAAGAGGTCACAATCCTTTCACGCGCTGAGTAAAGGAGTTTTCGAAGTCTGTACTTGTTGAATATTAACTTATTACATAATGTAACGTTTGTAATGCCGTCAAGTCTAGGAGAGTTAGTAGTTTCTACAATTCCGCTCAAGTTGTTTTTCCTCAGATGCAAGTAGATGTGGGATAGTACCTTTACAGTAGGCCAAACGGTTGTTTCTAATTCATTATATTCTACTGAGTGTAAAAATGTAATCTCTCTCTCTAGACTTCAGATAGTATATTTAGGGTGCAGAGTCTATCACGTAAATATAAATAATTTAATAGTTGACAAAAGTGTAAGTGGATTATGCTGCGAACTATTTTAGAAATTATTGTAAATAAAGCATACATTCAATCATATATGTACTACGTATTAAAATAAAGATAACACGACGTCTTTCTAAATAAGCCCAAATGCGTAAAAATTTCTCTACCCTCCTCCCGTATTAAATATAGGTCATATTTATATACAAAATATTAGGTTAATAAAATATCAGAACTCGATACTCCCCACTTAGGTATAATAAACTTACAATTTCAGTTTTAAAAAACACAAATTTCCAATTTAAAAAATGTTGAATGACTTATTGATACACAAGCATATATCCTATCATAGTGGATACGAACATATGAAAAGTATTGTTACTATCAACATTTTCTATTGTCTGAATAAGCCATACATTCAGAGTTCTTAAGGTAGAAAATAAATAAATAAATTTTTTCTAGCTTTACGTACCATAATTATGAACTTTGGACTAAAGGAACGACTGAATGAAGAAAGTGAATTATTATGGAGTGCTGGGATGAGAGTGTATTAGCACCCAGAGTAAACCCATGGACACCGTGTTGCCCGCCAAAAACTCACATTGTCTGGGATTCGAACCAGGCTCCTTTCGTACCAGTGGTGAATACTTTACCACAGAGCCACCTTATCCCATCACTCAGAAATCAATATGAGTCATTATATGATATGTATATTACATGATAAGTTCAGAGGAGGTGTTTACACGACTTACTCAAAACTAATCGTGGGTACGCTATTGATAATAACGCATGCAAGCAAATGAAAATATTTTTAAGAGTAACAAGAAAATTAATCATTATGAGGAGAATATTCAGGCCACTTGTCCCGTCAAACAGCAGAATACTACGTATTTCTTTCTTCGTTTGCCTTGACCAAATATACAGACGTTGATTTATATTTCTGTTTGATCATTCTACGGAAGGTAATTTTGTATCAATGAAGGGCGGGAACGATCGAGTCGAAGGCAAGGTCAATGGTCTTTGGGGATGTTGGTTTATTACACATTTCCACTGCCTGCTCCTAAACGAACTCGTACAATTGAAGATGCTCACAATACCGACTACTCAAACAGAAAGAAAAAATGAAAAAGTGGCTATCTGACTTGTCATGAACATGTCGGATTACTTTTAGGATATCTCTGACTGTGCAGAAAAGGCGCCCAGATGAATTTGATATACCAACTCTGTGGGTGAACACTCGTTTGTCCTCTTGCTTAAGAAAGGAGATATTTCTTTCTCTTTTTCACCTACACGCTATGAAACGATTTTTTTAGTTTTTCTCTACATAATGTCATTACTATCGATGATACAAATAATAATATTATTAGAACTTGTATAAAAATATCTGAATACTAAAAAATATATTATTTGTTTACTGGTTAACTGTCGGTTTCGATCATCGAGAAGTCTAGGAGGCAAGGAAGGACACCGTTTACGAGGTTCTGGGTTTGAGTTCCGGAGGAGCAACTATTCGAGCTCGAGCCAAAAATTGTTATAAGTTATAAGGCTCCAGCCAAACATGTTCAAAACTGATCGCCTCGTGTTTAGGGCTGTAAATGACTCGAGCGGCTCGGCTCACTATCCAGCTGCACTGAGAAGTGAGCCGAACCAACAGGTCACCCAATCGAGTCGGTTCGAACCCTCAGAGGCTGATCTCAAAAGTTTGTTTTCAAAAGCTTTTAATGTCCTTTCTTATATTAACGTTCACAGCACTACAGTCAAAATAATTGTTTTATGATTTTAGTCTTTAAATCCTTAGATAGTGCCTTGATTTGTTAACATTTTCATTGGAGAAAATATATACCAATGACAATTAACATACATTCTTTTTACTCTTATTGAACTCTGCTGGTCTTTTGGATTTATCAGTAAAAGCGTTTAATCAGTATCAATTTCAGAAACAACGACACTGAGGTTCTCTTAAGCTTTACAGTGTAAGCGTGAACATTCATAAATGAGCATAAACGTAATTTACTAGAAATAGGGTAATTTTGAATAATATGGGCACATTAAAAGCAAAATGATATTTCATTGATATCAAAACATAATTTGACAGAAACCTAACATATCTTGTCTAGAGTTCAATCAGTTGGTTAACTTACTTTTAAAATGTAACGCGTTACTTTGTCATCAACTTTTCCTTATATATATACAGTATATGACACAAATTACACAAGTTGATAGTTGTTACTAATATAATTCACACTCAAGTAATGCTGCCTCTTCGTTGCCAAATGGAGAATATACTTGTCTTCTATATGTGCGGTCCCGGGTCTATTCTCGGCGAGTTTGCTTTCCTCAGTTTTAACGAGCAGTAATACGAAATTTATTACTCTTTTAGTCGATTTTCTGTATTTATAGAAATCTTAAGTTAAGGAGACGATTTAGGGTACCAGTGTCATGCCCAAAGGAGCCCCAAGGGACCTATCGCCCCACCCACCTGAACCAATGAATACTACTAAAACAACTGTTAATATTCGTTTTATTTACCTGGTTCATATTATCTAAATTAATCAAACCTCATTCTTTTGAAACAGGAAACGTTTATTTAACATCTCAATTTCAGCTTTCCTTCTTAAGTACACAGATCACATAATTAAGTATCTGTATAAACAAGTAAGTCATAATTGTTAACTATTTCTTTCTTTTTTCTTCTTTTCTTGGGAAAGTGCATAAATTAAAGCAATTTCTGCCCAAATATATATGATGTTATCGTTGTATATGGTTCCCGAACAATGGGAATTACATAAGTTGTATTGCAGTTACAATATCATAAAACGACTACAGTTTACTCACAATTCATTCACTGAATTTGATAACTATATAACAAAACCATTTAAGTATTTTTAAACATATTTAATTGGCCTTTTTAACTTTATATTATTGACGATTATATCAAACATACATCAATGTAAATACTACATCTATAATAATAATCTATCCACATAAAATTATTATTCTTTTTCTTTTTTCGTTGTTTTACATGGCATGACACATTCCGCCTTTTTTCGCCAACCAAACTACTAGTTATCGTTGTATAATGGCTTCCGAACTAAGGGAATTATATAAATTGTTATTCTTGACACAATTTATATAAAGAATCCTGGACCGTACATAAGTTTTTGAATAGCCTATGTAGCTTTAAGTTAGTTACACTCTTGGTCTAACATTTATTTCACCTTATATATGTTCGGCTATACAATGACATATTGCAGTTATTCATTATACAATTATTTTAAATGGAATAAGTATACGAACTCATTTATGTACAATATATGCTTATGCTATATTCCAAATGTTCAATAAACAAATATACTTTATTGATTATATTATTTTCTTTCATTATTCATATTTTTCATTTATTACTGTTATATTATTTATTTCAATATCAATTATTATTATTATTATTATTATTAATTCTATACTTCATGGAATATTAACATGTAGCAAATATATGCCATAATATTTTCATACAATGAAACCAATGGAGTTATGTCGGCACAAGGTTCGAGCAAGTAAATAACATATGTAAATATATGTTAATTGTTAGCAAACGGTCACAGAATAAGGTAATTCAGTATACTTATTCGTTACAGATAATGAGCCAGAAAATTAAATTTTGGCTAAGAAACAAATTTAAAGTACATATGTGGACGCTAAAGTAAAATTATTAATCACAGAATTAGAAAGTTCCTTTCCTGAAAATGATAACTGATGTAAAAATAGATTACAATATTGAAACAAGAACACAAAGGAATCAAGATAAGAACATTTAAATTTGAGTAACTAAGATATTTTCATAAATATTTAAAGAGATTAATAACAACAAAAGCAAATATGGCATATTAACTATCTTCACATCCATCAGTAAATGAAGAATTAATCACTATTTACTTTTCAATTCATTTCTAGGATTAAAATTTAAAGTAATATTTAAATTGGAACGAACAAAATAGTGTCGTAAATATCGAAACAAATTAACCATAATAAGAATACGACAAAATCAACATCCGATGAAACATTTTCGTTTGATTGAATTAAATTGTATTTAATAAAATGTTTATCTTCATAATGGATATTATTATCAAATCATATGAAATAACCTAGGAAGATATGATGTACAGTAGCCTAACCTAACAAACAAAATTGAAGCTAAAATCATCACAGCAGTTTTTGATACCTGATTGATGTCTGTGTTTTATAAGTTAAGTTCATAATTGGTGGGATGTCAATGAATGATCACACATTCAAGTGAATTGTTGATAATAAGATTGCATTTGTTTTTCGTTCGGGACACATCAATACTTCGTAGAACATGTAACAGAAACGTTCGATCATGATCCGTTCGTCTGTAATCATAGCTGTTTGTCTTACCAATGACACTATTTACAATAAC
Source organism: Thermobia domestica (assembly GCF_964235325.1). Classification (NCBI taxonomy): domain Eukaryota; kingdom Metazoa; phylum Arthropoda; class Insecta; order Zygentoma; family Lepismatidae; genus Thermobia; species Thermobia domestica. Next base: position 87,603,679 of record NC_137457.1, on the reverse strand, counting down.
ATTACATGGTTCTTGTGTGCTACTGTTTTTTCGCAATGTAGGATTTACAATGTTTCTGTATTTTCTTTAAAGATACTTCCTTGCCAGGGTTAAAATGAACAAAAACACGAACATTAATCATAGTTTCAAACTTACTAAACTGACTAACCTAATCCTCTGGTTACGGCGTCTGCATTTTTTCATTGAGCGAAAATTAACCTCATTAACAGGTACTCCACAATCAAATCTATGGTTACTATACTTCACTTTGATGCCAGAAAGACCATTAGATGTTAGATAGTCAGTACCATAATAAGATTGGCATAAACAATTTTCAACTCTTCAGAAATCAATTCTTCCTCGTCTTCTGCTTTATTCCATTTGGATGATACTTCAGTTCTACTGCTCGCTACGAAATTCTCTTCACTCACGTGTAATTACTTCATCATTAAGGGAAATATCTGAATCATTCTCTTGGCAATTTGTGATACAACTAGAACATGACACATATTTTGAATCACTTTCGTCAGACATTGCGAGAATACAATTTATTTCTGTACTTGAGATAATGGTATCATAGACAAAATCACTATTTGTGTCATTCGTGACCGCTTCCATATCGCCTGCATTTCTGAAAATTAACAAACTGTTTAATTCAAACTGATCACTCTGATGGTCATGAAGACCACAAGATTTAGTTATCTTTCTTTGTGATGGGACTGGTTTCTCCACAGTTTCGGTTAAATTTCCATCCCCTTTGCTAATAATCGATTCGTTAACAAAAACATCAACACTTTGGAGTTTGTTCCTTGAATAATCGGTGTTGTTTACTGTCTTGCTTGACTTGAATGTTACCTTCAAATTATCGCAAGATTCGTCTGAAAGCTTCTCAGGTAGGACTTTCTTAAAACTGTTATCCAAACGCTGACAACTTTGGTCTATTCTAGAGCAAAGTCTTTCCTCGCATTGGTCGAATAGATTCATTAACTTATTTTGGTACACATGAGAAACATTTTGTAACTGAGTCTGGAAAATGTCTGCATACTTCATGAATTCCTCCTCAGAACTCATATTCATTTTTCTTACAGAAAAATTATGTTACCTAAAGTATCATGGAATGCACTTACTAAACGCTTTTGTAAAATTCCAATTTCCCGGGCCGATGCCCCATTATAAAACGAAAATAATTGTTAATATTCGTTTTATTTATCTAGTTCATATTATGGGGGCGGCGGTGGCTCAGTGGTAGAGCGTTCACCTCTGGTGCTTGGGGTCCCGGATTCGATCCCATCCCCCGCCAAGTGAACTTTGTGGTGGACAAACACCGTGTGCGTGGGTTTTCTCGGGGTTCTCCCGTTTCCTCCCACTTTCTTCATTCCACCATTTCATTCATCACTCATCATCCCCGTCTCCTTTAGCCTAACCGGCATAACCGTGGAACGTAAAACTCAAAGATTGCTGGTTCATATTATCTAAATTAATCAAACCTCATTTTTTTGAAACAGGAAACTTTATTTTCCATCTCAATTTCAGTTTTCCTTCTTAAGTACACAGATCACATAGTTAAGTATCTGTATAAACAAGTAAGTCATAATTGTTAACTATTTCTTACTTTTTTTCTTCTTTTCTTGGGAAAGTGCATACATTAAAGCACTTTGTGCCCAAATATATATGATGTTATCGTTGTACTACTTAACACTGCTTCAATCCGTTTATTTCTGAAGATGATTAAACAAAAAATTTATCGAGCTGGAAATTTACACCAGGCTGTACAAGAACTTAGTTCGTAACTCTTCTTAACAGTCAAACCAAGGCTTTCTTTAAACGAGAACCCAGATACAAGAAATCCAACGAGATGATATAAAGTAATTTCCTTAAACTGATATCTGACCTCTAGGGAACAAAATTCGGGCAATTTGACCGTGTTGTATTTTCTATACCGACTCTAATGGCGCCATTAGTTTAAATGGATCGGCTCATGGCTTGTTCACCACAGAGCTGAGATCAAGATGACCGCTCACATGTCACGCCTACCGAGCCGATGCTTCACCTTAAGCGAACCGGCTTGAGCCGATGGCTCACCTAAGCCGAACCGAATCGAGCTGCTTGCTCACCCATACCGAGCCGGCTCGAGTCGATGGCTCATTCAACCGAACCGGCTCGAGTCGATGGCTCATTCAACCGTGCCGGCTCGAGCTGTTCACTCAGTTAAACAGGATCGAGCCAGTTGATATTACTACTCAGGTTGGGTTTCTGTTTGGGCTGAAAAATTCGACCGTGCAAGTCTGAGACTTGATAGAAAGAATTAGAGTCTGAGTAGCCCAAAAGTAGGTATACAGACCAGCATCGATCAAGTATGACATTTTAATTTATTAAGATAATGCATGTATTTACTTCGGCCTGTGTAAAGCTTCAGGTATAAGTGAAAAGACATTAAGAACAAACAATGAAGAAACTAAGATAATACCTGTGAGGAAACTAAGAAAATGATATAAAATTCCATGAGCCGATCAGTACTGGACTGTATACCTACTTTTGGGTCACCCTCTATTGTCATTGTTCTCACGACATTTAAGGCTGCCTCATTATAAAAATCTGTTACTGTCTCGTTATCGGAACGAGACGAGATGCGAGCAGTGTCCCCTCTCATGAGCAACACTAAAATATTCCACATTACTGCTTACATTTCTCAAGGCTTTTGCTTTACAGTCTAATTAGGCCATGATTTCAAAACGAGTTAAAACGAGCTAAACGAGCGAGCCAGTTATCAAACTCGACCTCAAAAACAGTGACTCGACTCGGAACTCGACTCGAGAAAATTACCTTTGATTCGACTCGAGTCGAGTTTTAGCTCGAATCGAGCCCATCCCTATCAGAAACTATGTTCCCGGGGGCCACATTTCGTATTCCGGGGAACACTGTTGATATTATGCTATTTATTATTATATTATACACCTATTATTTTGGTCTCTTCCGGGGGTGCTCTCAGAGCTTCGGGCGGGCAGTGCCCCCTAAAACACTTCTGAAAGAAACACTATTTGAAATACTTCTAATCTAATATGAATAAAATAAAAAGTTTGTTTATATGTCTGTCTGTCTGTATGTATGTATCTAGGGATGCGCACGAGACAAGGTTTGTGGCTGTCTGGTCTCGAAAATGTACTGTGAAACTGGTCTCGACTCGAAAAATGTATATTTCACTATTGGAAGAGCAGTATCTCGACTCTAATTTTTTCAGTCGTCTCGTGCGCATCACTATATGTATCTGTGTGCTGCTTGGAGACCAGACGAGAGGAACGAGAGTTTCAAAATGTTGATCTCGGGTGCCTTGGTCCAGGTCCCAGATCAAGAAGAAGCGTACTTTTTTTTAAAATCGAAACAGGGGGTTTCAGGAGACGTTCACAGGGACATTTAAAAGTAGTAGAAAATGACCGATATTAGTGTCGAATTCATAGTTTTGGCGGTCTCTGAGATCAATGGTGAAATTCCGATTGCATTAACTTCCAAATTCACCCCATTTGGTTGGGGGTCGGGGTACCGGAGGGGATACCCTGACATGTAAAAAAATCCAAAATGACCGGTATTAATGACAACTCCATAGTTTTCGCACTCGCTGAAATCAACGGTGATACTAATACAGGCTTAGCATTCCAAATTCAGCCACCATGTGAATATTGTGTTTTTCAGATATTTATTAATAAATGCAAGAAATAAATTATTAAATAAATGGGAATAGATAGGAATACATTTTGAAAGAAAGAAGCCAAAGTGTAAACACACATAACCATATCTGACTTTGCATAATCTATCCTAAACTACGATCACTAATCTAACAAGAAGAAACTAGACTTTGGTAAATTAACTTCAGTGTCTTTTTTCGTGAGGTATTATTGCACATTTAAAATATGAATATTTAGTCGACATGTCTCGAATCTCGACTGGAATTCGAGTCGAGACACACTTTGTAAAATTCGAGACGTGTCGAGACAAACGTATTTTAGACTCTAATTTTAGAGTCGAGACAAGAGTCGAGTCGAGACTGTTCGAAAAAGCTCAACTCGACTCGAATGTCTCGAAAATCTTTCTATATATTTAATATTATTTTGAAGAAAGTATTCATTCAGAAACAGCCTTGAAATCAATTCCAGTATTTATTAGCTTAGAAAGGTACACAACTGATAAACTTAGTAGTTAATCTTTCGAAATCAAAATTTAATTATCAGCTCAATTCAGTTAATTAAAACTAATAATTAATGTCGTGATATTTGATTTTACTTCAAACATAATAATAATAATGATAATAATAATAATAATAATAATAATAATAATAATAATAATAATAATAATAATAATAATAATAATAATAGGGTGTCTAGTGGAGCTCTAGCAAGGCACAACATCGGGCGAGAGGTATCGCAAACTGCTTGCAGACTACGTACACACCTTCATGACAATCATGTTTGCCAACGGTAGTGGCATTTTTCGACAGGAAAATGCACCATGTCACAAGGCCAGGAGTGTGATGAAGTGAGTTAAGAAAAGCTCAACAATGTTCTATATCTGTTCACGGTGTGCGAGTTACAAGGAGGATGAGGGAAATGCCCATTGGTAATACTGGATGTTGCTATAACCAAAAATTTCATTCTATGTCAAAGAACTATGTGATGTGTAGTTAAAATGCCGTGAGTAGTTCTACCTGTAGTGTGTGTGAAATAAATTATCAAGAAATGCAACCTATGTGACTTTCTGATTCAAAAAATGGCTTTGGTTCGAATAACACCATAAAACAATAAAACGAAACTAAATTTTTTCAAACCAGCATCCTTTCAAACTCAGACAGAAAAAGACTGACACGTTTGTGTCTTTGTTCGGAACGAGAAAACTTATGAAACAATGGTTAGTCCCTGATGAAACTGGCATTAAGAGAACTTGTATTTCTATAAAGCAGTTTTATACATACATATAACCACCAGCCCTCGGAATGAAATCTTCTGAAACACTGATCTCGATGAATGGTTTAACATTTTACTTGAATCTGGAACACTATCACAAAATATTTAATTTGATTCGCTTGTAAATGGTAATGAAAGCTGTAAGAATCATTTAAAAAAAATTTAGGTGTTTTTTGTTTTTATGATAGTCCTCATTTGAAATAATAAACGCTAGTATCCTTTCGAATCCAATAATTTATTCCGAGTTTATAAATTTTTAAACAATTTCAAAAACTGTGTTTGCATTTTTGAGACATGACACGAGACGAGGCATTTCAAGAGACATCTCGCCTCGTCTCCAAAACCTAGCCACCGTACCAGGATATGATCAAGGTAAGGACTAAAGCATAGTTTTCAACTTTAACCAGTGTAAATAAAGTAGGATTGAAACCTATTTTATCCAGTGTATACCAGAGCATGAAGGGGAGGGCGATAATTATTTCACAACTTCACACACGGCACGATCAAGCACTAAATCTATTGAAATCTTACGACGTAAAAATTATCGAATGTCAGCACTTTTTCTATTAAAACTCATAGTATATTCTATCATAATATAAATTGTCACTCATGTACGGTATGCTAATGTAACTCATGATAAAAGTGTTTTGTTTTAATACAAAACGAAACGGTTGAGGTGGACTCTTGCGCGTAGGAGCCATGCAATTTATTAAATCGCCTCGCAACCTACTTGGCCACACACTTAAGTTACACTCTTTACCTCGTTTCCATTCTATCTAGAGTATCGAATAATCATAAATTCGCATTGCCAATTCGGGTTTTGTAACAATTATTTTGTTGCAACTTAATTGAGATGCAAAAAACTGACTTAATTAGCATTTAGAAACTTTACAGTGTGCATTAAAATAATGACAGAAATGTAGCAAAATCTCAGTTTCAAATTTCATGTCTAACACCTCTGCCGTCATTTCTTCAATGTTGAAAGGAGACAAAACTTGCAATAGATCTCAATTTTTCTCTTATTTAATCTTTAATTCCCACTATTGGTTCATAAAATTTTAAAGAAAAAATCAAATGAAACCTTTAAGTTTTACGTCCCACGTTTATGCCGGTTAGGTTAAAGAAGACGCTGATAATGAGAGATGAGTGAAATGGTGGAATGAAAAGTCTGCGAGAAAACGGGAGAACCCCGAGAAAACACACGAGCACGGTATTAGTCCACCACAAAGTCCACACGGCGCGAGCTGGGATCGAGCATAGGACCCAAAGCACCGGAGGTGAACGCTATACCACTAAGCCACCGCGCCTCGAAAATTTTAAAGGAATATTAGTTACTAACAAGTAACATTTCCGATGTGTAACACTTCGATTTTAATAAAATTTGGCAGGTAGATATTACACATGAAATAAACGAAAACGTATCTCTTAGTTTCTGCGGAAAAACAGTTTTAGGGGCAAAAGCCTCCACGCAGAATTTTGAAAGTTAACGCCCGAAAGGCAAAGAAATTGAACAGAAGTACACGAATATTTACACACTGTCAATCTCCCTGGTCGTGCATTTATAGCAATCGCGTAGCTCTATATGCAGGGAGATTGCCCTCTGAACATTCTCTAAAATGTCCAGGAAAATTTAGTGAACTTATCTCAGGAAAGCAATCACAATGCCAAGTTTCATTATTAAAAATTTGTATTATCATTAAAGTGATTTGTCATTAATGTGTAACGTGTATTGTGTGTAATTAATATGCAAAACATTATCAGATCACAAGTCGCAAAGCCTGATTATTTTCTCTATTTGATAACGATGATCAGATAGCAAACACATACCTCTCGAATTGATATCGTTGGTTGTCCTCTGGAAACAAGGTGCAACTTAGCAAACTCCAACAACTGGGAACGATGTAACTACCAAGAATTTTAGAACTTTAAGCGATGGTAGAAGCTATAATGTATAATAGTCCACCATAACTCGTAAATATTCGTTGTCTAATACTCTCGTTTCCGCTGACTTTCTCTAATCCTCTCTGAATGAATGACTCTGAATTCATGAACTCCTTCGAACGATCTAGTTCCATTCTTGGTAGAGTATTTATTTGGAACACGTCGATTTCTAAACTGCTACCTTGATTCACATCATCTCACGTGTTTGCTTATCTCATTTGCCGAAATTCACATTTCTGCAATGATCATCAAATAGAAAAAACTCTCCAGACGTTTATCTCCGTAATCTGATAGTTTTGTCGCATCCCAAAATTGTGTTGATGTTAACAAATAAATTTACAATGGTTCTTACCCTGCAACATGCTTATTTGTTGCCCTTCGTCACCATAACATTACAAATCCACATGTCTGTATTTACAGCTTACTTAAAACAACAACAATAACTTGGACAACACAATCTCTTCATAATTTTGAAATATCTTATTAAAGTCTTTCTTTTACTTAATTTTAAATTTTGCAATTTCTTTTCTTTAATTTTGTTACATCTGTTAATTTTGTTACTTTATTTTAACCAATTTTAATAGATTTTTGAAATATAATTTTATCTAAATCTAACTCCTCATCAACACATATTGCAGAAAAATTATGGAATACGTGCTTCGTATTTTCCTTAAAGAAAACTGTTAGGTGGGGCACGGAACCCTCCAAAACTTTCATCACAAAATATTGATAGTGCTAGTAGCAGTGTGTGAGATGTGTGTAAAGGATATGAAGAATTGCAACAAAACATTGTGTAAGAACAATACGCAAAAAATAAAGGAATAGGAGTAGTTTCTATTCTGCGGAAAAACGGTTTTAGGGGGCAAAAGTCCCCACCCAATTTTTTTAATTCCGGCCCGAAAAGCCACAGACAATCAAACGAAGTCAATGAAATTGTGCACAGATATTGTAGATATAAATTAAGTTATACGGTTCTTTATTTTCTTGAAAAAAAAAGAAAACCGTTTAGGTGGGGCACAGACCCCTCCAAAACTTTGATCGTGAAACATCAAAAGTGCCAATAACAGTATGTCAGAAGTGCTTGAAGGACATGAAAAATTGGAACGACACATTGTGTAGGGACAATACGCAAAAGAAAAAAAAACTAATACGGTTTCTTATTCTGCGGTAAAACGGTTTTAAGGGGGCAAGAGCCACACCCAAAATTTTAAAATTTGAGGCCCTAAAGGCAAGAAGAACTGCAGCGAATTGAATTACATTGTGCACAGATATTGTAGACGTAAAATAAGATAATTGGGTTTCGTATTATCCTCAAAAAAGAGGGTTAGTGAGGTACGGAACTTGTAAACCGTTGATTACTAAATATCAAAATTGCACATATGCGTATGTCAGACTTTCCTAAAGAATATTTCGAATTGCAACGAAATTTCGTATATTAAAAAACAATAAATGAAACGTGTTTCACCTTGCGTGGAAAAACACTGTTGGGGCCTGACCTATCCGAAAAAAAGTAAATAATTTCGTAATAGCACAGGAAGGAGTGGATCGAAGCAAATGAATTTGTAAGTAGATATTAAGTACACCCTATGTGACTAAGCCCTTTCGTGTTTCTCAAGTGTCCTACCCGTTTTGCCTCAAATTTGGCAGATCGAGAGCAAACTGGAAATAAATCGACACGTATTTTTGATAAAGCGCAAAAACATTATAAGGGTTAAAACTGCCTTCTGAAATACTATATAAAACGCAATACTGTTAGTGCTTGTAATTGCTCTGAAAAAAAATTGAAGAAATCGGATTGAGACACGACCCATGTGAAACACGAAGGGCCATAGTGCACACACCCAATATCTACAAACAATTTCATTCGCTTTTGTTCATCCCTCTAGCCCCTCAAAGCCTTGGTCCACTCAACAGTTTTTTCTTTTAGGAATAATACGAAACACATATTTCCTCATCTTACCTCTACAATCCTTGTGCACATTTCATTCATTTCGGTCCATTTCTTCTTGTCTTTCTTGAGTCAACTTTCAAATTTATGAGTGGGAGCTTTCCCCATTAAAACCATTTATCCACGGAAAATAAAAAAACGCGTATTCGTTTATTTCTTGCGTATTGTTCATACAAAATATTTCCTTCAAATTCTTCATGTCCTTTACAAACATCTGACATACTGTTACTAGCACTTTTGATATTTCGTGATCAATGGTTTGAAGGGGTCCGTGGCCCACCTAACCGTTTCTCATAGGAAGATACGAAACTCGTATTCCCTCAGTTTATATCTGCAATATCTGTGAAAAATTTCATTCACCTTTGTTCACATCTTCTTAACTTTCGGGAGTCAACTTTAAAAATTTTGCGATGGTCTCTTTAGCCCCCTAAAACCGTTTTTTCGCAGAAAATAAAAACAACAGTATTCGTTTATTTTTCGGCGTATTGTCCATACACAATGTTATGTTGCATATCTTTCTGTCCTTTACACACGTCTCACATACTGTTACTAGCACTTTCGATATTTCGTGATCAAAGGTTTGGAGGGGTCGGTGCTGCAAACAACCCTTTTTTACAGGAATATACTTAACCCGTATTCCCTCATTTTATGTCTACAAAATCTGTGCACAACTTCATTAACTTTGATTCATTCTTTTTGCCTTTCGGGTGTCGACTTTCAAAGTCTTTGGTGGGGAATTTTGCCCATAAAACCGATTTTCCGCAGAAAATAAAAAAACAGTGCATGTTTGTTTTTTTGCGTATTGTCCATACACCAAGTCATGTTGAAATTCGTCATGTCCTTAACACACATCTGAAATACTTTTACTAGCACTTTTGGTTTTTCGTGATCAAAGGTTCGAATGGTTCGGTGCCTCAGTCAACCGTTTTCCTAAGGTAAATACGAAACCCGTATAATCATTTCACGTCTACAATATTTGTGAAAAATTTCATTCACTTTGGTTCACTTCCTCTTAGCGTTCAGCATCCACTTTCAAAATTTTGAGGTGAGTTTTTTTTTTTTTGCAAACTGAAAACCTTTTCTCCGCAAAAAATAAAAAAAAACTATATGCGTTTATATTTGGCGTTTTGTGCATACACAACGTTATGTTGCAATTCTTCATGTCCTTTACACACACATCTCACATCCTGTTACTAGTACTTTCAATATTTCCTGATCAAAGGTTTGCATGGGCCCGTGCCCCAAACAACCCTTTTTTTCCCAGGAATATACTAAACCCGTATTCCCTCATTTTATGTTTAAAATATCTGTGCACAACTTCATTCACTTTGGTTCATTTCTTCCTGCCTTTCGGGCGTTAACATTCAAAATTTTGGGTAGGGGCTTGTGCCCCTAAAACCGTTTCTTTTAGAAAATAACAAACAATATATGTTTATTTTTTGCTTATTGTCCATACACAAAATTTCGTTGCAAGTCTTCATGTGCTTTACACACATCTGATATACTGTTACTAGCACTTTCGATATTTCGTGATCAAAGGTTTGGAGAGATCTTTACCGCACCCAACATTTTTTGCCGGAGTATACGAAACCCTTTTTTGGTCATTTTACGTCTACAATATCTGTGCAGAATATCGTTTATTCCGGTTCCCTTCTTTTTGCCTCTTGGGAGTCAACTTTCAAAATTTTGGGTCGGAGCTTTTGCCCCTAAATCCGTTTTTCTGGAGAAAGTAAAAAAAAACGTATTCGTTTGTTTTTTGAGAATTATCCACACGTAAAATTTCGCTGCAATTCTTCGTGTTATTTACACACATCTGACATACTACTACCAGCACTTTTGATGTTTCGTGATCAAATGTTTGGAGGGGCCCATGCCCCACCCAACCGGTTTTTCATTAAAATATGAAACCCGTATTCCTTCATTTTACGTCTGCAATATCTGTGCACAATTTCACTCATTTCGGTTCAGTTCTTCTTGCCTTTGTGGTGTCAAATTTGGGGTTTTTATATTAAACCTTTTCATTATATAACTCTTTTCTTATGATATTCTTTTTGGGGGGAGAAGGAGAGAAATGGTTTCCTCTAATATCTGTTTCTTGCCATTCATCTTGTTTGAACTGCTTAAGTAAGAACATTTTGTAACTTTTGATGTCATCCAACTCCTTCACGATAATAAAATTGTCATTCTTAAAGATTTGTTTTATTATGTTATTTGCAGTTTGCCACACTGATATATTTGTTACAAAATTGAGGTTTTGTTCAACGCCTTTCGAATTCGCAACCAATGGAAGCGCCGAGCTTTTGGGGTTGCCTGCCTTTGCAGGAATAGGAGAATAGCAGGCGGTAATGCACTTTTGGAGTCGTGTATACATATAGATCTACATCTACTTACAATGCAGGCGGAAGCCCACTAAAAAAAATCACTGTCCACTGCCCATCGAGAAATTTCCCGGTTTACCGCCTGGCCAGTACGACCCTGGATCAGCGTTGCCAATGTGTGTCTAATTACACAAAATGTGTGCAATTTTGTCCTGTGTGTGTATTTTGTGTGTAATACCAATCTGTGTGCATTTTGCGTGTAGTTTGGCACAATTCAAAATTTTGATCATTGCTGATTTTTGCGAAGTTCCTTTCATTCATTATTTCCATTTTTTCTGAAAATTGCCTTCTAAAAACTACGAGCGCCAACGCCTGACTCCAGGGCGACGCAATAAAAATGATCTTTCTTCCTTGGAACCTAAATCTAGTTTTTCAGAAGCGGGTGTCATTACCGTTGGGGCATTGGCCCATATCCCCAAGCAAGGGTGCTTTGTTCAAGCTAAGCAATATGAATGAACGTTGACCGTCGATGCTGGCCAAAACATTTTGCGGAGGGGGATAAGAAGTCGTTTTTGTTTTCTCACCACTTTTGCCAAGAAAATGCCACTTTGGAAACAGATGAACTACATGGTGAACGGGAGGTCTTTCATTGAACGGAGGACAAAAATGAAAAAAAAATGAGAGAGAGAGAAGTTAAATCAAAGATTCAACCAAGTTATGTTACTGAATCAACTGGTGTGGCTTGGTTAAGGTGAAAACTTGTCAGGATGACTGCCCGATGTCCAATTAAAAACATTAAGTACATTGAAAGTAAAAACAAAGTGACAATGGGCGGGAAGAAGATCACGGTTTTACTATAATAATAATAATAATAATAATAATAATAATAATCATAATCATAATAATAATAATAATAATTATTATTATTATTATTATTATTATTATTCCCTGAATCTTTGAACTGGTCGGTGTACGTATAGGTGTGTACACCATTATACATAATGTACACTCATGTTCAAAATTATTGTCGCATGCCTATAAATATGTTGTTCTAGGGATATAAATAGATAACAAATTCGCCCGGTATTTCTTATAAAGTTAGTATGTGTATAGTCGGCAAAGACATGTATGTGGTAAATTTCATGTCAAAAGAACAGTAAATAAGAACAATAAAACGAAAATAAAACGTCTTTGTCCATTTAAGAACAGTTTCTTTTACTCATTCTGATTTTCGTATTTATAGTTCTTTTCCTATGAAATTTACCACAAATATACATTTCCCGATTATAGACCCGTATTTCAAGTATCCTACAAAGTCATTATCAAATTACATTCTTACAAGAATACAGTTATAGATATGTGGCAATCATTTTGGACATGAGTGCACATATAGATAGGTTGTTATGTATTGAGCAATTTTGTGTGCACTGTCTTCCAGTTTGTGTGTAAAATTGTGCAATTTGAACGGTAGGTATGTGTAATTTCTCTTGCCGTGTCTGGCAACACTGCCCTGGATGAAACCGGAACAATTTCAACAGATTGATCTAAGTGGCGATTGTTACGAAACAGTAACATTACGCTTGGTAACAACACAAGACTCTTAAAATCGTATTAAAAACAAATGTTACGGTAACTCTAAACCAGAATTTTCTCTTCTATCTAAAATCGTTTGATGTATTTAATTCATCTTCGCTCAAGACCAATGGTGGTGCGTGCTTTTTTTTTTACAGGCAGCTTAACGAAAACAAAAAAGTGGGAAAATAATAATTACATATGAATATATTATTTTCGTTTCTACCTACAAGTTCAATGAGAAAAAGGGAAAAAGTTGACATGTACGGTAGTCGGGAAAAGGAGGGAGAGAAGAAGAAGAATTAAATAATGTTGAGGCATGTCATTGATTTTATTCAGAAAGATATTATTTTTGGTAAAGGAAGTATATTTAATAAATTGAATGTTAAGAAACTAAATGTTATCACGTAACGTAAACACGTGTGTGTGTGTTGACATCAATGTTGTGTGTATGTAATGAATGTTATACGGCTAGACGCTTGGTCGTCAGTTCGTAAGATATTGTAATTTGTATTTGTAATGTTTTTGAATTGTCATCAGATTGTCACATTGTAACATTGACACACTTTGACTGTGATATAATCGTTGAGTTCGCAGAAATTTGTAAGTCTGAGAATTTGATCACGATGTAATTCGGGTGAAACCAACGTTTTACCAATAGCTGAGATATACAGAAAGTCGACGACAATGAATTCCAAGATGTCTGGAATATTCGTATAAAACCTTATAGTTTTTAGAGATTGGGATCAGTCTCGAGGATCAGTCTCAGGAGATCAGTCTCTGAAGAGTTGTCTCAGAGTTCAGTCTAAGAGATCATCGTACATCGAGTATTCACATAGTTACTCATGTCACAGTAGTTACTTCTCTGTGATTCGAAGTCCAGTATTAGATCAGGAGATCTAATAGTTCAGCAGACCATTATAGTGGATAATGGTACACAATAGTCGACCATTCTAGACTATTGTCAGCAATATAGAGATCGTCCAGAACATCGACAGCAGTTCCAGTCATCAGTTGTATAAAGGTACGTGTATCTCAGCTATGTTTGAGTTCATCGTGGTTAACTTCCTAGCTGCTTAAAGATATGTGATCTTGCGTTTATATTCAGTCGACGATCAATCACAATAGTACACAAGCTTTAAATGAAAATACAAAGTTTTAATTCAAAGTCAATTAATGTGGTTTCTTTCCGTCATCCTGTACCTACTCATTCTAGATGGTGAGTAGCAGCGATCTTCGACCGTCATTTAACATTTCATCCCCATGCTATATAGGCACGACGGTGGAAGGTTGTTATGGTGGAGATGCTTTCGGTTCGAGACCCGGGATGTGTATTTTAGAGGAGTTCGCACCAGTTTTATGGTGGAGATATTTTGGTTCGATTCCCGAACAGTGTTAAAAGTAGGTCGCGCCAGTCTTATGGTGAGAATAGCTATGACTCGAATCCCGAAACGGAATAATTTTAGTGTTAAGAATATATTTTATTAGGTTATGGTTAAGTTCGGTTTATATTTAAGTAATTTAGTATGTTAAGAGTTTGTATTATAATCGTTCACCACTCAAAGATGAGATATGGTTCGGATCTCGAATGACTAAGGCAATTGACTCAAGTAGAATAAGTAATACGTTAACCCTCACCACCCACCCTCACTTCGTAATTAAAGTTGAATTAAGTATTAAGTTAAATGAATGAAAGAACTGTGTTAACTAGAGCACAGAAAGCGAGTAAGGGAATAAATATTGATGTGAATTTATTTGGTGTGAGGACACCGGAAAAACGAAATACTTCTTGTAGTCAGGATAAGGTCGCGAGTCCTAAAATTGTTTTGAGTAAAGAACCAGTTTTTAATTTCCCAAGTAGTCCGGTGACGAAATCTGTATCGGAAGACTTTCCTTCAATCATAACTTTAGATCCGAAATTAATAAATAGTGAAAATAAGAATTTTACGATGGCGTCTAACATTACGTTTTACGCAGATATTAATAAATTGCCTAAATTCGATCTCAAGAACGATAGTGACATCGTGTCGTTTTTCGATGAATTCGACGATGCTTGTCAAATGGCAGGCATCGCCGAAAGCAAGCGAAAGGAATTACTGCCCAATATTTTCAAAGGAGTAGGGAGGCAATGGATTAAATTGTTCCTGAAACGGAGAAACACGGCAGAAATACAGTATAAAGAGCTGCAGTCTGAAATAGTAGACGAGTTTACGAAATCTAATGTAACTATAGATATTGAAGATAAAATTAAGGAGCGGTTACAGCATGAAGACGAAGCTGTAATTAATTACGTTTATGACATGCTCGTTCTTTGTGAACGACTGGATTCAAAAATGAATGATATTAAGAAGATAGGTATTATAGTTGGAGGTCTACATCCATACTATATGGAAAAGGTAGGAACGCGAGAATACTCTAGCTTAGACAAATTCGTGGAGGATTTGCAGAAGATAGAAAAGAATAAGTGTAAAATAGCAAAGCGTGTGAAAAAAGAATCCGGTAAAGTTACAATCAAAGATCTTGTAAAGAAAATTAGAGAGCAAGTAGAAGATGACGAGAGTGGATCTGATTCAGATCATGTAATTGAAAGAAAACATAAAGAAGAAAGTAAGATTAAACAAGAACCTTCGAGTATTACACAAATCGCGGAATTAGAAAAGAAAATAGACAAATTACAGTTAGCATTGTCGGCAAAAACACAAGACGAAGAGAAACAAGAGAATAACGCGAGAAAGCAAGGGAAAAATCAGTATGTTAGGAATAATAAGCAGAATAGAGGTAATTATCGAAATAATTACCGTGGAAATGGAAATAAAAATAAGAATTGGTACAGTAATAGTAACAAAAGTCAAAACAACAATAGAGGTAATAACGGTTATTACAATAAGCGTGGTAATCGAGGAAATTTTTGGAGAAACAATAGAGGACGTGGTCAGCAAGGAAACTGGCAAGGGAATTGTCAGAATTCGTGTTGTCACCAGTCTTATAATTTCGAAAACCCGAATCAGCAGAGATTTGTGCAAGTGGTACCAGCACAAGTAAATGGTACTACTTACTATCAAACACCAGGCTCGAGTAATTTAAACGGAACACATCTGTAAATGGGAGAGGCGCATTTACAGGCAATCGAAATGTCCGAATAAGAGAAATAATTGCCTCAGTGAATTTAGACAACAACATGGTATATTTACCATTAGAAATCGATGATAGACAGATCAAAGCGTTACTCGATAGTGGGTCGCAAATTTCAATAATTAACGAGAAATTAGTGCCACCGAGTGCAAAAATAATCCCACAACAAACTAAGATCAAAGGGATCACGCAGAACACGCTGGTAATTAACAAATTAGCCATAATTAAGTTCAAAATTTTAAATCAAACGTTTCATCAGGCTTTTAGGATAGTAAAAGACTTCCCATATCAAATGTTGATTGGGAATGATTTTTTGCAAACACAAAATTGTAGAATTGATTATGGAACTAGTAAAATTATTGTTCAAAGATTTGGGAAACCAATTAAACATTGTAGAAACGATCAGGAAACCAGAACAGTTTCTGATAATGTTGCAATTAGTATAAAATCAAGTTTAAAGCCAAAATGGGTTCTTGGTCATAGGGTGAAGTTGTTACCAAGAACTAGGACACCTGTTGAAGTTAACCTAGTTAATTCTTGGGAGAACAATGAATTTCTATTAGAGCCGGATAAACTGTTAGAGTCTCAATATAACATATTTGTACCTAGAGTAATTTTGTCGAATGAAAATAGGTGTTTAGAAGTTATCAATCCGTCAAATAAGACGATCATGTTGACGAAAAATTTAAAAATTGGAGATGCAGAAGCATGCATGAATGAATCGGAATTAAGAAAAGAAGGATTATCAGAGGATGAAATTGAAGAGGTGTTAGAGGCGAGAAAAAACTACGATAAATCACGGTTAAAATTTGGCAATAAGACTAAACCAGAAATCAAAAAGAAATTAGAGAAATTGTGCTACGATTACGCAGATGTTTTTGCGTGGCGAGAAAACGAATTAGGAAGAGTCAAGGGAGTAGAACATAAGATAGAGTTGGAAACGGAAGTTCCGTTTCGACGTCAACAGTATCCAATACCTATAGCTATGAAAGATAAAGTTAAAGAACAGATAAACATTTTACTCGAACAAAACATCATCGAGGAAAGTAGTAGCTCGTATAACTCACCTATGCTATTCGTAAAGAAGCCAAACGGATCGATTAGGGCCTGTTTGGACTGTAGACTGCTGAATCGGCATGTAAGGTTCCATTCCGTGGCGTTGCCGCCTATCCATCAAATTCTTACAAGTATGGGTGGTCACAAATTCTTTAGTGTGTTGGACATTAAGAGTGCCTATCATACGGTATCAATTTCTAAGGATTCTAGGAAGTATACAGCATTCAATATTCCAGGCGTAGGAGCGTATCAATACTCGAAATTACCGATGGGTTACATTCAGTCGCCCGCTATATATACAAAAATCATGGCAATGACATTAGCTAACGTTCATCCGGAGGCGGTTTCATTTTACATGGATGATATATTTTTATATGTAAACAATCAGGAGAAAATGGTATCTGTGTTACACTCAGTTTTTCAAAGGTTAAGGAAATATGGTTTAAAGTTATCAGTAGAGAAATGTTACTTCATGGAAGAGAAAGTAATGGCTTTAGGTCACATTGTGAGCGAAGCTGGTTACGAAATCAGTCCTAAAGTGATTCAAGCAATAAAAGCTTGTAAGCCACCTACAAGCGCGAAAGAGTTGAAATCATTCCTTGGTTTGACTAATTATGTGAGGAAGTTTTGTAAAAACTACGCGGAAATGACATCTAATTTCCAACAATTATTAAGGAAAAACCATAAATTTGTGTGGACAGAAGAACACCAACTTAGTTTTGAAAAGCTAAAGGAAGCGTTAATGAGTGCACCTTTATTGGCACCTTTCCGTGAAAATCTGGAAACTAGAGTGTATACGGATGCATCTACAAAATCAATAGGGGCTGTACTTATGCAGAAACAATTGAATGGAGAGTGGACACCTATAGCGTATTATAGCAGAGTATTGAGACCAAACGAAACACGAAGACATATAGTGGAACTAGAAATTTTGGCCGTAGTGAGTGCTTTTAAAGCATTTAACTATTATTTGTACAATAAAGAATTTGAGCTATACACTGATTGCAGGTGTATAAAATACCTTCAAACAACGCCAAAATTATCGCCGAAACTGTTACGGTATAGTTTAGAGATGGCACAGTATCAGTACACGCCAGTACATTGTCCAGGAGAGAAAAATCCTAGCGATGTGTTATCAAGAAACACGAACATCCAACCAACTGATGAGGACATCGATTTAGATGCATTACCAGTCAAGACAGAAGACCTTGAAGTCAACATCACGTTCGACGAAGATGTGGATGTAGCTGAGTTGCAACGGAAAGACCCTTTCTTCGGTTCAATAATGAAGGCTATAGAACATCCGGAAGAAGCAGATGAAAAAGCAGAAAAACAGGCACGCTGGTATGAAATTAAGGACGGAAAACTTTTCAGAACTCAAAAGATGGCTAATGGGAAGAAATTCCTATTATGCATTCCTTTTTCTTTGAGGGAACAAGTTTTCAAAAACTTGCATTGTTCGATATACGGAGGAGGACATTATTCCTACACGAAGTGTTATAATCGAGCATTGAAATCCATCTATTTCCCAAACATGAAAAGATTTTTCCAAGAGAAGGTCAGCCAGTGCATCAGTTGCCAAATTCAGAAACGTAAAGCTGGTAGGACACCACTGCATCCGCAAACATACCCGAGTTATATGCCATTCCAGCATGTAACTATGGATGAGATTGGGCCGTTTAAAAGATCGAAAAATCACAGGAATAAATATGTTGTTGTATTTGTTGACAGCGCTACTCGATACGTAATTGCAAGAGCAGTTCCTGCTATAACTTCTGAAATTATAGCAGAAGCAATTTTTGAAGAATTAATTACAAAACATGGGATTCCTGAGATTCTTGCGATGGACCGGCATAGCACACACCGGAGCCGAGTGATGGAAGAGATGGCTGAACGGTTTGGTATGCGGTTGAATTTTGCAAATACAGATGCCCATTATAATATTGGAACATCGGAGAGAGCCATCGGGTCAATTCAACAAATTATGAAGCACTATATAGACCGTGAGTTTACAAACTGGGACGAGATCTTACCTTCAATTGTGTTTACCATGAATACACAGATTCATGACGGGACAAAACACTCGCCTTATTATTTGCTTACAGGGCGTGAACCCAGAACGTTCTTGGAACAGGATCTGGACATACCTTGTGAGTATGTAGAAAACGATGAGCGAATACGAAATGTAAAGGAAGCAAGGAAGATCGCGTATCAGAATTTGCAGAAGCGGTTCAAATCCCAAAAGAAACAAATTGAGAAGAAGTTCTCTCAACCAAACTTCGACGTGGGACAAAAAGTTTGGATTCGTGAAATGCCAAGAGCAGGCATTCCAGCTTGTTTTGGAAAACGATATAACATTCGAGGAGTAATAGTGCAAAAGTTGAATAATAACTCATACAAGGTGAGATACGAAACTAAGAAAGGACAAGAGAAGACAGATTCAGTTGACATAAGACGTTTGAAACCATTTGTGAGTGCAAATGAGGAAGATTCGGATAGACCAGAGGAAGAGTCGGATTTAGACAGTGATGTCTAATGAAAAAAAACAACGCGTGGGAAAAACCAAAAAGTTTTTCAAAAGGACTACATCATGAAAAAAAAAAGTTTTTGCAACTATGAAAACACGAATAAGTTTTTAGTAAACAAGTTTAATTTTTTTTTGTTAGGTATCTGTAAACAACATGTTTTTGTCAGTGAAACAGCGAGTTGGACCGCTGTTTATCGACAAAAGTCCGTGTCCCGAAATCAAAGTAAATGTTGATTTCCATCTAAAAATCCCTTAACTGGTAAAAGTATATTGTTTACAGAGCATAAAGTGACTAGGAAATTAGAGAAATTTTTTTTAAATTAGAGAGATATCTAGTAAATATATTTAAATTGGTAAAATAATCCAAGGTACACATACAAAGTAAACTAAATAAATGAAAACATAAGTATTAAATAAATAAGAGATATAGAAATGATTAAAATAAATAAGTAAAATTCAGAATAGTAATTCTAAGTTTTAATTGTTACAGTTATCATCATGTTCAAGATTGTCGTTTGTCTAGTACTATTGATTAGTATTGGGGTAGCTGAAGAAGAACATCAACAAATAACGTTATCAGATATTGGACTAGCATTAACACAGAATGTTTATGCTGTTCATGCGACGAACATGGTGTTTACGACCGTTAAAATGCATTTAAACTTTCAAGAATCAGTGCCAGTACACGACAAATGTACTGACGCATACGAGATTTTAAATGATTATGCAGTAAAAGAGAGAGAGTTTAGACAGAATATAGTAAATTTATTACCATGCCATTTTGTTTATGAAAATGGTAGAACGAGATGTAATAATAATCACAGAAATAAAAGATTTATATTTTCGTGGTTACTGGGATTGTCGTCCATTGGTTTATCGACGTATAATTTAATCCATAATAAACAATTATCTCAGTCTATTGATAAGTTAAGTAAACATGAGAATGTATTAACTTATGAAATTAAAAATCTAAAAGAATCATTTAATAATGAGATAACAGTAGTCCACGGGATAGTCGTAAAAGTACAACATGTGTTGCAAGATTTTAAAAATAAAATTCAGGAGCTATACTGTTATTTGCATCAATCCCAACGCAAGATAATGGCAAACTTGTTTGTTCATCTTGTACAGGAGAGAGTAAATAAAATAGTAAATAGCATTTTAAATAATGAGTTAACATATCATATATTATCTAATGCTGATGTTAAAAAGTTAATTAATTTTCATGATGTTTTGAAAAATACTATTTATAGGTCAGACATTGGAATGTTTTACCAAATGTCTAGCGTATATTTAGTAAAATACCATTACGAAGATAATAATGTTGATTTAATAATAAAGACTCCGATAATATATGATACTAGTATTTCAATAATGTATGACGTAACATCAATGGGCTACTTAATAAATAATACAAGAATATTTTATCAATTACCGGAATCAGTCTATTTGGCTGAAGGTAAATTTCACTCATTGGATAAAAGTAAATGCGAATTTAAAAGTTTTCTATATTTTTGTGAGAGCATAACTATGGATCGTGAATCGAAATGTTTAAATAATATTATTTTAAATAATTCTCTAGAAGGATGCCAGCAAAATTCGGAAAAATTTTTGGGGAATGTGATATTCAGATATACACACGCTGGTGTGATGTATTCTTCTATTGAAGAAGCGTACGTGACAAAAGTGGGTGTACATCAGGAAGTTACTTCAACAAAACTTGATCAAACCAAAGCTAAATCAAATTTCATAAACTATGATAAATTTGATAACATAATAATTGGAGAGCTGGTCATTCCATCTAAACGGATAATTCAGATTCAGAATAAACATATTAAATTGATCGGTAATTGGACTGAGAGACAAATAAATTTCACCTTGCATACGCAAGAGCTAAATAGTTTAACTGAAAAATTGTTAAAATTGAAAGTCGATACTTCGATCCCAGAACTACATTTAAAAACAGACTATATCATGTATGTAATTTGTGGAGTAATAATATCATTAATTTTGACAACAATATTGTTATTAGTACTGTATTGTAAGCTTTATAGAGCAATACGGAAGTATAAAATTCAAAATCAGGAATAATAATAATAATAATAATAATAATAATAATAATCATAATAATAATAATCATCAAAAAGTAATAATAAAGTAAGTGTAGTATGTAAATCAATAGCGTATGTGCCTTGGGTTATGAAAAAAAAAGTTTTTACATTTATGGGTATGAAGAAGAATGGAGTTTATTTTGAAAAAAATCTAAGTTGCAATAAAAACCTGAAAAGGAATATCGGATTAACATTTAAGACAATTGGTAATATGTAGACATACTTACCTACAGCATGAAGTAGTCGTGAGTTGAAAAGCCTTTGGTTATGTCATCCTAGATAAAACTAGGATTGGTCTAGTTGAGTCGGTGAAAACGATTAAATCGTTGAATAAAGATGGTTACGTAGTACTAATACGGCAAAACTCTTTGTTTTGGTAGAAAAGAAGCAATAGAAAATAAGCATAGATAATAGATCATCATAGACAAGCATAGATACAAGCATGTAAATAGATAATAGCTAAGTTAAATAACATCAGAATATTAGTGAAATCAGTAGCTTCAAGCTATAGAAAACAAAAGCGAAAAGAAGAAAAATAGAAAAGTTGTCTATTAGTAAAAGCTAGATAAATAGACAAATCATAGATAAAGTAGATGCTAGTGTTATAAACTAGTTCAAGTAAGCTTACAAATCTACAATAAGAAGTCGTTAAAAGTACGAAAAAGTGGAAAAAAAGTCGTTAAAAAAGAAGTAAATAGTTTCAATAGAAAAGTAGGAAAATCATAGATAAGAGATGAGAAATAGTTGGAAATAGAATACAATCATAATGCATCATATCAATAATCATCATTAACTTGTATGTAAACACATTATTTTTATCAAAATTCATTGTCTAAATTCACGTTTTTTTTAAAATGAGAGAAGAATTATTGATTTATTATTATTAGCAAATGATCAATTGGCGTATGGATTATTTGTATAATAATAAGTTATTGTATTCAGTTTATGAATATCTTTGATATTCATGAGGATACAATACTCCGTTTAGTAGTTTTCTGTTTTCTAAAACATACTACTTGCGGAAGTTCCGACGGAAGCCTGTTGCTTGCAGCTCGTGCGGACGAAAGAGGATGCGTTGCTAGGGGGCGTGACTTACGAGAAGATGGCCGCCGTCTTAGCAACGAAACCACTCCCACTGAGGATGAGTGTTTCTCATTTACATTGTTTTTGATGCTTTATGAATGATTTCTAAGTACAGAGAGTGTTGGAATGTTAAAATAAGATAGATTGAACATCAATAAAGATAATTGCACCTACAAACAACGTTAAAACTAGTAATAAAGTGTATTTAAGAGCTGAAATATGCACGAAAATGTAGGATTTTACGACTTAAAAAAAACAGACAATAACAGCGTCAAACGAGTGAAAATGTAACAAGGATAGCATTTTTGTATCCGAATAGGTTACATAACGATTAGAACACTAGTCATTATTTAGAATATGCATCGATTATGCATTTTATAGAGAATAATGAACGATTAATGAACATTAATATTAGGCCTATGCTGAAAGTATGAATATATTGTTCAGAAGAGAGTCATAGACCGCGATATAGTTATAATAGTTTTTAAGAAAAATAAAAACGCGATTTCATACTTAGTTATCTATATTTACAGGTATTATGGAAAAGAAGTTTACCGTACTCGCTATTGCTTTAACATCGTTAAACAGCCTTAGTACTAGCAACGTCTATAATTATCATTTATTTAATTATTAAATTACGTAGATTTAGTAGAAAGAAAAAACAGGAAGGAAGAGTAGAGAATAAAAAGGTGTATGACGATATTAGTAACGTAGAAAACTGCGGATTATTTCCAATCTATGCAGAAATAAATAAAAACCACACTAAAAAGCACACTATTTGCACAAAACAAAATGCAGATCACTATCTCAAGCACAAAGAGGAATCACAAGGTAACTTGAACATTGTTGGTATGCACTGCACCAAAACCAAAGAGGGATGTATCACAAATCACGAATTATCCGGTTTTGAAGCGGAAAAAACGGATAAACATTTTGTCACAAACTTGAAACACGAAAAACTGTACATTCGTCCATGCGACGTAGTGGTCCTGTGAACATTTTGCCGAAATTTTCACGAAAAATGCGGAGCACGTATTCAAAGCTAACTTTATCCATCGAAGCAACGCGGCAAACTGGATAAGACGTGGAAGTTTTTTCAAGATCAGTGTCACAAAACGTTGCTGACACAACATTTTCGGAAGGAAGTGCATCAAGAGTTGCTAACTCTACAGATAGCAAACTTACCATAAGTGAAGTGAATAATATTTTTAAATTTTTATTTTTGTGTTCTAAAATCATGCAACGACAAGAGACGTTGTTGATTAGTGTATTAGTGGTTTATATCAACATATCTAGTGTATAATGAAGTGCATTATATTTATGGAAAGCATCAGTGATATGGTCACTGATATTAGTGGAAACTATGCGGAGACAATAAACACTGAGTTGAACTTTGCGACTGAATTCAGTGGAAACTTTCCAGGAACGAGAACGAGAAAATATATGTATGTGCAGTTCCGAGCACAGGAAATGCAACACAACTTCAAGTAGTTATATATGTAACTCAGTAGATGGCAGGAGCTCATACTTTTATGAGGACTCTTGAAAAGTATTTTTTCTAAAAAAAGAAAACAATGATTGTAAATAAATAATGTTTTCATGATTTCTGTTAAATGTGAAAAATGAATATAAAGATATATACAGGGTGATGGTTGAATATATATGATTATTTTATGTAATATATGTAATTAGTTTTCGGTCAATTTCAGGGATGAAATTGAGTCGAGAACGGAGTTCTCTCATTTTGAAGGAGGGGCATGTTGAGGCATGTCATTGATTTTATTCAGAAAGATATTATTTTTGGTAAAGGAAGTATATTTAATAAATTGAATGTTAAGAAACTAAATGTTATCACGTAACGTAAACACGTGTGTGTGTGTTGACATCAATGTTGTGTGTATGTAATGAATGTTATACGGCTAGACGCTTGGTCGTCAGTTCGTAAGATATTGTAATTTGTATTTGTAATGTTTTTGAATTGTCATCAGATTGTCACATTGTAACATTGACACACTTTGACTGTGATATAATCGTTGAGTTCGCAGAAATTTGTAAGTCTGAGAATTTGATCACGATGTAATTCGGGTGAAACCAACGTTTTACCAATAGCTGAGATATACAGAAAGTCGACGACAATGAATTCCAAGATGTCTGGAATATTCGTATAAAACCTTATAGTTTTTAGAGATTGGGATCAGTCTCGAGGATCAGTCTCAGGAGATCAGTCTCTGAAGAGTTGTCTCAGAGTTCA
The DNA here is from genome assembly GCF_964235325.1 of Thermobia domestica. Taxonomy (NCBI): domain Eukaryota; kingdom Metazoa; phylum Arthropoda; class Insecta; order Zygentoma; family Lepismatidae; genus Thermobia; species Thermobia domestica. The sequence continues at coordinate 87,578,809 of NC_137457.1, read as the reverse complement.
GTCTAAGAGATCATCGTACATCGAGTATTCACATAGTTACTCATGTCACAGTAGTTACTTCTCTGTGATTCGAAGTCCAGTATTAGATCAGGAGATCTAATAGTTCAGCAGACCATTATAGTGGATAATGGTACACAATAGTCGACCATTCTAGACTATTGTCAGCAATATAGAGATCGTCCAGAACATCGACAGCAGTTCCAGTCATCAGTTGTATAAAGGTACGTGTATCTCAGCTATGTTTGAGTTCATCGTGGTTAACTTCCTAGCTGCTTAAAGATATGTGATCTTGCGTTTATATTCAGTCGACGATCAATCACAATAGTACACAAGCTTTAAATGAAAATACAAAGTTTTAATTCAAAGTCAATTAATGTGGTTTCTTTCCGTCATCCTGTACCTACTCATTCTAGATGGTGAGTAGCAGCGATCTTCGACCGTCATTTAACATTTCATCCCCATGCTATATAGGCACGACGGTGGAAGGTTGTTATGGTGGAGATGCTTTCGGTTCGAGACCCGGGATGTGTATTTTAGAGGAGTTCGCACCAGTTTTATGGTGGAGATATTTTGGTTCGATTCCCGAACAGTGTTAAAAGTAGGTCGCGCCAGTCTTATGGTGAGAATAGCTATGACTCGAATCCCGAAACGGAATAATTTTAGTGTTAAGAATATATTTTATTAGGTTATGGTTAAGTTCGGTTTATATTTAAGTAATTTAGTATGTTAAGAGTTTGTATTATAATCGTTCACCACTCAAAGATGAGATATGGTTCGGATCTCGAATGACTAAGGCAATTGACTCAAGTAGAATAAGTAATACGTTAACCCTCACCACCCACCCTCACTTCGTAATTAAAGTTGAATTAAGTATTAAGTTAAATGAATGAAAGAACTGTGTTAACTAGAGCACAGAAAGCGAGTAAGGGAATAAATATTGATGTGAATTTGTTTGGTGTGAGGACACCGGAAAAGGGCTTTGCCTGAAAATATGAAAATTCTGCAAGATATTTCATATACTTTACTATAGTAAGTAAGATTTCGGGGGGGGGCTTAAGCCCGGAAGCCCCCCCCTAAATACGCCACTGGCTCCATGAATAAAATCTAAGAAGAAAACTGTTTTGTGTGAATTTATATAAAACTTTTCTTCATAACTATTTCCTTTTAAAGAAACACACTGTAGGTAATTTTTGAGATAATTAAAAAAACAAGTATTCCCCTTCAACCTTTCGAAACCAGAAACCCAAGACTTTAAATAGGGGTAGGTCTCAAGATATGCTGAAGAAATCAAAGAAATCCAGCTTATTCGGGTTTATTTTAACATCAAAGTTTAATTCCAATGGGCTAACAGTCGACACAAATTGTACTTTAATTAATAAACCAGCAAAACATAATAAGTATGAATCAAATTATGGAAAATGAATAATTATGGAAGATTATAACAATTTGAATATTTGAATGTGTTAATTGTACCAATCTGCTTGGTTTCCATTTCTGAAAAATATAGAACTTCAACATCTGTGTTTAAATTTAAAACTAAGCAACTCTGAGATTAATAAATAGTTATTTGAAATTGGAATTGGGATGAGGGTCTTGTTTCCATGATGCTCTCAACTTGATGCCTTATTAAAGTGCATATCAATACTCATATTTCATAAAAAAAGAATAAAAAAGTTGCTGACCAACGTTGATTGTGATGTACGTCATACACTGGCATGTTATGTATAGAATAAGACACTTCATTTTATTGTTTGAAAGACTGCCAATTATAAATCAACGTCATTATGGAACATTTGATCATATAGAAATATATTCGCAACGTATCTCAAATGTCTGTAAATACTTACTAGAATTCCATGACATCTCTGATTTGATGCACTTTTGATTGCACTTTGATACTTATATATGTCTTAAATATGTCTTCCGTCTTTAAAATAAGTCTTTTAGTTCTTAATTCAGTGGGGATCACCGATGATATAGAATTAGAATCGCGAAGAAACGTTAATAAAATATGTAAATTATGACTAGGATTCTATGACGTTTTCTACCTGATGTGCTATCGAACGCACTTTGATACTCATATATGTGGTAGATACGTTCCCTGTCTTTTCAATAAGCTTTTACTTCTTAATTCAGCGGAGGTTCACCGATGATATAGCGCATTTTGATACTCATACATGAAGTTGATTTGTGCTCTTTCTTTAAAATAAGCCTTTTAGTTTTAAATTCGGAGGCAGGTCATCGGAAATATAGATTTAGATTCACAAAGAAATGTTAACAAAATATGTAAATTATGAGTTTTCTATGATCTTTTCTACTTGCAAGCGGTTAGCGCACGCGCCTTTGGCGTGGGAGACCCGGGTTCGATTTCCTGCGGGTGCTCATGTGTTTCGGATTCCACGTTAATCAGTTCGTTATAGTGCACGTCTCATATAGCCTCGCTGCTGGAAGGGACGCTAAACTAAAATCAACTAATAACTCAACTTTTCTACCTGATGCACTTTCGAGCGAACTTTGACATTTATATATTTAATAGATATTTGCTCTCTCTTTCAAATAAGCTTTTTAGTTCTTAATTCGGAGGAAGGTCACTGGAGATATAAAAAATGACATTCTGGAGGAAATGTTAATAAATATATGTAAATTATGACTAGGACTCTATGACCTTTCCTACCTGGTGTCCTGATGTACATTCGAGCGCACTTTGATACTCATATATGTAATAGATATGTTATCTTACTTTAAAATAAGCCTTTTAGTTCTAAATTCGTAGGGGGACAAAGAAGATATAGATTGAGATTTTCAAAGATATATTATTAAAATATATAACGTATGAGTATTTTTCTATGATCCTTTCTAACAGATATTCATATATGTGGTATATATGTGCTCTGTTCTTTAAATAGGATTGTGCTCTTAATTCGGAGAGGTGTCACCAGAGATATAGAATGAAATTCACGAAAAAATGTTTTTTTATTAAATATACCTAAATTATGATTTGGATTCTATAACATTATCTGCCTGATGCACTTTCGAGCGCACTTTGATACTCATCTATGTGGTAAATATGTGCTCTGTCTTTTAAATAAGTCTTTTAGTTCTTAATTCGGAGAGGATTCGCCGGAGATATAAAATGAGATTCACGAAGAAATGTTAATAAATAATTTTAAATTATAAGTAGGATATTGTACCTGGTGCACTATTGAGCGCACTTTGATACTCACATATGTACTCACTTTAAAAATTTGGTTGGTCTTTTCGTTCTTAATTCGGAGGGGCTCACCGGAGATATAGAATTAGATTCACGCGAAAATCTTAATAAATATATGTAAATTATGACTAGGATTCTATGAGCTTTTCTACCTGATGCACTTTCGAGCGCACTTTGATAATCATATATGTGGTATATATGTGCTTTCTCTTTGAAATTATTCATAGAGTTGGTAATTGGGGCGGGGTCACTAGAGATATAGAATTAGGTTCACAAAGAATCGTTAGTAAATATATGTAAATTATGAGTTAGATTCTATGACCTTTTCGACCTGATGCACTTTCTAGTGTAACCGGCAGGGTGTTCGGGTCACTGTTCGGGCGAACATTTATTTGTAACCAATTGATTCGTGTCGCTGTTCGGGCGGCTTTTTATTTGTAACCGTCCGCAGTTCGGGCGGACATTTATTTGTAATCACTACGTGTAATCTGGTCGCTGTCCGTGACTCGTGGTACTACCAATAGGTATCTTCCTGATACTTTAACTTACCTGGACAGGACGATGAAGGACCTCTCCAAGAAAAGGTTACAAACTGTTTCCAAATCGCTCGTCGGTCTCAATAATATGAGCATTAGGCGCCGAGAGGTTCGGGCGTCTCGTCTCGAAAACCTCACGGACGATCAGACGGTCATCCAGACCATAAAGCACACAAACATCACTCATACAAACAACGAAAACACACTGGATTAAATGACACTCTACTTATTTATTAGAACACTATTTTGAAAAAGAAATAGTGAAGAGGAATGGACACAACACTGAACACTAGATAAAAATAATAATTTTCGTCGCTGAAATCACACTTTGCCCTTTTCAGGCAATATAACCCTTTATATATATATGATTATGATTCAGATATCACTCTAAATGCTTTCCTCACACCATTGACACACTTGGGGAATTAGCACTAGGGAAAAGTTTTCTGGATCGTCCCACGATGAATCCAGTTGTTACGCGGATCCGTCCTAAAACGTAGAGGTGATTCTTCAGCAAATTAAAACAAAAAGAAGGTCTCCACAGTGGAATACTGATATTGGAGGGCGCGAGTATAACTTTTAGCGCACTAGGTTTGTGAACCTGGGACTTCACTAGTTGGGGCTACCCGTAAGAAATCGTCCTTCACCGGCTAAATAGCTTGTACCCCTTAAAAATAATCACATTTGAAGTTCAACGCGATATGCGTGGTTACGGCTTCCAGACCTGGAGTCAAACTCCTCGAGCATCCAAGCTCAAGCTACGGGTTGCAATAGTCAACGGAAAATTGTTGGCAGTTCATTGCAAAAATCACTCAGTTAACTCACCTGTATGCACATACAAACAGAATATAGAAAACAATTTATGTTAATTTTAGTCAACTGCACATAATGCACTAGACACGGCGATAATACTGGCGTGAGAAAGTACAGATAACGGGATGGAATACAACGCAGTTGGTGCCACTTTGGTTACTGAAACATCTGGTCACTCCGTATTTCTGTAATCTATTATAATGTTTCCATAAGCGATTAAAGAAAGCACTTAATTCAGTTCCAAATAACTGCAGAATAAATACTGTGCATATAACGAGTCAGGGAGAAACACTGAAATGGTTAGTCACTAACTGAAATGTTCTCACCAAAAGCAACATTTTAAATATATATATATGAAAAAACGATGAAAGACTTCTTTGTCCAATTGTGTTGTAAAGAAGCAATTCCCACCAAAGAAAGAACTTATGTGCGTTGCAGAATAAAGTACAAATCGTAAATAATAATCACTGTCTTTACGAAATATACAGAGTGTCCACAAAAAATCCTTCTATAACCTGGTAGCGGTTATACTAGCACACTTTGATACTCAGAAATTCGACAGTTAAGTGGTTTGTCTTTTATATGTCTTTTAGTTCTGTATTCGGAGAGGGCGCAACGGAGGTATAGAAATAGACTGACGTAAAAATATTAATGAATATCTGTTTTTCTAGGGTCTACAAGTATGATTTATTCTACGTGTTGTGTTTCTTAACGCACATTGATACTCAGATACGTGAAACATTTTGGTTTGTCTACATATTCGGTTATTCAGCCATGTGTTCTAAGGGAGTCAATAGTGGTGTTAAAAGAATCTTTTTTTTTTTAAAAAAAAGAATTCCTTTTTTTTGGGGGGGGGACTTTTAGTTCATGAGAGCCTACGCTAGTTTATTGTCATGTAACTTATAGACTGGTGATCTCTCTACGAAAGGAGTTGCTAAATGTTTTTATGTTTTGGAAGCAAGACATCACCCTAATGTACGATTCATTCTAATGTACGTTTTTCTTGTACTGTCAACTCTGAATTTATTCGTTACAAAATTTGCAGATAACTGGTACGATCCCTTTGATTGCTTCTAGTTCGTCTAATATTCTGGTTAACCAGACTTTTCCCTCCTTTCTTCCAAGAAACATTTTTTTCAGTTCCTATGTGTTACTTCTATACTAAATATTCTATAACGGCATTTCTCGTTACTCACACATTTCCAATATTTTTCTCTCCATAATGTGCATAGTTTTCTTTCCGCGCCAGCTACTTTGAGATGTGTCGCATGTGTATATGTCTTTGGTAAACACCATTTTCATACCATCCCATTAAATTCGCGTTTTTTATCCCCACGCTATATCCCATTTCCTTTCCGTTTATACATATAATTCAAATATTAGCTATTAATCTCTCTCTCATCTCTCCCAATTCTACACGGCACAATGCCATCATGTCGCCATCAGCGGCATTCAGCTGACTACTACGTCCTTAATGATCTCGTTTCCAGAAATCAAACATGTCTTCGATACATTGACTTAAAGTCTCGTTTTGACCATTGACAACAGTCCAGGAAGCATCGATGGCTGAAACGTTTTGACCAGTAGTACCCCGTACCCGGTTCAGTAGATCGTTTCTGTCAGTAGCAGCCGTTTCCAGTGGTTTCTTCCTAGGTACGATTCATCCTTTCGGACCACCACCACGGAGCATCGTCCAGAAACTTCCAGTAATCTCAGTCTCTCACCACACCACACCCTCATGTGATCATTATTCACAAAAGGATGTCAAAGTATCGTCTTCTACTACCGTTCGTGTCACATGTTCTGTTCATTTTCACCCAGACCATCTCTCTTCTTGCAACCATGCATTATGGCTAGCTAACAACAAAACCACCGCAAGATGATCTGTGGCATTGTTCACATCTTGTCCAATCACGACAACACTGTGCAGACAGTTTCCAGTCGTATCCCGTCAACAACAACATGATGTTCAGTGATGTCATCATCCCAAAGGACCAGCAGTCCACGGAGTTACACACATCATCACTGCCAGCTTCTTCAATCAGCGTGATTCAGTAAAAGTCGTGACCCGACGAGAATCAAAAAACACTCCTTCACGCATTCATCTCTCTCAGCATATGATCCCTCACATCACGTCATCACTTATCGCGTGAAAGACGTTCCTTCTCCTATGACTCAATTCATGTATCTTCTCTGTTCATGTAAGGTCAACTTACTCTACGACAATGAACTTGGTTTTCAAGGAAACGAAAACCACCACGCTTCTTTGTTTATAAACACTTCTGCAGTGCTTAATAAAAAGTGAAAGTGATTCTGTAATTTTCAGTGTATGTTTCCATTACACTGACTAAACGGTGCTCTTTTGTTGAAATAATAAAAAAATAGCTTATTGCTCTCTTTTCTAATTTGATGACTGCGCATGCAAACAAGAGAACATTGGAGCAGGAGAGCATTGGAAAACATTCTAGCAGGAGAGGTTATGTTATGGTTATTTAATTTAATTGTCGAAATATTAAAACATAGCTTTTGCATAGGAGTGTACAATCATGAACATTTTATTAGTGTACTCAGACATAAAAATAGCTAAAACGGCAAGAAGACACGACTTTTCAGAAAAAAAAAAAACAATACGAAAATAAGCCACTAGGACTTGGTTACGTACAGGTTGTTTTTCACATTGTTTCGTCTCTCAAAGTAGTATAAAGGCTTGAAAAAATCTGAACACTGATTATCTTGGATCTTGGATCTGGACTCTTTCAAAGCTCGAACGACGATTGTCTTCAGTATACGCTACAAGGAGATTAGAGAGTGACCATCGAGTCTCCTCCAAGACCTCTTAGATAACAGCTCTGAAATCTTGTTGCGTAATTACATGTTGATTCAATACTGTTTGACATACGCATACTTTCTTTGAAGCTCACTGAGTTAATGAATCAATAATTAGTTTTTAACTGTAACGAATCTGCAGGCATGTGATATTGTTATGGAACTCTGTAATAAATCCATATATTGAAATTATTTTCCTTCACACATACTACCAAAATTATTAGTAAACTCTTATCACGAGTAAAATATACCAATAATAATATATAACTCTCAAAACAAAGAGTTATTTATATATCTAATTTTATAATTTATATTTTATAAATTAAAAAGCACTAATAGTTTCGTTAATGCTTTAATTGAGGGACCAGCTTGCATCACTGTTATGGCTCTACAGCATACACTAATAAAACCAGTAACGTTAGACGTTGATACACTAAGAAGCACTAACGATGAATTAATGAATGGTACTAATTTCTTTCGTTACAAATTGAAGTAGCGGCCATGTTCACGCTTTGTCCCAAAGCTTTTCTACTTGTTGCACCTACTCTAATGAAGCACTGACATTACCGGTTCATCTACTAAGAAGCACTAAGGATGCATTAATGAATGGCACTATTTTTTTCGATAGTGATTGAAGAAGGAGCTACGTTTACGCTTTATGACAAAAGTATTATAATTGTAACACCTACACCAATGAACCACCAACGATTTAGGGTAGTGCACTAAGAAGTAATAATGATGCACTAATGATTGCACTAGAAGAGATAATTAGTGCTTTTGAATTTGGATGGTTTTTATTCAATGAAAAGTACCACATGCATTTGTTATGGGAATTTCGTAATTTATAATCGATTATTACTACATTATTCTTGATGCGTTAATGATAATATTAGTGTTCCCTGGCAACAGTAAAGATGCGCTAACGAATGGCACTAATCCTTTTGTTAGGAATTAAGATGTGGGACCTGCGTGGTTCACAGTTTTCGCTCTAGAAAATATTAGTCAAACAGTAACATTAGGGGTTGATGCATTAAGAAGCACGAAGGATGCATTAACGTATGGCACTATTTTTTTCGTTAGTGATTGAAGTAGGGGCCATGTCCGCGCCTTGTACTGATCGTTTTAAATGTAGCTTCTACACTAATGAACCACTTACGATACATGTAGGTGCACTAAGAGTAACTTATGACAATAACATTTGCATAATAAGATTTCTTTAGTGTTTTTGAATCTGATGGTTAGTTGACGGAATAAAAAATTACCCATACATTTCTTAAGGGAGATCTGAAACATACAATTAGTCAAATCAGCGTAATATTAAAGCAATAACGAAACTATAAGTGTTCCATAGACGCACTAACGAATGGCACTAAGTTTATTCTTAAAGTGGGGGCAGCGTGAAAGTGGACCCCAAAAGGTTTCTACTTGTAGCACCTACACTAATAAAGCACTAAAGCTAATGGTTGGTGCACTAAGAAACACTAACGACGCTCTAACGATTGCAGAATTAATAGTCATTAGGGTTTTTGAATTTAGCAAAAAATTGACGCAATGAAAAATTCCCCATGTACTTCTCTAGGAGTGTCCTGACTCATAACACTTTTCGGCAAATTAAACTTTTTCTCGCTTCCACGAACGCGATTCCTATAGGTTTCGAGCTCGTGAGTTAGAATCCGTAACCCGTTATTTTTCCAGGATGTACCAGTTTTCGAGGAGGGGGGTGTTTCAATATGAGCCGAGAGATGCTATTCTCTACCCATAATAATTTGAACGTTATAATTTAAATATCAATATAAATTACGCAAATAAAATTGCATAAAAAGTTGAAGTTTAACACTTACGTGTCACTTGGTTTTTCTACTCATCTTGTAATTACTAAATGGTGTCTCGCGTGTCACGTTCCAACAGAAGTCGCGTTCAACAACTCCATGTCTGAAAGGGGAATAGAAAGGTCCCGCGTCTAAATCTTCGGGACCCAGTTTCTTGAGGTTCAAGGCTAGGGATCGATTTCTGACATCACGATTGTGCTCAACGGATCAAAACCTTTCAAATGCCGCCAACGCCGTCCACCAACTTCATGTTTAATAGCTGAATAGAAAGGACCCGGACCTTTCCAACGCTGCCACTCGTGTCCCCCTGACCTAGGAGAATCGACTTTTTCATAATCATTCTCCAATAGGATTTGTAAACAAGGTAGCAGGTCTAAAATAAGCTTCTTGAGAGCGGCTCTTATTTGTGAAAGAATACATAACGATCACTTTTGGCTGTCGCGATGGTCTGTCCGAACGGCTTGGTAAAAAAAACAGCGTAGCATAACAACAAAAATGTGTTTCTCTTATATGTTAAAAATAAAAGCAGAGAAAGGGAAAGTCAATGCTTGGTAATGTGAGTGTCGGGGGACGCCGAATTATACTTTGCCCAGGGCAACGAAATTTCTAAGTCTGAGCGGCTCTGAGCTCTAACACTTATCGGTCTTTCAGAGTCTCATCCCTTACCTACAACAACGTAGTTTGATTAACCTGTTATACCAAAAGGTTTGGAAACAATCTGTGAATGTCACTTATTGATAGCTATGCAATATGTTGACAGTGTGCTAGTCTTCAGTTTAGCAACGAACCTGCCCTTAGGCGAAATATCATGTTGCTCTCTAATTTTGTCTGTGCCTTGTAAAGAGTAACATTGTGTTTAAAGGTAAACAGAAACAAGGTCAGTTGTTTAGTTCTTTGTAGAACTAGTGATAACATGTTTGTGTCTTTTACACAGACACTTTTTACCAGATTGCTGTTTGAAGCCTTTGTGCGTTATACACCATAAAACAACATATCCAGATTCAGAGAAGACCATATAAATTTTAAAGAAGAGTGAAAAAATATCTTTATTATTCAGATGCTTTATTATTATTATTATTATTATTATTATTATTATTATTATTATTATTATTATTATTATTATTATTATTATTATTATTATTATTATTTACCAGCTTCTCTTTGTTGACAAAAATCGTAATATGGCATTTATTAAGTGTATTATGACTGAGTCTAGAGACAGAAGAGAGGGGATCTTATTGCCAGATATAAAAATGAGAACTTTGTTCAACAGTGACTACGTATTAAATAAACAAACGTATTGATTGCACCCTTCTAAAAGAAAAATTAGTATAATTAGTAAAAGATGCATTCATTGAAAAACTCTGGGGTAATAAAGAATCACGTGTCAGCCACTAGACCAGCGGGGAGGATACCCATTCGCCCACATAGTTAGGTTAATGATTTCAGACATTACCACTGACCCTGAGTGCAGTAGTAATGTCAGATATCAGGCCGAGGCCACCAAGCTCAAGGAATAGGACCCTGACGTTATGGGCTCGGGTTCCTTCTATTCACTTATTAAACACTAAGTTGTTGGATGGCGTTGGAGGCATTTGAAAGGTTTGATCTGTTAAGTACAATTGTGATGTCAGAAATCGACCCCTAGCCTTGAACCTCAAGAAACTGGGTCCGGAAGTTTTAGATGCGGGTCCGTTCTATAATCCATTTATACATGGGGTTGTTGGACGCGGATGGTAACATTGGAAAGATCCTAGTCGTTTGAGGAGAGCGTAATCTCCGAAGTCAGTTCCTGGCCGCAAAGCGCCAGAAGTGAGGTTCCGAATTGGGTCAATCTCAATAGCTGGTTGCGCAGGATAGAACAACATTTATAGCTGTATGGATGGTTTTATCTCGCGTAACAAAATACTGAGATTGATCCACAGCAAAGTTATACATCACAACCCAAATGCTTGGAACCGAATCTGATTTCTCATATCACTGCAATGCTCAAGGGACCAAGACCTCTCCAATGATTAAATCAAGTGAATGGTGATAAGAATTGGTTGAATGAAATGTGGGAGGAAGCGGGAGTACTCTGAGAAAACCCATGGATACGATCCTGTCCAGCACAGAACTTACTTGGCAGGGGATCGAAACAATAAGAACCCCACGTACGAGACGAAGCGTTCTTCCACGGAGACACCGCGCCCAATGATTACATCAAGTGAATGATACTAGAAGAATTGATTGAATGAAAAGTGGGAAAAAGCGGGAGTACTCTGAGAAAACCCACGGATACGATCTTGTCCACCCCAAACGTACTTGGCTGGGGATCGAAACAATAAAGACATTACGCACCAGAGGAAGCGCTCTACCACTGAGCCAGCGTGACCAATCAATAGACTGTCAGTGATAATAGAGGGATTGGTGCAATGAAGTGTGAGAGGAAGCGGGAGTACCCTGAGAAAACACACGGATCCTGTCCACCACACAACTTACTTGGATGGGGGTCGAAACAATAAGGAACCACGCACCAGAGGAAGCATTCTACCCCTGAGCCACCCTGCCTAATGATTGAATCAATTCATGATAAAAGAGGAATTAATGGAGTGAAAAGTGGGAAGAAGAGAAAAGTACTCTGAGAAAACCAACGGATACGACCTTCTCCACCACAAATTTACTTGGCCCACCAGAGGAAGCGCTAACCCACAGATAAGATCTTGTCCACCACAAACTTACTTGGCCCACCGGAGGAAGCGCTCTACCACTGAGCCACCACGCACAATGATTAAACCAATTCAATTATAATAGAGGAGTTGCTGGAATGAAAAGTGGGAAGAAGCAAGAGTACCCTGAGAAAACCCACGGATGTGATCTTGTCCACCGTAAACTTACTTGGCCCAGCAGAAGAAGCGCTCTACCACTAAGCCACTGCGCCCAATGATTGAAGCAAGTCAATAATAATATAAGAATTTGTGGAATGAAATATGGGAGGAAGCGGGAGTACCCTGGCTAAACCCACGGATAAGATCTTGTCCACCACAAACTTACTTGGCCCACCAGAGGAAGCGCTCTACCACTGAGCCACCGCGCCCAAAGTTTGAAGCAAGTCAATAATAATAGAAGAATTGGTTGAATGAATTGTGGGACGAAGCCCGAGTACTCTGACAAAACCTACGGATACGATCTTGTCCACCACAAATGTACTGGTCCCGCAATCGAAACAATAAAGACCACACACACAAGAGGAAGCGCTCTACCACTGATCCACCGTGACCAATGATTACACCAAGTGAATGATAATAGAGTAATTGGTGTAATAAAAAGTGGGAAGAAACGGGAATACCCTGAGAAAACCCACGGATCCCATTTCAAATCGTCCAGGGTGGTCCACATGACTATCTCAGATTTAACTTATATTTTAAAATAAGAAACTACATACAAAATTATTAGACCCATATTTTTATTTTTTGCTGAAAAAAAATTTTTCTTCGATATACAGCCTTCCAAAATGGCCGCCCTCCTCTCGGATTGCTCGAAAAATTGAAAAACATGTCAAGTTAAAAATTTTATTGTAGAGAAACGAATGTACTTAGTAACATAATCTCAATAGAAGGAAGAGTATAAAGTTGTATGTTTCGTTGGAGGGTAAAAATTCGTCTATTGGTCCAATAGGAATCGCGCAATTCACTCGCAATATTGCCAACTTTGATGAAATTTTTGCTAACTTCAAACATTTATTTTTCTGTCCTCACGAGCAATATCAACCATCTGCTTGTAGCATCAAAATCTACTCCAACTCGGGACCAAAAATCGGCTCGCGACAATGGAAAATAAAATATATATTTCGCGTTAAATCAGAAACTGCGTGCTGAAGTTATGATGAAGTTCAGAAAGTTGATTTGTATCAATATGAAAATTTTTACGTGCGTTCAATTCGGTTGGCAGTGTTGCCAACTTGGTAGAACTTTTATTTCTTTCCAAATGACACTACGTGGATTTTATTTGATATTTGGTATTCATTAATGATTGCAAACGTCACATGAACTTAATTTTCCCAACATCACCACAGTTTTCGAAAACTTACATGTATTTCATTAAAAGGTTTATCTCATGCGTTATTGATAGTTTGTGTGATTCGGTATCGTGAACATTGTCCTAGTGTTCTCTGGAACCATGAAAATTGTTTACACTGGTAGCATGACATTGTAGTGCACTAGTTAAGTGTTTGTGTGAATAACAATGGGGAAGTCCTATTAGAGTAAGGACCTATTAAATGTGTTGCTTATGCTAAAAGCCGTAAGTGGATTGTGCACAGAAAGAATTCTAGACAAAAAAATTATCTTGCGGTAAAATATATGGATTGCGTACAGCGTGTCAGCCCAAACGTACTATTAGGGGAGGATGATTATTTGTGTCCTGTACACAAGGCGATTTGAAAGCCAGTATGAAAAATTTTGAGAGGTGAATTCTTCACTGTAGTCTAGGTTTCACCGATAACGGCCGTTTTAATGGAGACACATTCATGTTTAGCATGTTAACTGTCTGGTTAATGGTTTCAAAATCTACATTCAGAGGAACGAATTCTTTATCTTGCTGGTGCATAATTTTATATTTACATCTCTTTCGTGGTCACTAATATCTCACACACATTCATGTTGTTCACGGTAAATATTCAACGCACCATTTACACAAATAATCATCCTCTCCTAATACTACGTTTTGGCAGACGCGCTGTACGCAATACATATATTTTACCACAAAATAAAATGTTTGTCAAGAATTCTTTCTGTACACAATTATCTTATGCCTTTTAGAATCATCAACACATTTAATACGGTCCTTATTGTAATCGGACTTCCTCATTGTTATTCACACAAACACTGTAACTAGTGCACTGCAATGTCATGTTACCAGTAAAAACAATTTTCATGGTTCCAGAGAACACTAGGACGATGTTCACGACACCAAACCTCGTAAAAAACTGTTTCGTGGTTTCAGCAGAACTTCTTGAACAAGTTTGAACTTGATGCGTGGAGTTATGAGAGGTTTTGCAATAATAAAGAATATTTTTTCTTCTTTTTATTATTATTATTATTATACAACTTACACAGACGTAATTTTTATTCGACATTTTGGTTTTACTAATGATGACAAACATCGAGTGAAATTCACACTTAATGTTGCAAACTATCAATAACGCACGAGATAAACCTTTTAATGAAATACATGTAAGTTTACAAAAACTGTGGTGATGTGGGAAAAATTGTTCTTTATGTGATGTTTGCAATCATTAATGAATACCAAATATCAAATAAAATCCACGTAGTGTCATTTGGAAAGAAATAAAAGTTCTACCAAGTTGGCAACACTGCCAACCGAATTGAAGGCACGTAAAAATTTTCATATTGATACAAATCAACTTTCTGAACTTCATCATAACTTCAGCACGCAGTTTCTGATTTAACGCGAAATATATATTTTATTTTCCATTGTCGCGAGCCGATTTTTGGTCCCGAGTTGGAAACCCTGTAACTCGAAAACGAAGCGGAATTCGACTCATGTTTATAGGAACTTTTCTACTGGATTTGATGTCAGGATTCATCTCTCAAAATTTTCATACTCCCTTTCAAATCGCCTTGTGTATAGGACCTAAATGCCCATAGGAAATATTTACATTGCAAGTACAAAAATCGAAATTTCAAAAATTAATTGCGAATGTTAGGGGCTTCAGCCGCATGAACGGTTAACGGATATTAAATACTTAGGTACTTTTCCAATACATGTAAAAAATTCAGATTTTTAAAAGGTGGGGTTTTTGAGAAAATGATGTCCAAACATGGCGTCTTAATGAAATTTTCAGCTTTTCATCATGCTATAACGTGGGATGTAATAATCAGAAACGTAAGTCCTTTACATTTTCAAGAGACCTTATGGAGTAGATTTCGATGCTACAAGCAGATGGTTGATATTGCTCGTGAGGACAGAAAAAAAATGTTTGAAGTTAGCAAAAATTTCATCAAAGTTGGCAACATTGCGAGTGAATTGCGCGATTCCTATTGGACCAATAGACGAATTTTTACCCTCCAACGAAACATACAACTTTATACTCTTCCTTCTATTGAGATTATGTTACTAAGTACATTCGTTTCTCTACAACAAAACTTTTAATTTGACATGTTTTTCAGTTTTTCGAGCAATCCGAAAGGAGGGCAGCCATTTTGGAAGGCTGTATATCGAAGAAAATTTTTTTTCAGCAAAAAGAAAAAATATGGGTCTAATAATATTGCATGTAGATCCCATATACAAAAAATAAATGAAATCTGAGACTATAATGGGGACCAATTGTGGTTTGCCTGGACGGTTTGAAATGGAATTGGTCGGATATGATCTTGTCCACCACGAACTTACTTGGACCAGCAGAGGAAGTGGTCAACCACTGAGCCACCGCGTTCAATGATTAAAGTAAGTCAATGATAAAAGAGGAATTTTGAAATGAAATGTGGGAGGAAGCGACAGTACCCTAACAAAACCCAGGGATACGATCTTGTCAACCACAAACTTAATTAGTCCACCAGAGGAAGCGCTTTACTACTGAGCCACCGCTCTCAATGATTAAAGTAAGTCAATGATAATAGAAGAATGATGGAATGAAAAGTGGCAAGAAGCGGGGGTACTTTGAGAGAACCTACGGATACGATCTTGTCCACCGCAAACTTACTTGCCGGGGATCGAAACAATATGGAACTTACACACCAAAGTAATCGGTCTACCATTGATCCACCGCGCCCCGCAGGAACAACAAGAAAATAGGAAATTACTAGGAAACAATTTAAGAAGCAATATCTTTCAATGGTAAACACCACTGCCCGATGATCGTCATTTAATAACTCCATGAGCATAAAAGAGTGATACGTCCCTCTCCTATTATGTCTTTTTAAAACCATATACGTTACTCGTCATGCGGATGTAATCAGTTATCCGAATGTTCTTGTATCCCGATATTATCCGTTATCTACATTTTCTAAATTATCCGGATAAATCCATTATCTGAATCTGAACTGAAATCTGGATATTATCTGTTATCCGGATCTTATCCGACATCCGTTATCCGGATGTTATCCGTCAGTCAGATATTATCCGTTATCCGTCATCCGTTTTGTTATCCGTCAACCGGATATTACAAATCCGGACAAGCTTCTATCCGATATCAGAATAAAAAAAATATCCAGATGTGGCCATCCCTAATCAGCATCGACAGAATCATACACGAACTAAATGTCTTCAAAGTCTGCTACACAAGACCTGGGGCGGATCCAGGGGGCGATCATGGCGATTGCCCCCAAAAATGGAATCTTTCTTATTTTATATATAAATAAAACACATTCTAGTGTTTGGAGCACTTAAAAGTAGCTCTAAGAAAGAGTAGTATCAACCACCCAGCCCCCAGAAGTCCATCGTAGATCCGCCTTTAAACAAGAGAATAGGAAACACTTATTATTCACATTGAGTTTGCACACCTCAACAAATAAACAGTATTTTCATTCACGTCCATCTACTACTGCATTCTATTGAACTGTAACGACATTTTATGTTTAAAAGTAATTATTCATTTTTCAATAATTGTAAATGTTTATGAGTTCAGTAATTTACCATGAATAGAGTCAACTAGAAGTGTTTTTGTAACGAAGAAATAACAACATGAACTGTGAAATATTTTCTCACAAACTAACGAGAGTTGATAGTCGACAAACTTTTTCGTTTACCGATTTCCTCGAAACCGCGGTATCCAGAATTAGCCCAGAATAGGGGACCTATATTAAGAAAATGAAAAACTCAGGATAATGCAGAAGTTTTATAGTCTGGGAATAAAGCAATGAAATCTCTAATTTCTAGTTAGTCTTGTAGCTCTTAGTCCGTACTAAAGTACTGATAGAAATATGGCGAATGAATTATGACTATTTTGTAGAACATTCCACTTTAATATCACAGGAAATTCATCTTCCGGCTTGCTTGGTTGTGAAAAGTTATAGACTGAATTGGTATTCTATGTAATGTATGTGTACTGTCGCAGATTTTGTATTCAAGGGGAGACGGAAAACCTACTTTTATCTTAACATTTGTTTTTCTTAAAATTTCTATTCGGGTTGACACTCTTCCCAATCAACATTGAATTCTGAAATGAAGAACTTATTTAGAATTTGATTGTTGATTCCAGTATATTTCAAGCATCACTTCTCGGACTTGGGCCTGTGATATGTCGATACATCGCTATCGTCTATATCTATGTTATTATATATCAACATTCGATATCGCGTACATATGGACATGAATATATCATTCTAAATTTTCGATATCAATATTCGGGGGACGGCGAGGTATAAGGAACCCCTAAGACTTGCGATGGATGAGGAAATTAAACTTACTCTTTACAATATTGTTTTCTAATCATAATGTCATTATAACTACAAATTGCAATGTAAATATATCCACTGGCAAATTTGCAATATTATATGGTATAATTCCTTAGGCACCAGAACTTTTCTGTTCCTTGAAAAAAGAAACAAAAAATCACGTGCAAAAGCAAGTGCTTCTAACTTTGAACTAGAATTTACCATAAGAAAGTTTTTTATTTCTCTCTCTTGGTGATTTCCACCCCTTTTGGCCTTTGGGACCGCTCATTGTCAAAACGTGCACACATGATCACTATATGCATTCTTGCTCTTAGACAGAGTCAGAGATTTTGAAAAGGAAACGACTTATTATTATTATTATTATTATTATTATTACTATTATTATTATTATTATTATTATTATTATTATTATAACAATGAGGTTTACAACTAGGGTCCCATTTGTTTATCTTGCATGGGAGGGCCGCAAGTCTGCTACGCCACTGGTGTCCCCTATTCTGTGTTTGTCTCTTTTTCGTTTCGTTTAGCTATTTGTTTTGTGCTGTTAGGCTTTTACATTAAACCTTTATATTATATAACTTTTTCTTTTATGAGTTTCTTTTTTTTTGGCGGGGTGGGGGAAAGAGAGAAATGCTTTCTTCTTATATCTGTTTCTTGCCATTCATCTTGTTTGAACTGCTTAAGTAAGTCATTTTGTAACTTTTGATGTCATCGAACTCCGTCACAATAATAAAATTGTCATTCTTAACAATTTATTTTATTCTCTTATTTGCAGTTTGCCACACTGACATATTTGTGACAAAATTGAGGTTTAGTCCAACGCCTTTTGAATTTGCAACCAACCCAACCGCCGAGCTTTTCGGGTTGCCTGTTTTTGCAGGAAAAGGAGAATTCCAGTCGGTACTGCACTTTTGGAGTCGTGTATACTGTACATTGCTAATTAACTATTATGATCTTAGTCGTGTCCTTTCCTGGTAATGTTATTATCTTGACGGATAATTAAACTAAGTTGAATAATGAACAACTAACGATTAATAAACAATGCTTACTAAGTTTTTCGATTTCGTCTATAAACATCTGATAATAATATTAAATCTATTTTTATCTAAGAGGATAATTGACGTTATTGGCTATTGCTAATATTGTAATGTATTACATATACCAGTGGTCAAAGATATATATTTATATAATTTACTCATTTTGTTAGCTGAAGCGACCTTGATTTGGTTCTCTCATCCTGTCTGGTATGCATCACGCTAGACACATTGAACTTTTACCTATGCTAACAATATACAGACATTACAAGCTCATTTGCGCACTTCAGCGCACCTAGGGATTGAATAGAAATAAGTATGGATTTAGTTTCTATGAGAGGTTCTGTCGGCAAGACTTACTGATTGAAGAGCTGGCCCTATGGTTAGTGTGTTAGTCAATGCCCTAATGGCCTACAGTAATAACGGATACGAATTTTAATGGTCAGGCAGGCAGTTACATTAACAATACTAGAGTACATGTTTTTGAAGGGGACTGTACAAGAAAACGCTATAAATTAACTTTGTAATTAGGGGGGATATTTGAGGGGGCTATACGTTAGTATTGTTAGTATTCTTATTCTTATTATTAATAGTATTAGAAATAGTATTTGTATCTTTTCTTTTTCCTTTTTTTTAAAATCCTTTAAATACAAAACGAAGTCGAGAGAGATTTCTTTGTAGTTAAAAGGAAATTTACGTCGTAAAGTTACAGGGACCGTGTTCCATCATTTGGTAGTTCCTGTTGTTTTTATAGGTTAGATTTTAAAACCAAGTGTTAACCACAACAAAGGCTATGGATGCGATAGATTTTACTTTTTAAAAAAAAAAAAAAAAAACAACGGAGGTATGTTCCGCTCTCTACTTTTGAATCATATAACCTTGATTGATAACTCAACCATATGCTTCCTCTGTGGCGAACTTTTCTGTTGTAAACTTTAAACATATATTATAACAGGGGATGATCCAGGGCCGACTTCTGGGGGGGCGGTAGGTTGCCACACTGCTACTTTTAAGGGCTCCAAACTTTGGGATGGGTTTTATTTATATATACAAAATTAGAAAATTTCTTCTTCTGGGGGCAAGGGGGGCGATCGCCCCGATTGCCCCCCGGGATCCGCCCCTGTATTATAATTTTCTTAGTTATACAGAGAATAATTTTACATATATACTAAATACATGTATATCCTGTTGTTGAGCAAACGTGGTATGCATTTATGAATAATTTTAATGTGCAGTGGATAATTCAATAAAATACTTAATTGTTCTTTCTTCCCTTTTTTTGACAAAGGATAAATATACAGGGGTTACAAAAACTTACGGTCTCTACCTTAGTGGAATGAGAATGTGGAGATACGATTAGCAACTCATATATAGGCTTCTCCATTGTCTGGACGAGTCTTGTGTTTTTACCTGGCCAAATAATAGGAATGTGAACTATATATCACGCAACAAATTTCAATGGTTTCGTTACATTGCTATCGTGGTTATTACAGTGATATGCAGTGTAGTAATTTTGAGTAGTTTCATAGTCTCTTGACGTTTGCTGTTTGTTTATTATTACAACCTTCTTATGACTTGTCACAACTCCGATTGGAAAGAATTTTATTCCTTTTGCTTATGAGAATTATCACATGTCCAAATTTTGTGTTTGTTCTGGTACGAGAAGAGTTTTTCACTTGTAAGAAGTGAACTGATGTTGGTAAATGGGAGTCTGTCTGCAGATGGAAGAAATTTTCTTGTCAATGCAGAAGTTCATAAGTTTTGTGGCACAGAGATGTCCTGTATCCAAATGGAGGTTCAGATTTTAGATAACTGTTGTCTAATAATAAAAATTTATGGATCGCAAAAAACCAATTTCCGTATGGTCCCACTGAATCAGCCCTGGATGGGGCTGACAAGCTGGGATCTGGAACCTTTGGTATCGCCAGATACTAGGACTGTGGGGGCCTTACTCTATGCATCACAATGGGATAGCAATGAATGGAAACCTGAAATCATGAGACTATTATACTACATTATCATTAATGCTTGACATAATAACCTTGGTTTGTGCGGATTACTTATTTATGTGGGATGATCAAAAGGTATCTTTCTCGGGAGGATAGGTGTAATTGTTCATCATTAATGCATAGCATAGGTATTTCTTATGGTGTGTGTCGATGATTAGGACATGAGAGCATGATAAGAATATGTAGACTTAATTCGGATTTTTTTTTAAATATGGCTGACCACACACCAGTTTAGGAAAGGTATAGTGTTGGATAGAATCTGCGAGGGTTACTAGTAATGAAGCTATCTGGAGGTGGGAATGGAACGGGGAAAATATCTTTATCCAAATGTCCTGAGTGTACTGTCCACACATCGTCAAAGACTTGGTATAGATACCTGTTAAAATAGCGTTTGTGAAAATATTAATATTAGAATGAGATTAAGAATCAATTTTGTAACAAGAACAAATGAAACCTGAAACCTGGAAATATGTGTATGTGCGCTGATCACGCATTACTATTAGGATGCTTCTTGTGTTTGAGCTGTGACTGTGTGTGAAGATAAAGATAATACCACGGTACGACAAGTTTTTCACAAGATGATTTATTGACCTAATCTGGTCTGTTTCTTCGTGAGTGGAACAATAATGATGGAGGAAAGGGGACTGTCAAATATAATTTTTATATACTAGAATGATTAGTGGGTGATGAGTCATATGGTGAATAAATCCATATTTTTGCGAATAGTATGCCGATTTTCTCTCCTTTTTTTACACTAGTGCCTCACTAGATCCTTGATGATATGTTATCTCAATAGCTATTAATTCCTTGAATTAATATTATGAGAGATTTTGAGCTTTGGTGCAACACTGTAAAGTCAATTATTGACAAATTAGGCCCTCAGGGGAGGAGGCAGTCTTATCTTGTGCACATTATGATTGGTTTATTATATTTGTATACTTTTGTAGATTGCATACTAAGAATAACAAAGGAAAAGTGACATTTTTAGAAGTAAATTGATATTAAATGACAAAAATTAATAAATTTTAACAAAAATTAAAAAGGTAAATGAATACTCAGTTATCTCCAATGCAAGGCGAGCAGGTTCACTCGCCTCTCTCACCTGGGCAGGCGTCTGCTGAAAGGCGAGCAGGTTCATTCCCCTCTCTCACCTGGGCAGGCGTCTGCTGAAATGCTTGGAGAGTGGAAGTTCTGGAACGAAAAATTGTCACACGCAAAATAGTATTATAGATTGAACCCGGGAACTCGAGTGTGTTTGTAGTGTCTGTTTGCGTATTTATTTTGAAATGAGTTGTAACCGAGAGTTTCGTGTGATGGAAACATAAGTACTATTTTCTACCATTCATTCATTAATTTTATTATATTTTTTTCCGGTCTTAGATTTTATTGAGAACTTTTTAAAGGTAATCCCCCATCAATAACCGATCGTTGCAATATACCGAAGCTGACCACTAAGATATGTTTATGTTTGTTAATTTAGAGGGAATTATCATTCGGCGTGTTATAATAATGTAATATAATTATTAGTCGAAATTTAAAGAACTTGTTAGTTGAAAATTACTGGATTTAATTAGTGGTTGAAATTATCTGATTTCTACAATATTCTAATATTAGGTATAATAAAGAACGAGTTTAAATAAGTTCTTAACTTTGTGGTTCATGTTTTTTCAGCTTGTTGGGATATGCTTATCATCTTTGCTCGAAGAACGCGAAGGAAAATGGGGAGATTTACGTTTCCAAAGACAGACAATGTGTGGAGGTCTTCTGTTACCAGAAGAATTTCTTGAAGGAGAACAAAAAAGGAAAAAGGAGTAAGTACTATCTCCCTGCGTTTTTAGTGAATGATACTTGAAGCATGTATTTCCAATTACTTCAACTTCAAGTTACCAATTTGTTTGGCTATTGAGTGCTGACATGGTTCAGTGTTGAACTCTAGTGTGCTACGAATCGAGGTTCGTATCCCGGGAGTATCCCATACCGATTGCTATTATCACTGAATTAAGTGAAAGCCACAACGAAAAATAATGTCCGAAGTTGCAGTTTAACATCGATTGCAACGTGTGCGTTTTGCATTGCCGATAGTTGAAGCGAGGCTTTAAATAGTGTACCCTGTACTATCCTTTTGTGTGATTTCTTTTCTTTCTTTCTTTTCTTTCTTTTTTCTTTTTCGCTAACAGTTTTTTTTTTATACTGTGGTTCATTATGGTGTTAAATGAACTTTATTTCTGAGTCTTGAGCTGAGGATTCCTAGAGTAGATAGCAGAAACAAGGGGTGAACTACATACAACTATCTTCTATTGAAGTTATTTAATTTTTCAGTCCGATTATAAGCTGGGTGCTCATGCGGAAGATTAAATATTGACCTCATCGGGTATCGAACCAGAAGTTGTTAGGAACCAAGTGATCAGAAAGGAAGCTCAGTGCATCCCATTTGTGACCATCAGTCAATCTAATTTCATCCCCATAACATATTTTTTTTTTAAATTTAAGATTATTATTATTATTATTATTATTATTATTATTATTATTATTACAGTTCTAACGGCATATCTACGTGCTCACAAATGGTAGCTATGCGGTTAGAGTGCCTGTGTGAAGTTGGCCCCCCAAAAGTTTGGGCTACACAAGATATTTATTGGGACAGAAAGTACTTCGTTTGGGCTTTTTGGGCTAGCAACTTTTAGCGCTTGGGCTACTCTGGAAACAAAGTTACAGCCTCACAAATTTGAGGGGCAAACTTCACGTTAGCCCCCCAAGTGTTTGGGCCAGACGAGATTTTTATTGGGCTGGGTAGTACATCGTTTGGGCTGATTGGGTCAGCAACTTTTAGCGTTTGGGCTATTATAGTTTCCGAAATATGGGCTATTAAACTTTTTGAAAAGTGATTTCCTGCTTCTTTTGTCAGGGTTTTCTTCTCTAATGTGATATTTCTGACAAATACTTTTAGTAATTAGAGCAATTTCTCTCTCTCTCTCTCTCTCTTTTTTTTTTTAATTCTTTAAATGTTATTTATAATGGAGATTATACTTGTGCTAATTAATTTGAGATAGATTAAGATACCAGTTACTATATACTGAAATATACGATGTTTTCTTCGTCTTCATGGAATACGATTTGGAATTCTTTTTCATAAAATTTTGTCTAATGCTGCCCAATATGCATATATCCAGTTTTAGTATTTCATTATACGAAATCCGGATTTCGGCTTTCGTCATTTCATTATCCGAAGTCCGTTTTCGGTTCTTAATATTTCATGATCCGAACTCTTAATTTCGGTTTCTGACATTTTATTATCGGAAATTCGGATTTCGTTTTCAGTTCAAATTCTAAATCCGGATCTGAATTTTTGACAGCGCTAATTTTGTGTAAGTAGTTATCGGCTTTAACCCTTATAGGATCTTGGCTTTTTGGGCTATTTTTTAGGCTTTCAGTCAAGCAGCTACTGCATCGTTACTATTTATGCTAGGATCATGGTTCATACCTCATTCTCTTCAGAATAGAGCTGGCTTTCAAATGGTATCACTTGCATGCCCATACCATTTACCAGGAGAGGGAAAATTGATGTCGAAGGGAAAATTTTGAGGGGGAATTTTTTTGTCCAACTTTGGGCCCCCCTGCCCCTCCTGTGTGACCGTAGAGAACTCCAAAAAATCGGATAAATAGTACCTGGTAAACTAAATGCGTGTACCAAATTTCAAGTTTCTACCTTGAATAGTAAGGGCTGGAGAAATTATATCAAAAATTCCCACAATGCCCCAAAATTACCACAAAACACTATGATCTCAGGGAAAATATTTCCTGAGACATCCCTAATTACCCTAGGGACATGTGTCGCCCATATTCTCTTCTGAATAGAACTGTTTTTCAGGCGGTAACATTCACGTGTCTCCATCATGTATCTAAGGCGAATATTCCAGAAAAAGGGATTTTCTTGTCTAAATTTCTCTTTTTTCAAATTTAGCCCTTCTGGACCCCCCTGTTTTAACGCAGAAATCTGAAAAAAATCTGTTAAATGCTACTCGGTGGAGTGAATGTTTGTGCACAATTTCAATCTTATAGGTGGAAAAATAAGCCCGCCAAAAAAAAAAGGTTCAGAAAATTCCCCATATTAACCTATACAGAAGTATATTTTTAAAAAAATTCACTGTGACGTCCCTAATTACCGTAGAATAATAATTCGACCGTCATTCTCTTCAGAATGGAACTGCCTTTCAGCCGGTATGACTCACGTGTCCCCATCGTGTATGTGAGACGGGAAAATCCTGAAAAACGGGATTTTTTGGGTAAAAATATCCCTTTTTCAACCCTTCGCCCCTCTGGTTCCCCCCTGTTTTAGCACTGACATCGGAAGAAAAAATCTGGTAAATACTACGCGGTGGACTGAATTTTTGTGCGAAATTTCAATCTTCTACGTGAAAAAATAAGCCCGCCAAAAAATAATGAACATAGGCTTCATAAGGGAAAATTTCTATTTCAAAATTATGACGTCATCACCTCCTATGTCTGGACGCAAGACGGTCTGAAACCATACGTAATGTCTTTTACAATGTATCTGGACTTGAAAAACAAAAAAACCCGGACGAAAAATCTCAAATGGAAGAGAAATAACGCAATGTACGATGAAAAATACGTATCGTACAAAATGTACGGTAAGATCCCCAAAGGGTTAATCCCTTAAATGTATTTTACTGGAAAACAATTACTGTCTTAATAAACTGTAAAAGCAATAACTTTACAATTGTTTGGTTATATATGGTAATCTGAGCTATGAATAAGACACTGGTGAAAATTATATATACTACATACATAATTGAATTGCGTCAAACCTTGAAGAATTATATCCAAATAATTTTTATATCCATTCATTCTTTCCTTTTTACGTAAGCCTTTCGTGAATACGTGGGTAATATATACCTGTGTTTGATGCAAAAGCTCCAAGTTTGATTCCCAATGGAGTCTCAAAGAGCATACAGTATTGTAACTAGTCTCCTTTATATTATTACTATTATTATTATTATTGTTATTATTATTATTATTATTATTATTATTATTATTATTATTATTATTATTATTATTATTATTATTAACAATTCTTTGTAATTTCTAAGCCGAATATTTATCCACATTATATTGTATATAGGGAAAGCAATAAGAAAGCAATCTTTTTTTCTCACTTCGTTTATTTTAAAAGATTACGATGAGCTCTTCATGTTTCTAGGGAAGTACTTGAATCCTTCTGCTCCACCTTGCTGAAAACGAAATACAAAATTATGAATTTGAAGTATAAAGCTTTTCTATATTTTTCGCCTATTTATAAAAGTATCAACGCAGGTGGGTCAGGTTTTTGCTGGAGTCTTGGCAGTCTTGGTATTCTTACACATTTAGTCTTTGTTTTGGTCTGACATATGCATCCTCGGTCCAGGAACGTAACAAGGCTGGGGCAACCGGGGCGATGCCCCCGTCCAAAGGCGATCACGGTGCCCGCAGGTACAGCCGTAAATAAATGGGAGTCGTAATTACAAACCTACATTTTAATGGTGAAGTGCAGTTTCTCACGGTGGAATTTCACACGGTCTTGTTTATCGGATTAATCATTCTGCAGGTGTCGTGCACTTTCACACCGTCCACCTGTCAATCATTTGATTTATCTTGAAAACGCATTCACTATAGGAGGAGGGAGGACACAGAACGGCTGTCAACTAACTAAGAACAGAAAAAGAGCAAACACAAGTTAAATATGAACAATTGCAATTAACACTACAGGAGGAGAGCTTAGGAAATCTTTCACTTTCACAAAAAGAATAATGAAAATAAACGGAAATTAAAATAACTTAAGAACAAGACAGAAGAAAAGATAAGCAAACCAAAGTTATAGGAAGGAAGGAGAGAAAATAATAACAAACAATATGAAATTGAAATAAATAGGAAAAATAATAAGAAAAATTATCGCAAATTGAAATAGATGAAAACGAAAAAGAATAGCAAATGAAAATAAATAATAAGAACAGAAAAGGAACATAAAAATTGTAATCATCAGAAATACGAGATAGAACAATCACAAATTAAAATAAATAAATAATAAGATAAGCAGCACATCAGAGAATTCAGTCAGGAAGTTTAAAAAGCGAAAAAAATGTGCCCGCCCCAAAGCATAGAAAAACGTTTTATTTGTGAAACACAAAACATTAGCTGTATACTCCAAGGCGGTTTGAAGACGAACCTTGTCGTCTTGATATTTTCCGAGCAAACAATACATTCCTGAGGTAGAACATTCATACTTCTGTACATCGTCAATCCATTTTGTACAATTCATAGTTCATTATTCCAGCTTTTGGAGATGGGTAGGAGCAAATTCGAGCGAGTTCTTTTGAAACTCGACTTGACTCGAAACAGACATCTTTAAGATTGAGTCGAGAACTCGGCTCGAACAATTTCCTCCAACAAATTGAGGTTAAGTTTCGAGTCGAGTTGAGCTAAATCGAGCCAAATCCTGTGTGTAATTTCAAGTACTTTCTTCAAGTATCCTACATAGACAATATAATTATTATCAATGATATTGCTACTGCTAGAATTTATTATTATTATTATTATTATTATTATTATTATTATTATTATTATTATTATTATTATTATTATTATTATTAACAACAACAACAACAACAACACAGCATATAAAGAGGAAAGACAGGCGGTTTATATCTGAATACCAAAATGCAAGACGAGTCTGGGAGGCAATGACACCGTTTACGAGCTTTTCGGTTTGAGTTCCGGAGAAGCAAGTATTCGGGCTCGAGCCAAAAATCATTTAAAGTTATAGGACATTGGGCAAACATGTTCAAAAATGCTCGGTCCGGATTTAGGGCTATTAACGGCTCGAGCTGCTCGGGTCACAGCTCATTCACTATCGAGCTGAACCGAGAAGTTGGCCGAGCATACAACTCATTCAACCGAGCCGGCTCGAGCCATGAGCTCAGTTGAGCCGAATCAAACCGAGCCGATGACTTACGTCAAGTTGGCGACCACACTTGTAGCCACCACCCTAATTTAATCACACTTTTTGTGCTCAATTTGTGCTAATTTATGCTGCAGCTATCAGAATTTGCGCTACAATAGTTACGAAACTAAGTGAAAAAGAAAGTTGGTCGCCAATTTAATGTCAAGTTAGCGACCACATTGTCAAAAACGACTCCTACCATAGAGATATTAATAAATTATTTTGTGCTCAATTTGTGCTGATTTATGATGCAGATATTAGAACTTTTGCTGCAATGATTACAGAATGCAGAAAAAACAGGTTGGTCACCAAGATGACGTCCAGCTAGGAAGGAAATTACTAAACTTTCAGCGACCACCCCTTCTACACTTGAAAGAAAAAATTAATACTTGCGATGGAATTATCTTTCGATGCTTGTATTTGTGCAGGACAAGGCAGAATTTATGCTCGCACACTTAACCAGAAATCCGGCATTAATAAAAAGTAGAAATACATATTAAAATTTCAGCGACCACCCTTTCTAGACTTGAAAGAAGATATTAATGCTTGCGATGGAATTGTCTTTCGATGCTTGTATTTGTGCAGCACAAAAAAGAATTTGCGCTCGCACACTTAACCAGAAATACGGCATTAATAAAAAGTAGAAAGACATACTAAAATTTCAGCGACCACCCTTTCTACACTTGAAAGAAAAAATTAATGCTTGCGATGGAATTGTCTTTCGATGCTTGTATTTGTGCAGCACAAAGCAGAATTTGCGCTCACATTGTTAAGCAGATATACGGAATTAATAAAAAGTAGAAAGACATATTGAAATTTCAGCGACCACCCTTTCTACACTTGAAAGAAGAAATTAATCCTTGCGATTGAATTATCTCTCGATGTTTGTATTTGGGCAGCACAAAGCAGAATTTGTGCTCGCACAGTTAACCAGAAATACGGCATTAATAAAAAGTAGAAAGACATTAAAATTTCAGTGACCACCATTTCTACACTTGAAACAGGAAACTAATGTGTTCGATGGAATTGTCTGTCGATGCTTGTATTTGTGGAGCAGAAAGCAGAATTTGTGCTCGCACTGAAAATCTTTATTTCCCCCCTACTTTTTATTAATGCCGTGTATCTGGTTAACTGTGGGAGGAAAAATTCTGCTTTGTGCTGCACAAATACAAGCATCGAGGGACAATTCCATCGCAAGCATTAATTTCTTCTTTCAAGAGTAGAAAGGGTGGTCGCTGAAACTTTAATATGTCTTTCTACTCTCTTTTAATGTCGTATATCTGGTTAACTGTGCGAGCACAAATTCTGCTTTGTGATGCACAAATACAAGCATCGAGAGACAATTCCATCGCAAGCATTATTTTTTCAAGTATAGAAATAGTGGTGGCTGAAATTTTAATATTTGTTTCTAGTTTTTATTAATGCCGTATATCTGGTTAACAGTGCGAGCACAAATTCTGCTTTGTGCTTCACAACTACAAGCATCGAGGGACAATTCCATCTTAAGCATTAATTTCTTCTTTCAAATTGTAGAAAGGGTGGTGGCTGAAATTTTAATATTTGTTTCTAGTTTTTTTAATGCCGTATATCTGGTTAACAGTGCGAGCACAAATTCTGCTTTGTGCTGCACAAATACATGCATCGAAAGACAATTCCATCGCAAGCATTACTTTTTTCTTTCAAGTGTAGAAAGGGTGGTCGCTGAAATTTTAATATGTGTTTCTACTTTTTATTAATGCCGTATTTCTGGTTAACTGTGCGAGCATAAATTCTGCTTTGTGCTGCACAAATTCAAGCATCGAGAGACAATTCCATCGTAAGCATTAATTTCTTCTTTCAAGTGTAGAAGGGGTGGTCGCTGAAAGTTTGGTATTTTCCTTCCTAGCTGGACGTCATCTTGGTGACCAAACTGTTTTTTCTTCATTCTGTAATTATTGCAGCAAAAGTTCTAATAACTGTATCGTAAATTAGCACAAATTGAGCACAAAATAATTTATTAATATCTCTATGGTAAAAGTCGTTTTTGACAATGTGGTCGCTAACTTGACATCAAATTGGCGACCAATTTTCTTTCTCACTTAGTTCCGTAACTATTGTAGCACAAATTCTGATAGCTGCAGCATAAATTAGCACAAATTGAGCACAAAAAATGTGATTATATTAGGGTGGTGGCTACAAGTGTGGTCGTCAACTTGACGTAAGTGAGCCGATGGACTCATTTCAACCCAGCCTGCTCAAGCCATCGGCTCAATTGAGGTAGTATTAATTCAATTGTTCGTATTTATTTTAAATTGTGTTTGCTCAGTTTCTGTTCTTACTTAGTTGACATTTGTTCTGTCTTCCCTGCCCCTATAGTGAAAGCGGATTCAGGAAGAATCACATGATTGTCAGGTGTACCGTGTGAGAATGCATCACACCTGCAGAATCATTAATCCGATAAAGAAGATGGTGCGAAATTGCTCGATAATGAGCACTGTGTGAAACTGTACAGTGCGAAATCGCATGGAATCATTTTAATGGTTTTGGGTGACCACTTCTAACCTCTGCCAAATATAAATTTATTACTATCGTAGAAATTAATAATGACGAAATTCTGTGTGAAAACCTCTTGCATAATGTGTGGAACGTTGCATCTTTCTTCACCCTTTGGCGTTCCACCGATGTATAGTCCAAACAGTTTATAAGATAAGAAAAATCCCTACCTATTAGATTAAAACCTATTTCCGGCAGCAAAATATCTGAAGGTCTAACCTCTTTGAAATACAGACCAAATCTTAACAGCCCAAAACACTAAAACTTGATGACCCAATCACCCTAAAGGAAATACTATCCAGCCCAATAAAATTTTCGTAAGGTCCAGTCACTTGGAAGGGCTTGAACGTGGCCCCCCAAACTTCGTGAAGGTCCACCTATTTCCATTACAGCCGAAATCGTGAACTTTGCCACACTGCTAGTCGACACAAAGTATTGCCAATTCTAGTAAACGTATTTATCAGAAATGTCATATTAGTGAGGTTGGCCCCGACAAAAGAAGCAGGAAAATCACTTTTCAAAAATATTAATAGCCCATATTTCGGAAACTATAATAGCCAAACGCTAAAAGTTGCTGACCCAATCAGCCCAAACGAAGTACTATCCAGCCCAATAAAAATCTCGTCTGACCCAATCACTTGGGGGCTAATGTGCAGTTGGTCCCTCTAAACTTTGTGAACGTCTAATTCTGTTTCAAATACAGTCCAAATTTTGAAACTTCCTAAACTGCCAGTCGACACAAAGTACTGTAAATTTCAATAAACATGTTTGTCAGAAATATATTAGTGAAGTTGGTTCCGACAAAAGAAGCAGGAAAATCACTTTTCAAAAAGTTTAATAGCCCATATTTCGGAAACTATAATAGCCTAAACGCTAAAAGTTGCTGACCCAATCAGCCCAAACGAAGTACTACCCAGCCCAATAAAAACCTCGTCTGGCCCAAACACTTGGGGGGCTAACGTGAAGTTGGCTCCTCAAACTTTGTGAGGCTGTAACTTTGTTTCCAGAGTAGCCCAAACGTAAAAGTTGCTAGCCCAAACAGCCCAAATGAAGTACTTTCTGGCCCAATAAGTATCTCGTGTAGCCCAAACTTTTGGGGGGCCAATTTCACACAGGCGGTTAGAGTTGATTTGGATGAACAGTTCTTGTGGTTTGTTTTTATGGACGTCATTGTATTATTTTAAATTCCAAAATTCTCATAATACTCGCCCCATTATTCTCATAACACGGGTTATTTAATTTTGAATTTTATCGGAGAGCAACAGTACTATACGTCACTGTGATGTGATCTTTACCCAGTTGAAGACAACAGGGAAGTTTATTGAGGGGGCCACTCGATTTAAAAAAAGCTCATGGCTTACAGATTGTGACATTATCTATTTGTTTATTATGTTTTCTTCTGACTTTAAACGAATTGGTTTATACCGGATTTACTTAAACATGCCGACAGGGCTCGGCAGACATAGCCGAGTGACCTTGTTTTTTATTATAAAAATTAGGAGTAATTCTACTTTTTTTTCATTGAACAGATTTCTGAATTATGTGTACATAAAATTAGTTTATTGATTAAATTAGGTACGTCTAATTATCATTATGATTTAATTATCTATTTAATTAATCATATCTACCGAACTTAAAATCTTGTTTTGACATGAACATATATATGTATGCTTATAATAGGTATAAATCGAAGGTTTCTTTCTTTTTTTATGATAGCTTGGAATATCAATGTGTTACAGATGTATTCTAGTCATTGACAGTCAGCGTATTTTTTGAGTGTGTGTGAAAGCGTGATTTAACATAGTTCAGTGTCGTGTTCGACATCTATCGAAACAGTTATGCCATGATCATAGAACCATACGAGTATACTGGTATAGGGGTAACACCACATGTGCTAATCAATCAACAATGACGTTATTTGTGTTTATAGTCACTTCAACGATTTGTATAACTGAGAAGTAGGTATGTCATGAATCGCCGTAACAGGTTGTTTAGCGAGGGACGGGTGCTAGCCTCTCTACTTACTGCACCCAAAAGAAACGGGTACCGCGTAACCTAAACTTCCTTACTTATAGGAAGCCCTACTACAAGATGGATAATATCTAGATATTAAAACCTAACCTAAAGGTGTAATACCGAACTAGTACTCAAATACAATAAAGAAAGGCTGATAATATCGGAAAAAATAACTTCAATTAATTCTCATCGACATCAAATAGGAACAAATGAATATACTAGTAGAATTAAACATAACGAAAATTCATAGCTAAAATCCTAAGTAAACCGAAACACAACTAACATAAGGTACAAATTCAAAAAGGATAATTACAATTAATATCCGAGAACTACTACGACACGTAATTGATTACTACTGGATTATTTCCAATGACCATAATACATCATTATACATCTCTTAGTCTACTATGTCGTAGGCCATAGATTTTTTTATAATCCTTCCCACCCAAACTCCTCAGAAAAAATGAAAAAAATGAAAAACTGATAGCTATAATAACACAAAGGAAACCTTAAAGACTATATGAATAGCAACAAAGAATATAAAACCAAAATAAGAAGTAACCAAAAAAAATATGAGGAGCATATTTCATCTGACATAATCTTCACCTAAGAATCGTCTATTATTTCTGTTTATTTGGTTGGACCGAAGGATTATTTTCGTTAGTCTGATTTCTAATAGTCGCTGTCGGTTTTTGTGGACTTGGAGAGGCCCGACCGAATGAGTTTGGGCTGCCAGCATTTGTCTTAGGTTTCTGTTCTGTACGTTACGGGTAATTTATTCTGTACGTTACGGGTCTTTGTTTGCTTTTGTGGGCTTGTTGCTGGGGCTTTGTCAGTAAGTGGAGTCCCTGAGATATGAGTCTTGGCCCAAAATTGATCCCGTAACTGCTAAGATCTTCCACATATAAAATACTTCAAGGGACCTCGATTTGGAGGCTTTTCAAGTGTAATGGATTGCAATTTGGAGAAGTTAGGTTTTGAGGGTTGAATGTTCCGGGCTGACTGACTTTACTTCTTTTGTGTTGGCTTAGTTGTGGATGCCAGAGACACTTGCTTTCGCTGCAACTGTGAGCGTACTCGAACTTTTTTGTATCGCTCAAGAGCCAGTTTTACCTCTTCCGGGATGTCACACCCCTTTTCAGTGACATAACTAAGTGCATCAGCCGGTAAGCCTCGCAATAAGTGTTTAAATTTGTCCTCGTCACTCATATGCGGAGAGAAACGTCGGCACAGCTTCATCATAACATAGTAATATTGTGAGTATGTTTCCCTCGGTTTCTTCATTCTATTATGAAAGCTAGCATAACTATCTGAGAGTTGGTCAGTGTTTCCAAAAGCAGCGTGTAATTTTTGTTCTGCATCATCAAATTTGGCTAGAGCCTGTAGCTCATCACAATGTATCACATAAAAGTCACAGGGCCATACAAGTAAGCAACAAGGTACTTTATGCAGTCAGTATCATTCCATTTATATAACTTTGCGGCCAATTTGAATGTTTGGAGAAAGTCCTCCAGGGACTCTCCCGGAGTACCGCCATAATTTTCATTTTTGATGCTAGGAATCTTAGGTGACATAGTCGTAGAATTTGCCGTAGCCATCCTGAAATTGTCCTTTTTTCTGTTTTTTTTTAAAGCATCAAGCAGATAAGCAGTATCTATGAGAGTTTCAGTATAACTTACTTGACTTTATACAGTTTACCAGTTCGTTTTGGTGTTCAACCAGAAGTGCTTTGTCTGCCAAAAGAGTAATAACACTTATAAATTATCAACTTCAAACTACCATTTTCTTGACTTTAATGCTGAAAATTTTGAGTACTAAAGAAAGTATTATTATGATTATTATTAGTATTTTTAATTTTAAGAGATCCCAACACTACTAGTTTAGAATCGTGCATTTAGTGGGTTCCCTCTTTAGACTGTGCTTAACCTATGTTTAACTACCGTACGGTTTTATTTATACGATTTAGTCCCGTGACTAGCTTGTTCATGTTTCGTAGGTAAAGAGCTCATTTTTGATACTAATCCGGTTAAACCTAGGTCTAAGCTTCTTTATCACTCTTTCTTAGTAGCTTGAGTAGGTTAAGATCCGCAGGATTGGGGGGGCAAGAGCTAAGGATTAGGGGGAAGATTGTTTTAACTTAAATTTTAAGTTCAGCATCTTCCTAACTATCTTCGGTGCTCGGACACACTCATACTCTATAGCTGCCGAAGTTTTCTTCCGTCCTCCAAAAATAGAAGGAAAAATTTTGTTTCCAATCCCAGGAATATCTTTTCCTTTGCGGCGTAGCGGCATTGAGTATGGTGAGAATTTTGGCGCCGGTTCTTCACACTCAAGGCGGCTACACAGTAATGTAGTTGACCACTTTTTAAAAATTTTTACTTAATCCTCATCACTGTTACTAGATACCTCTACTGAAGTTAACCTATCTCGCGGGTAGGACTTCTTTAATCTCTCTATTGTCACAATCTGAGTGCGGCTGGGATCAGCTAGCGATTCAATTTTACAGGCATCTGTTGGTGAAATGCTTCTAAGGTAATACAGTCCCATAAACTTTGGTGTCAATTTAGGAGAAAGATCCTTCTTTGGCAGGTAGTCTCTACACAATACTAAGACACCAACTTTTAGCTTTCATAGGCTGTCTAGTGCAATGAACAAGTCATTTATTCTGTTGCTGTACTTGTGTCATGGCCTGCTGAGCAAGCTTACGGATTAACTTTAGTTGTTTCTGATGTTCCTGTATTTTTGTAAATTGATACTGGATACTGGGTGTCCAACTGAGTGTGGAATCTTGCCTTTTGAAAAAAAAAAATCTCGTATGGGGAGTATTGATAGATTATAATCGTATGCACACAATCGGACATATTCCGCCCACTTAGTAGGCTGCTTAGCCGTGTACTTAGTTAGAAAATTTGCAAAGACAGAGTTAAATTGTTCACATAGCCAGTTGGTTGATGGTTTGAATGCTGCAGTTCGAACATGTTTAATGACAAATAAGTCATTTAGTTCGGCCATTATTGCTGCTAAGAAATTAGTTCCCCTGTCTGTTAGTATCTCCTTTGGGGGACCAAAACGCGTGATTAGCTCGTCCAAGATGGCCCTAGCCACTGTAGGAGCTTTCACGTTTATCAGCGGTACTAATATTGTGAAACGGTTAAGATATTCTGCCATAACCAGGATGTAACTGTAGCCTGCAGATCTATGTAACGGGCTAAAATGTCCAAACTCCAACGGGAGAATAGTTCCTCTTTTACAGGTAAGGGGTGAAAAAAACCTTGTTTCTTTTCTCGAGGGATGTTCAACCTTTGACATTCGTCACAAGAGCGGACATATTCCTTAACTATTTTCCCCATGTTTGGAAAGTAGTAACGTTTGTTCACTTTAGAGTACGTGCGAGGGAATCCCGTGTGGCCTTCGAACAGCGGAGACGAATGGGCCTCTTGTAAGATGTCGGGATAACCTTTTCTGGTATCACCAGTTTCCTATCTTTGTTCATGACCTGATATAGAACACCGCCAACTATGACATAGGGCTTTAGAGCACGATCAGTAGGGTTATCTTTCATCTTTTGTATTAGTTCTCTAATTTTGTCGTCCATTCTTTGCCACCGCCAAGTACGACATACGGTTTTCGAGCACGATCACTAGGGTTATCTACCTTGGGGCATAACACTAGGCTGCGCACGTCTGTACAATCTTCTTCTTGACTAAATTTGGAGGGTAACTCATCCTTCAACGGACACCTTGACAAGAAATCTGCGGTAACGTTGTTGCGGCCTTTTACATGTTCAATCGTAAACAGATAAGTTTGTAAACGGATGGCCCAGCGCAGAAGACGAGAATTTAGAATCTTGTTATTCCTTAGAAAGCAAATGCCGCAGGCATCAGTCCGAACAATAATAGAAAGTGGAATGGCAAAATTGTGTAAGTAACGCCTAAAACTTCAAGCTCAACCGTGGAATAGTTGAGCTCCGCTGGAGTCAAAGATTTCGAAAAACAGGCTATCGGGTGTTCCTTATTATCTACCGATTATGGTATCCACCGATTCCATCTCGACAGGCATCCGAGTAGACTGTGGCATTCTGAGTCGGATCAAAGTGTGCGAGGACTGAAGCAGATATGGGACAAGACTTCAAAGTATCCCATGCCTTTTTCTCGGTTTCTCCAAAGTCGAAATTGACGTTCTTTTTAGTCAATGAAATGAGTGGTTTTGCGATCTTGGAGAATTCTTGAACAAAAGCTCGGTAAAATGAACAAAGTCCGATAAAACTACGTATTGCTCTGATTCTCGGCGATGTGACCAAGCACCGAGGCTTCTTCATAACCAAAATAGCATTTATTAGGGTTGAGTTTTATGTTCGCTTCGCGGAGCCGAGACAGAATGATTCTCGTCCTCTCTATTAGAGCTGAAAAGGAAGAGCCAGGGCAAAACAAATCATCTAAATAACATTACATACTTCCACATGATGTCCCCAAAAATAACATTCATCATGTTTTGAAAAAGGGCCGGGGCCGTGTTTAGGCCGAATTCTAATCTCAAAAATTCGAATTTTCCCGGCTTCAGATGAACGCAGTCTTCTCTACATCGCACGGACGAATAAGCATCTGATAATACATATTTTGTAAATCTAACGTATTTATGAATTTGGTACCATTTAGGAAAGCTAATACCTCATCTATGCGTGGCACTGGCACATAGTTGGGCTTTAATACTATATTAAAATACCTATAATCAATACAAGTGCTTGGGGAGCCATCTTTTTTATGTTCTATCACAATCGGTGCCGAATAGGGGCTTTCCCGGACAATATTACTGTCTAACAATTTCTGGATCTCTCTCTGTTTTGGTGTCTCTCTATATGGAGGGTGAGAGACAGGAATATCTGTGATGACCTCCAAGAGGCACATGAACTTTTCGGTAGCCGCAGTGAGACAAGATTTGTCCCAGGCTACAACATCCCTAAATTCCATCAGTAAGTTCAGTAACTGGTTTCTTTCTTCCGGGTTTAAGTTTGGACCAATATTTAGAACTTGAGCTAATTCTTCCTTTGTTTGTGGGATTTTTGGGGCTGTCCAGAGACTTCTGCATCGTCTGTTTCATTTTGTTGGTAAGGCGTATAATATGATTAACCGCCTGCACGTATTTGTCTGTCTCGTCATTTGATAACACAACCTGGGGGACAAGTTTCCCTAAATAAAGGTTTTAGACAAAGTTGTAACAATTAAAAATAGTCAGATAAATATTTCCATTCTAAGTAAAAACTGGTCCTCTGGGGTTCATGCAGGAGTGCAAATATCGAATTCCTTTGGACGGTATGAATTCCGAAATCTGCACATTCCCGATTGGCGCTGTCATCCTATCTCATACGAAACCTTGGACGGCACGCGGACATTTGCTGGAAGGTGCACTTTATAGGTAATGTCCGGATAGAGATCAAAACTTTCTTCATCTAACTTCAAAGGTTTTGGCTAAACCTCTTTTTTAATATGATCTTGAGCAAAACTCTCTAGGTCAGAGAGAGTTGCTGGATCATTTATATTTCCTTGCGTTATCGAAGGTTTTTCAAATGTCTCTGACTGTTCCCTATTTAGTTTGTCCCCTTCAGGCTCATGTGGCACCTGTGAGGCCAAAGGTGACTTTACAGGTTGTTGGTTCTTTTCGCTGTGTCGTTGCATGAAACTCTTTCTTTTTCTTTCTGCAAAAAGTCTCTGCACTAGAACTTCCCCCTCCTAGGGCCTGGTTGAGGGGCAAGGTTGTATAGATTCTTTTCCCCTATCCCTAAGCCAGGCGAGTCGTTAAGTTCCAGCTCAGGAGCACTGGAAGATACCTTGCTTTTTTTAGTTCGTTTACGTCTTAACTTTTTACGCTTGTTAACGTTTACATCCGTTCTATTTGTATGCTCCGGGGGAAATTTTGTAGTTTCCCTGGAACGCACGAATACTCGAGATGTGATTCCTTTAGCAGGGAGTTTTTGTCTCTTATTAGCTACACTGGCAACGGGATTTAGATGATTTTCTCTAGCCAACTTTGGAGACGGATCCTTACTCCTGAGTCAGAGGTTCCGTTTCCTATAAGTTTATAATTTTTTGCGAGGAGGGTTAGGGAAGGTCGGTTGTCTAACAATATCGTCCTGTGCCAATTGGAAGTCGTCATGCGATTCTTTTTCTTACTTAAATACAGACGGTGGGTATCGTTCAACATGTGTTAAATCTAAAATATGAATTTATACCCGACAGTGCCCACCGTTACCTTTTGGGATATTAAACCATATGTCTTCCACATGGTTCCCGTCTTTATCTGCTAGCTCCAAGTATTTGGAATGAATTGTGACATACTTGTGCAAATATGTACCCCTAATATAACATCATAGGCTCAAAATTGTTTTCAACTATAACTACGTCTAGAAACCTTCGCCTGGTTGTCTTCAAGTGATTCTTGAAACAACACGCTAATCTCACCACAAGAACGTCATCTGTGGTGTGGGCACCTACCCCGCGAAGCTTTACATAACCTTTCAGTCTCCCAGTTAGTGGAAATCTTGTGGGTAAAAGGGGTTTTCTAAACCAGAGATATTTCTGACCCCGTGTCAATGAGCGCTTGCGCCCAGCGGTCTCCTATTTTTATATTGACTGTACTGAGCTGGGCTCGCCAATGCCCAAAGCCATAGCTATTTTGGTGAGTGTTCCTATACATTTTATAGCCCGGTTCTGCTACTACTTCGTCCGAGTAACAAGAACTAACCGGTGCAAATCCAGGTCGGGCAGTTTCTTTAAGGCTTGACCAGTCCAAGCGGTCATTTTCCCATATTAATTCATAACTAATTCTCTGACTAAGTGACCTTTCTGCTGTCTGATATTTACTAACATATTAAATTCACTGTTCGAGATTATCACAATCATCCACTTCAAGCAACAGCTTATTTAGGACGTCTGGTAACAAACTCATTCTAATCTTAGTCATCAGTACACTTTCATTAATCCAACCTCATAAGAATTTCAGAACCTTCATCAGCTTATAAATAAACGCTAAAGTACTTTCATTGAGTTGTTGAGTCCTTACCGTCATATTATAATCTTGCGGTGTACTCAATACTAGAAAATGCATTTTTAAGTTTTTCCTTCAACTCGTTATAGTTTAAGGGTGGAAGGTTGGCTATGTCTACTGAATAGAATTGGAAGGCTTCCCCTTTCAAACAACAACGGAGATAATTCACTAACTCTGGATTCGACCATTCGTATATGCTAGCCACTGATTCATATTTTTGTAGGAAAGTTTCCACTCACTCATGTCTATCACCAGAGAAGGAGGGAATTTCAACATTTGGATATATATTAAATGCTTGTTGTTTAGCGCTAATGCCAGAATTTTGATTGTCACCCTCGGGAGGAGGGGTGCTAACTTGACTTCTTTCAACTGTATCTGTTAATTTAGATTTCTCAAAACTATATGTTATAAATGGCTCGGTATGCGGACTAGTTTTAGTTTCTTGTTCAGATTTTAAATTTGTGCAAGGCCTCAAGATCTAATTTCAAAAAGGACGAAAAATTTGATTTTTGCTTGTCAAAGTTCTTATCTCCACTTGATGTTTGTGAAAAAGGCTCATTTTTCATGTCTAAGAACCTGTCTAAAGAAGCTGAGATATCGAAATGTTCAGAAACTGACCTATTATCGGTATCAGTTGCGCTTCTACTTTCTAACCGTGAGCTTTGTTCTAGATCAAATTATGATGTATAAGATCTATCTCGCTCGCTAAGTACTGATTTTTCTGTCCTTTCTCCTTCGCTAATTTCTAATTTCTCCACCGGAGTCGTGGGTGAAACTACGCTGCTAAGTGGCGAAACAAACACTATCTCTAAGGGATTTAACTTTTCCTCTTGTTGGCTTTTTTTCATTTCCTTGGTCGCAGGTGATTCACTAGTCTCATTATAGGAACTAAGTTTAGAACTAGCAGTAGCTGAACTATGTAATCCAATATTATTAACACTGTTAGTTTGTTTGTTAGATTCACTTTGGGTTGGAGGGGTTGAGGGATCGTCTCTATTTTCTAACTCATCCAAACAAATTACTGACGCACCAATTTAAGCGTAATCAATATTTTTTACGAATATTCTCCTTTATTCAATTCTCGGACCAGGAATCCTTGTCTTCTTCTTTTTCCTCAATTTGTTTCTGGGTGTCGGAGTAAACTGAGGGAAATGCATCACTTTACTTCTCGTCGTCTAATATCCTCTCAACTGGACCAGGGGCGACGAGATCATTTCTCTGATCGGCGTCCTCTGTGGGAGGGTCTTGGTTCACTGCTCGGGGAGTCGAAACAGTAGGAGGATCCCAATGGTCATATCGGAGTTCTTCGGAGTTTCAAAATGGTTTTGGCTCATCCTCCAGAGATGACGCAGGAGGAGACTCCGGGCTGTCTTCTTGAAATTGGGCTATTTTTCGTTTTGTACCTGCTGCAGTTCATATCCCAACCAATCATCTTTCAAAGATTTACCCCCATCTGAATCTGCACTACTAATATCTCCGTTTGACCACCTAACTTTAGTAACTACACAAAATATGTTACCTATACTGTCCAAATATTGTAGTTTCTCTTGGAGGGTAAGGCTATTTTCAAACATAACAGGGTTGTTATGAGTAGCTGTTGTCCGAATAGCTTTGGGATCACGATCCGTGTCAATCCTGATCAT
Organism: Thermobia domestica; assembly: GCF_964235325.1. Taxonomy (NCBI): domain Eukaryota; kingdom Metazoa; phylum Arthropoda; class Insecta; order Zygentoma; family Lepismatidae; genus Thermobia; species Thermobia domestica. The sequence continues at coordinate 87,537,929 of NC_137457.1, read as the reverse complement.
TTTAGGAAACTTATATTCGGTCTGAACGCTAACATCCTTCTTTTGCAAGATCTCGGTCTCTATTTCCATATCAAAATTCTCTACTACATTTTCCTCAGGTAATAAACCTTCGAAGGGGGCTGAGGGTCAGCTTGAAAAAGAATACCTAATTTCTCTTCATCGTCACCATGGCGACGAACAACTGACCTGTAATGTCTTGTTCCGTAGTTCTTTTGTTAAAGCTCGCATTAAGTTTCCTACTGCAGGAGACAGATCTGATTGTAATGAATGCCTAGCCTGGTCTATTAACGCTTCATCGTTGGGTTGTCTCAGAGAGCACAATTCATGTTCATTTTTCTCGTCAGGACTCTCATTTTCCTTTCCCTTGGTTCGGTTCCTATATTCGCATAGATTGGCTCTTCAGTCGCTAAGGTATATGGTCGGACCTATGTTAGTGTAAATAAGCTGTTTACTCATTGAAATTCGTGATTCAGTCTTTAAGTTTCCATATAGAGTTCTAGGGCCGATCACGGCATAAACTGTCTCATCACTACTACCCCCATAAAAAAAAATTGGAAGGTCAGACTTCGCATTTCTAACGTCGTTTCAGGATCTGACGGTTCGTATTTATTAGGAAAATATAACGCTACCGGGCTATCTGGTTCCTTTGAGACCCCACTATCTTTATTTCCTGAAATTTACACTAAGTTACTTAGTCTATTTTCCCTATCAGTTAACTTATTATCGGTTAAGAGTCCTTGGTTCGAGGGAACACAAGGTATTACACCTGATGTTGATTCTATCTCAATTGTTACTTGAGGGCATTCCTGACCCGCAGTTATTAGTTCTGCGATTTCTAGTTCGTCTTTTAAATTTAATTCATTCACTAGAGTTTTCGGATCTACCCCCGGTGGGGTTCGTCAGTATCTGAATTAACATATATCGTAATAGGGGCTGGTGTTGGTTTATCACTCGGAACAGCACTTTGTATTTCTGTATCATTTCTAGTCGGGATAGAACTGGACGCGGCAAGTGTCGTTAAGTCGTAGGTACTCGCCGGAGCGTCAGGAATTTGTGGACTAGAAGTTCGAGGTGATTGGGGTGACTCCACGTATGCACATATCTCGGTAATGGGTTCTTTTTCCAACGGCCTAATTGAGGAGGAGATTGCCCGTGTACTTTCACTTTATTGCATTCAACACAATAATAATTATTCCACGGATCCAAAATATGACGATGCTTGCCCGTGGATGTCTTAGGGCAATGGGATTGCCCAAATTCTAAGAGTTTCTCTCTTAATTTCTGCGCGAAGCTCATTTTTGATGAATATATTCTGTTTCCTAGTCAGTGGCCCCATAAACCAGGGTAGTGTGTAATCAACTTATTTCTTCCGATATAGTAAGAATTCCGATACTGACAGCTACGTCCCTCGGAAACGTTAACGTTAAGATGTTAAAAGACGTATTATTATTTCAATGTCTTACTTTTTTATAAACTTGCTCTGAACTTGAATACTCAACTTCCCTTACTTTATAAATTTGCTTTACTTTTTAGTACGGGGAATGGAAAATGACAAGAGAGTTATTTATTTTAAAGAAAATGGTTATTTATTCACTTATGATGATTTTGCTTTTTACTTCTTTTCTATAACTTTTTTACTCTTCTTTTAACTTTTATTATTTATTATTATTATTATTATTATTATTATTATTATTATTATTATTATTATTATTATTATTATTATTTTTAATGCACACAGGGGGATTACGAGACAATCCAACAATTGGATCATGTACCTGCATTTTGGTTTTTGGTATATAGCATTTGCATAATAAGGAGTTTTAGGTAATTACCCTCAAGCAGCCGACGGACGTACACCTCTAGTATAGACCATGGGGGCCCTGTTGAACCAGGAGGATAATATGCCTGTCACTCCCAAGCTTGAACGGGAATGGATTTTAAACACTTATCGCCGGACAAACGTAACGAACTTTCATCTCTTGTAACAGGCTGTTCTGTTGTCCACAGATAAACTGACTGTGATCCCCTCCAAGCTAGCAAAAGCATAAACAGGTTAAGGTTTTGCAAGTACATGACACAAAAGCTGATTATATCTTAACACTCACGTCCCGATTTTACATTTTCATCATTAGACAAGAAAACGTCGTGAGGTAGACTGAGTCTTTCTCTGCAGAACCTAGCAACTATTCTGCTGACTTATAACAATATAAAGAGAGAGAAGTTGAGAATTGAAAATTTTCGTCGCCACTTCACTCCTTATAAAACGCACTACTTAGAGGAGAAGGTTTATACTTGTATATCAGAGTCATAACCTGAACACCGCTCAGGCTAAGTACGCCACTGAACTTTAATGACTTTACATACTACAGACGCACCACTTGACTAGTCAAAAGATAAGCTTCGCGTCTTTTGTTCACTTTTTTTTGCTCCGTACACTTTACATTTTTATGTATAAAAAATCTTCGATAAAATTCACTCACGAATTGCTCTAAAGCACAACTGAGATTTCTGGGTCACCAGCGAAGTGGACGAGCACAGGGACTTGTTCCAAGGATTCAAGAACACAGTTCGTTACACGGCGAACACCGAACACAATAAAACTGTTATGTGTTTTTGATAAATGTTGGTGCCTTCCATTTCAATTCAAGCAGAGCATGTACCATCACCATCTCAGATATTGTTGAAACTTTTTTATAGCAGCTAGACATGTTTTTAAGAGACCCATATTTTTTTTTGGTCGCAAAAAATTTTCCCGCCAAGTAATGGGCCATCAAAGACGGGGAGTACAATCTATGAATTGTAGAAGACATGGAAAATGGTCAACTTCGGAGCCTCACCATTCGGCTATGGAGACAGGTAGACTTATAATTCTTGTTGTGGTATGTACATAGTGATATAAATAAGCTGTGTTTTATTATAGTTTGGTTTGCGCATGTGTATCTATTTGTAAAAAAATTAACAATTTATTTGAAAAGTCGAATTTTTCTAGCATTTTCGGTTCGAATTTTAAAATTCTGTTTTCACGGTTGGTAAGACCTCGTTACCCGCTTTCCGAAAAAAAATGTATCGCTTCTGTGTGCAACCGTTTTGTACAAAATTCGAGAAACTGTAAAATTTTCAAAAGTCGCCATTTTTGGGCTCCATTTTCTCGAAAACGCCATTTTTTAAAATTCTGAAATTTTGTCAGATGGTGCAACTGTACATATGTAATAAACACACCAAATACCATTCTCGACCAATGCTTCAGAATTAACTGCAGTTTTTTAAAATTATCAAAGTTTCGTTAACTTTGATGTCACAGTTAGCAACACTGGGAACAATCAAATGCAATGATTTGATGATGTTTGTTGTTCACATTCATTAAATGAAGAATAAAAGGTTTTCTTGACTGTTTTTTTATTATTATTATTTTGATCGAGAAGGCTCTCTGAAATAGTGAAATGGGCCTCCCCCTACTCCTTCGTTTTCTTAAACTGAAATAATCTGAGGTGGAAATTACGATTACGAAACACACAAATTTTAAGTTTATTTGAAATGGCCATCCAATAAATTCTGATGATCTACAAAAAGCCTGAACTATTACCTCAATGATGATTTGGAATGCTCCAGATAGTCTCAATTAAGTGTGAAGCCATTACACTGACCGAAAAAGGACAAAAAGGTAAAAAAATCGAAACGTTTTCTTACGCGTTCCAAAGACTTGACTTGTTATTGACTTTTTAAACAGAACAATTCCAACATAAGAATGGGTCACTCGGAATTTTACAGTATTCGACTAAATTGGGTCAGTCCGCAACCTGCGAGGGAAGTATGTATGTGTGTGTGTGTGTGTATTGTGCAAATTTTAAGTTAGCTACTACTGCGTTGCTACAAATCAAAGGTGCAGGCTGTATTGAATCTGTCATGAGTGACCTATTTCCTTTAGTAGTATTATCCATAGAAAATGACAACTGTCCTCTTCAAGAATGTGGTGATTATCCTGGAGTGGAAGGAGTAAGTGTGGAGTCTTTAAATTTTGATCCTGATGAAAATGAAAGTGTTACGTATGCCATATGGGAAAACAATAATCTCGTTAAAAAGAACTGACACTTTCTGTTTTCGTATCGTATATTGCTTGTTTAACTGTAAGAATTGTAATTCATGACTACATCAAGAATTAATTGCTACCAAAAAGCACCGTATAAAATTTCCAGATACAAATTCTATTTTACTTCATTTACTTTACTTCTTTTCAGCATATTCTATTCGCTGGAAACTGGACTGTTATTCTGCAAAGTGAAATTCAGAGTTATCACCGGAATATGAAACAACTGACAGTTTTGTTGTAATAAACGACGATAAAAAAACACGATTCGGGTCATGTGCTCATAGCCATAGACAAGATTCTAAAAATATTCGAAGAAAAGCGAAAATATACTTTATAGAAAAAGGTTTGAATACGAGAAAATAAGTGTCTACAATTTCCCAAACCGAGTCAGTGATTTCTGATGGCGCTGCATCCCACTTTAAAAATCGATTTAAGATGTTCGAGATGCAGACAGGCCTAATAAAGCAGTGGTTTTGCAGTGAAACCGGCCATGCATGGTCTCTGCGACGGTAGTGACGGGGGGGGAGGTGTAAAGAATGTGGCAACGCGGCATAACCTTAGGCAAATACAGATACACAGTATTAAAACCGCAGAAGAAAAAATGAAGTGAAATCTTTTAGTTTTACATCTCACGATTATGCTGGTTAGGCTAAAGGAGACTGTGATTGTGAGAAATTAATGAAATGCAGATAGTGGGAGGAAACGGGATAATCCCGAGAAAACCCACGAGCACGGTGTTTGTCCATCACAAAGTCCACCGATAACTGCTATTCAACGAAGTCATCTTTGGCTTTCGGAAAATGGCAAAGTTTTTATTGCAGTAACGAGTAACCATGAACTAACTTCATGCTTCCCCCAAAATCGAACTTCTGCAATTCAAAGTGTAGATTTAAGAAATCTGCAAAAAGGAACTTCTGTTTCCTATGATATATGTACGATAACCAGTAGTGCGTAGCAGAAACCCACACAGCAAGAAATATTTTCTCAACCAAAAGAAAATATTTTCCTTGGTTTCCAATAGGTTTTCCTTCTCTTTAGATTTCCATGCTGGTTTCCCTAATGTATTCCGAATATTTCCGGAAAATATTTTCCCAAAAATGTTTAGAAAACATTTTAGAAATTACCGAAAGTACATTTTGAGAATGTTAGCCGGAAAGTATATCCAGGAAAATATTCACAAAATGTATTAGAAATATGCTATTGGATATAATCTAATATGTTTTCACTGTTGAGAAGGAAAATATTTTTGAAATGATAATAAAAATGTTTTCAATATATCATATGAGAAACAATGAAAGGAAATATATTCCATATATTTGAAAAATGTTTTCTAATAGGTTATTTGAAATATTTTCTATTTTTACAAGAAATCATATTGATCATATATTTTTAAAACGTTTAGAATGTTTTAAAAATAAATTCTTTCGTAATATAAGAAATATTTTTCAGAAATGTTTTAAAAAGGTTTACTTAACTTTAACAAAAGTATTTTGGTAACCTTCTGTTATAACTTAAACGGAATATTTTTGTACAATATTTTAGTCTTATTTCCAGAATATTTTATCGAATTTTGAATATAAAACTTTAAAACAGGGAAAAGAAAACATATTAAAAATGAATAGAAAATGTTTTCCGTTATGTTTTAGAAAATATTTTGTGTTTTTAGTGAACAACATTTTCTGATATATTATAGAAATATTTTTACATTGTTTTCAGAATATACTCTTCCATTACTGGAGAAAATATATTCCTTATTATATCTTAGAAATATCCCAAATATTTACCGGAAATATTTTTAAGAGTGTTTGGAAAACATTTTATGAAGTACAATAAGTATATTTTTAGAACGTTAGAAGGAAAATAATCTAAGGAAAATTTTCACAAATGCTACTATAGTGTTGAATGTAATATGTTTTCAATATTGAGAGAGAAAATGTTTTCAAAGTAATACTGAAAATGTTTTACATACATGATATATAAAAAAATAGGAAATATATTCCATAGATTTTACAAATGTTGTCCAACGTGTTACTTGCAATATTTTCTATTGTTACGAGAAAACGAATGAAATATAATTTTAAAAATGTTTCGAATATTTTAAAAATAAATTCGTTCGTAATATGATAAATATTTTCCAGAAATATTTTTAAAACACCTATTAAGTTTGTATGGAAATGTTTTTGTTACCTTCTCCTGTAACTTAACCCTAGGAAGTCCAAGAATGTTTTTTGTCTCAAGTAGGTCCAAGGGGAGGCTCCTCGAACCCACAATATAACATACTATAATTCACATAATGCCATCTAACAACAAATGAATATAGAATAAACATTCAGAACTTACTCGTGGCTGATATGTTGTTTCCCAACATAAGAACACAATCATTGTTAAATACAAACGAAAAAATCTAAGTTCAGGAAATATACTTGTAGAAAATATGTCACATGGAAGTCCAAGGAGGGCGTTCGATGAGCCCACTACTTAGAAATAATTTTTAATTTACAAGTTACTAAATAATAACACACATTATTGATGTGGATTTATCAAAGAAGTAATAATACACAACAAATAAAATTCTCAATATTTTAATCAAGACTTATGACGGAGTTCTTCAGGAAATATACTTGTAGAAATTATGTCACATGGAAGTCCAAGGACGGGGTTCGATGAGCCCACTACTTAGAAATAATTTTTAACTTACAAGTTACTAAATAAAAATGCACATTAATGATGTGGATTTATCAAAGTTCTAATAATACACAATAAATAAAAATCTCAATATTTTAACCAAGACAACGACGGTTTTTTTTTCAAGAAATACAAACGAGTGGGTTCAAGAAACTCCCTCTCTTGGACTTCCTAGGGTTAAATAAAATATTTTCATACAGTATTTTAGAATTATTTTCAGAATGTTTTATCTAATGTTTAATTTAAAAAGTTAAAACAGATATTAAAAAGGAATAGAAACTGTTTACTATCATGTTTATGAAATATAGTTTGTGCTTTTAGCTGATAGTATTTTATTACATATCAAAGAAATACTTTTACATTATTCTCATAATATATGATGATTCTCATAATCTTACCGGAAATGTTTCTGAAATATTGTTGTATAATCTCCAACATATTTAAATTAGAAAAATGTTTCAGAAACATTTCCGGTAAGATTCATTTTAGGTATAACAAGGAATATGTACTTTTATTGTAACTGAATCATATATAATGAGAATAATGTAAAAGTATTTCTTTGATATATAATAAAATACTATCAGCTAAAAGTCATATATATATATATATATATATATATATATATATATATATATAGAGAGAGAGAGAGAGAGAGAGAGGAAAGTTACCAATATCAGCCCCCTATCCCTAATACGGCGCCCCAGTCTCTAGCGTCTCTGTGAAGCGTAAACAGCCAAGTGTTGTGCCGGGCACATTACTTGCTGCGATTAAGGAAAGACGCTGATATTAGAAAGTAATCCTACACAGTTTGGGGGCTGAGAATCAGTAGGCATTGTGATTTGAGTGATTTGCAAGTTTTGGTAGTGTCAGAGAAATCTGAAGTTTCACGATAAATGTGTATGAGTAGGCAAAATGTTCATTATAGTAGCTAACTAAGGAACTACAAAGTAAGTAAATACACATTATAAGCTTTAATTGCGAAACTTACGTTTGTTTCCGCCATGTGCTGAAAACCTAATCCGGCACCCCTTTTGGACTCCTAAACCGGCACCCTCTTTAATGGCATATGTGTCATTAGTAGACCCTATAGCTTCTAATCTTTATAGGTTATAGTCCTATATAAAATGAAGTAGAGTTGCTCGAGTTCTGAGAAAGTTTTTCATTGTTACAGCGCCGAAAAGAAGCCGCCTTAATTAGGGAAACGGAAAGAAAACCACGCACTATAATCACAATTGGCCAAAAGAAAATATGACTGAGGCCATAACTGCTGTGAGATCGAAGGAAATGTGATGAAAGAAAGCTCAGTATCTCAGAATTCAGCTATCTTTTCAACACTTGAAATTCTCATTGAATACACTGCTTCACCAGAAAATGATGTTTCATGTATGTTCTGTTCAGATAATGATGAAATGTGAGTTATGAGTCTTATGTGTTCAGACTGGGCACATGTTGAATGTATTGGAGCTGACAAAGTCGATTACATATGTGACGTTTGCCGATGATTGTGATTGGTGCTTTTCGTTTATTTGTTTATTGAACAGTTTTCATAATTATATTGAACGTTTGCGCAAGAAGCGCATACATACAATGAAAATAAAAATGTTTATATTTCTTCAAAAAAATGTATGTTTCATCAGTCAAATTATTTATATTTTCTGAAATAAAGTCATGGTACGTCATTATCTGGTCACATTTAATTTTCTTCAGTTTATTTGGTAATTTTTAGGTAACTCACTGCTAGTAATATACGAGGATGCTGATTTAGGCTACCCTTTTTCAGACTCATGAATTTGATAGGTTTCAGAAAAACCTTTATATCTTCAACCACGTTACGCTTATCAACTTTCTACTGCCAACTGAACATAAGAAACTTGTTTAACTTCTTATATTGAATACTTAAAAATGACAAGTACTAATTCTATCAATTATAGGACTGAAAAACAAACTGGGGTGCCGGATTTGGCTAATTTCCTCTCTATATATTAGTGCACTGCACGGTTCGGGCTCAGGCGGTCCAGCTCTGCTGTTTATTTAGCCTAGGCTGGGCTAGGGCAGGCCGGCGCTTCAAGTAGGGCTGAGTTCGGGCGATTATTTGTAGTTCTTTAATAATTATTGACTCTAGTTAAATGATATTTGCAATAAAACTAACGAGGAGTGAAAGGTATTACAAACAATGCAACGTTTACAGTTTGTATTGCTTAGCGGCTCAACTTTTTCTATATAGAGAATTAATTGTTCACCCTAGTGACCGGCCGGGCTTGGGAGAGTTGGCTCCACTATTAATTTGTGCCGGGCCGGGGTTGGGACAAAAATTTCCAAAATTTTCCGAGCCTGCATGGGGCTGGGTCGGGCCTAGCTACATTCGAGCCGGATTAGGCTCGGGCGGAAAAATTCGGCTCTTGCAGATATATATATATATATATATATATATATATATATATATATATATATATATATATATATATATATATATATACAGGGTGCACTGTTCACAGCGTTTGGGAGGTGAATCTACTCATCGAAACATGAAAAACTGTTTATGAACATGTGGTCAAAAGCAGGGATGCCACATTTTGTAATTTCGTACTAGATTTAGTGATTTGCTATTGAACTAGTGATCTAGTACGTACTTCGGGTAAATCTGAACATTCTAGTGATTTTTGGCGTTTCCTTTCTGATGCAGACAAATGGCAAGGAAATGGTTCTTAAAATGATAGGAAGAAGTATAATGCAGTTCGAACGAATATGGAAACTTCCAATTATTCTTTTTTTCCCCTTTGACTGAATGAAACCCCTGCTGTTAACGACCTTTAATAAACAGTATCTATCTTTGGTCTGCTACCTCCTTTTGTTAGCAGATATGAGATGGACTAAAATTGTCGTTTTTATTTTAAGAAAGTAAAAAATCCCTTAATTATACGGTACATTTACACACACACAGTCTTTACTAGCTTCCCAATGAATTTGAGGAACATAAATAAATAAAACGTAAGTACCAGAAAATAGAGTCAATACAGACATTTTCATATGTAACACATTTCTTGAGAGCTATAGTTGGATGTCACCTGCAAGTCCTCTAAACATGTTCCATCCTTTAATTTTATCCGTATAACAATTTCTGATTTCAGGAAAAATTCCGTTAACGATGTCATATGAAGTTCTACACTCTTGTACTTTATGTATGTGAGACCACATGAGAAACCAAGAGACAATACTAACAGGTTTTCTTCCAGGATCAAGTGTGAATGTGCTGAACTGGGTCTTTAATTGCGTCCCTTGTACAAAAATAACAAGTAATCCCAATGTTTATTTATTTTAGTCCTTGTGGGGAGGGGGAGATGGAATCTAACCCTCGGAAGGATTTCTGAAAAAAAAAACACTGGATTCTAACTGCCACTGTTTGTTATATTACACAAAATATGGTTGTGGTGATATGTAAATGATAATGCTTTTTTGTCAGGGCTTTCATTCTGCAGGAGAGGAGGATAATGATACCTGAAGAATATTTTCTATTATCAGAGTATTGAAGGTGATTAAATTTCCTCCATTCTAACTTGGCCAAGTTAGGTACACTATATATAAGGATTAACATAACCTAAAAAGCTTTTTCCATGGCAGTTTTATACGGTACCCATGCTTCTTACTTTTCGGTCTACGGGAATCTGTATTCCGAAATTTTCGACGGCTCCCAAGTAAGAACATAAGTGTACCAAAGGCATAGCCTGAAAAGCCTTTATATGTGTGCGCATTTGAGACATGGGTCTACAGTTTAAAGTGGTATAACAACTACATGAGCTCCCAGCGGAAATCGAACCATAGTTTGCCGTGCTCAAGGCGTATATGCTAACCATACAAACGTGAACAAATTCATACACACACACACTTATATATATATATATATATATATATATATATATATATATATATATTGTTGAGTTGATATTGAGTTTTTCGTCCCTTTTAGGAGCGAGGCGTGGACCTACTGATTAACGTGGAATCCGAACTAAATGAGCTCCCGCTGGGAATCGAACCCGGCCCAAGTAGCACACTTATGTCATAACAACGTCAAATGTTGCTCCTTAAATTCCAAAAGACGTCAAGCGAAGAAATATGGCGTCATTTGCTACGTTAAATAATGGTAACAAATATAAAGGAGATACAACATGTGGACGTCTTTTAGGCCGCGCATCTATTACTTCCGAATGCGAATTTCATAGCACGTGTAAATAAATTAGAGAGGCCTCGACTAGTTCCGACCAGCAAATTGCAAAAACCGACGAAAAGATTTGAATGATCCTAACCTTGGGATTGTTCGTCCGAATACGTGCGAAGGAGAGTTGTCCGTAGAGGACAGCGTTGCCAGATCTAGCATAATGATGCTAGACCTAGCATAATTTGTATGCCTTTAGCATCTAGCATCTTGCTTTTGCATTCTGCCCAAATCTAGCATAATTTCAGCAAGTTTATCAAAAAGCCGTAAAAACCTGGAGAAAGAAGTTGGTCGTGGGGAGAAAAAGAACGGCAGAAATGTATCCTTTTCCATTGATTCATATAGTCGGTAAACCATACAGGCAGTCTTATTTTCCGAAGTAAGTTAGAAACGGCTTTTTTTTGTGGCTCCACCCAGGGTTTTCTAAACCTTTAACTGCAAGGCGTGGGCGGAGCTATGGGGGCCATTCTCCCCTCAATTTTTTGACCACTTCACCATCTTTATTTCTGACTTCATTACCATCTTTATTCCTGAAATTAAAGGCCGGAGACCGACCAAAAATCTGCCCCCCGAGGCAGACAACTTCCCAATTCCGCTTATGCTGCGAGGTAATTTTCTTTCAAAATATGTAAACAAATACTTTGCATTCGTTTATACGATATATACGCCATTGAGTCTGGCAACGACTGCACTAGTTTAGTTGAGTTAAAGCTTTGGTGCGTGAAGTATTGAGTTCTATCCACCATTCTTGCGCTCTGCATATTTTAAGTTACGTTATCGTATCTCAGCTTCGTTTTTTTTAAACTCCTGAATTAGTAATTATGAGGATCTAGCATAATTTGACCGAATCTAGCATAATTTCGATCAGGTTTTGGAATAATTCCGAGCTGTGAGTCTGGCAACGCTGGTAGAGGAATTCAGCGCTACAAGAGAAATCAATTTTGTTATGCGTGAAAGCAGACGACGTTGCAAGGTGCGGAGATAAAATAAAAAATAAAAATTAAGATAGAAATAGATGCTTGTTCGTGCTTTAATGAATTGTGCTTTTGATAAAGTTGCATTGTGGAACCAAGCTTATCCAGACAAACGACAGGTCACGAACAATTTATGGGTAAATGTAAGCAAGGGACTTGGCGTGGAAGGTATGTATATTTTTCTTTGTTTTGTCTTTAAAATATGAAGATTTAATTAATACATGAACCCCAACTTTTTATTCAATTTATATTTCCTTTTTGTTCCTCAAGTGATGATTTTAGGAATATACGTAATTATTGACAAATATGTTTGAAATAGCAAAAACGGGTTTCTTTTACTCATGGAGAAAAGTTTCTTAGAAAGTAGATTGATTCTGTAATCTCTAATTTTATTTAGTTAATTTATTTTAAAGTGAAAATAGTAGCGGTTACCACGAAAGCACTACAAGACACGCTCCAACTGCGCATCGATAAGTAGGGGCCTTTGAAAAAATATAGTAGAGTAGGGTAAGGTAAAGTAGAGTAAGATATAAATAAGTAGGGTAGGGTAGGGGTTAGCTTAAGGTTAGGTAAGTTTTGATCCATTTTCATAAAATTATTAATTTATAATTTCTCCTTTCTGAGTGAATATACCTGCTGGAGCGGGTGTTGTAAATTAACCCGTGCATAAAACACAAACCAGTTTGTGCTAGGTGGCCACTGAAAAGCACGAGTGCTATCTAACTGAGACAGGGCAGGAGAGCAGCACGAAAACCCGAGTGACAAGAGTGCGTCCGTAGGAAGCAGGCGCGTCAGCGACGGAGGTTATGCGCATAAACGATGATAGTGGAATAGCACACTAACAGGCAGTTATTCCGAAGTTGGTCGTCCGCCTAGGTTTTAGCTAAAAGTGTAATAATTGGTTCTTTTCTTTACCAAAGTTTTACATTTAATTCACATAATAATGCCGAGTGACCGTTAGCGAGTGGAGACGGATTAGTGCCCCGCAGGGCACGTTGTTTTCTGTTTTTATTACAGCTAAATGGGAAGAGGGGCCTGTGTTCTAGAAAATTGCTGCCTTGTTCGTTATGTCACTTACCGTTACAGTAAACAATATAACTTTCCCCACGTTTCTTTATAGTTATTTTCTTACGACATTCTCTACAATTTATTTTTAGGTTTATTAAGCCATGGCTTTTACTTACTTTTAATGGCTTTTCCTGATTATCACCAGCAATGTTTTCAAAAACAAATGCTCATTACATTTCCATAGTCCTACAATGAAGTAACCTTGTACCAAGTAGTTCACTCCGCTTGCCAAATAGTTCCATGCTTAAAACCGTTTATATAAGAAAATAAACACAACTTTCGCTTTCCTTATACATTATGAAGCACACGAACAAGCAAATTGATTTCTTGCCGGTAAATTTTCAAAATTTTACTAGATACGGACGACCAACTTTGGAACTTAACCCCACTAACACATACAATGCTTTCACTGTTACTCAAGATTCATTTCAATATGCTGTGCAGTGTGCACTGACAGTAATTACTTATATTCACACTGTCATTCCGTATGGAGCGGGCATGCCAGCGACGGTGAATATGCACGTAACCGAGGGTAGTGCAAAGATTTTATATCCCATACAACTATGCCTTACATCTAATATAGCTTTACTTCACTCCTGTGGTTCTGCATCATCACTTTACATAATGCCTTGAGTTCATAATAGCTTCGTTACGGAGTACTATGCATTACGTATTACATATTTCTACCTATGATAAATATTATAATAGATGTAGGTTCCGATATATAGTTACATGTAGATTGCTATTGCAAACTGACTCAACATATAAATAACATAAGTGTTTGATGCCTTCCATTTCAAATCAGCCAAAAAAAAGTAACATAACCATCTCAGATATTTTTGAAACTTTTTTTATAGCAACTAGACATGTTTTTTCAATGACCCGTATTTTTTGTGTTGTCGGAAAAGATTTTCCCGCCAAGTAATGGGCCATCAAAACGGGAAGTACAATTTACGAATTTTAGAGGACGTGGAAAATCGTAAACTTCGTAGCCTCACCATTCAGCTATGGAGACAGATAGTTATAATTCTGTTGTGGTATGTACACTCGTGACCAAAATTATTGTCGCATGTCTATAAATATTGATAACATATACTGTATGTCTTGCCTATTATGCAGGGATGTACAATATAAATGACACAGTATTAGTTGCTTCTACCTACTATCTGGAGTAGATAGGAATACATTAAAACTACTATCTCCACCAACCTACTGCGTAGGGTTTTTATAGAACAACATGCGAAAGGTGATTGAATCAATTATAACTGAGACTGTTTAACTTTAGAGTATTCATTTATTATAATTATCTTTTAAAGTAGAGTTTAATAGGATGTTGTGATGTAAGTTATTAGGTAAAACTATTAAATCACATTTCATAAATCTGTTGGTGAATTGGTCAACGTTAGAGTATCAGAGATGTATTATAACATACCTCGATGAACTGGATTCGAACCTCTGGCTACGAAGTTCGTCTTCTAGGATCCTCACAATGGACGGATGTCCACTGGAAACGTTGTTTTTAACAGCGGATTCCCAATAGCAATTCTACTGAGAATAATCCTTGGAGACTAATCCTTCTACGGGTCTCCCAGCACTGATCCTTGAGACTCCTCCAAGACTGATCCTTGGAAACTCCTCCAAGACTGATCCTAATTCAGTCAAACATTAGCTTTTTATCTTCGTGTCCATGATGACGAATTTGTTGTTATTTGATTACAAATTCTGAAGCTCTTACATCTCTGAGCCGAAATTGTGCTGATTCACAATTTCTGCGTTTTCTCTCATTGACCAAATTCTCCAGACAGCTTATGTCTGCGAAATTCACACTTTTACCTAATTTTGATAATGTGTACATGTTGACATAAATTTCTACAACGTTTTACATTCACTTGTTTCGTATTTGTTTTTATGTTCTTATGACACTGCAGACTCGTGTCTATTACTTCAAGAAAACAACAACCATCAGCAATACGTAACATGATGTTATAATATGTCTGCAACCTAATTACAACAAGTTAAATCATAAACAAAAACTTTACTATTTCCTTTTGAAGCCAATTAATGAGATTGAATAAATTTAGATCTTAAAATCTTCCAGAATTTTGGCGTACCGTGACACGCCCCCACTTTAAACTGAGGCATCTCCGATGACGACTAGATCTTTGAAAAAGATCGGCTTTCGGAGAACTCACTGTATATAAAAATTTCAAATTATTAATTCATGTGAAAATTACAAATATAATTCTTTTTAAATTGAAAGCCAAAATTATACTGTTGAGATTAAACAAACAAAAATTAATGATTAATACTTCTCACGGATTTTCTTTTTTTTCTTTCAAAAGTTCAATTAATTCTTTTCTACTTATAAATCCACATGTGTTTGATAACAGTATACTGCATTTATCTGCCATCTGTTGCAGTAATTCCGAACCATTTGAAACTTGTCTCTCTTCAACACACTAATGAATATTTCCAACCTAAGTCCTTTCTTAGGGAAATTGAAACTGATATATTTATATTTAATTTATACATACACACACACAATAGTATACATTTATGCACTTTCACTATGATTTTATCTTGAATTCACTAAAAACACTAATACACCAACACAAACAGCATTATTGTTTCAGCAAACTTGACCCAAATTGATCAACATAGTTGGCAACTCAATGTCAACTCTGCGTCAACGCTTTTATGTTAAAGTGATGATCTTAGCAAAACTTCATCTTTCTTCTTCACCTTCTCTAACTTCCGTTTAACCTTGACCAGATTGTGTATCTGTTCTACGTGTAAAACGTCCTTCCAACACATAACGATCCACGTCCACTCTTGTCCATTCACTCTTATAGTTTTACTGAATTATTATGAAATAATACTACCCTGGTACCTGAATTAACCAATTCACAAATGTGATTCTGAATATTTTTTTTAGTTAAGTGTGCATTTTTCAAATATGTGATGTGTGAAAACTTTACGTGTGTGACAGTGTTATACTTTTTTTTCACATCCTCTACTCTTATATACATCACCTCTAATTTTTAATGGTAAGTACCCTAATTTTATTATTTCTATTAGTTGATATTATTTATTAAATTTAAACTCTATTTATAATACTACACATGTCTTATTTAAAAAAAATATTTTTATTCCTATTATTAATTATGTTTTCCGTAACCTATTTTCTTAATTATTCTTATTATTAAATCACTCATTTTATTACAATTCACTGTACACAAAACATATTTATAGATTCGGGGTTTTTACTGATGCAGACTCATATTTCCATGAATCTGGGAATAGGCTTTGGATGATTACTTGCGGCCCTACTCGCAAGACATCTATAAATACCATTTTGTATACAGTTACTTCATCTATTTATTTAACTTTCGTTACTACTATTTATTTATTTATTTTAAAAAAATTATTTAATTTAAATGTCCATTCTTCTCCATACTCAAAAATGTTTTATTATGTATTTATCTATTTAGTTTGTCAAAATCGGGTATAAAATTAATAAAAATTGATATATTTAGATGTTGTATCGATAATCAATAGTACCTATATTGTACTCCATAATCGTCTATTCTTAGTTATTAACTTAAACGTCTTTAGTCGCTGGCCTTGCAACATAAAAACTATCCAAGCTGTTGTCACTTACGGGTTTAATCAATAATATAATAATAATTAATAATATAATATAATAATAATCTTAATAATAATGTAATGTTAATAATGCTAAATAATACTTAATTAATTCATTTTGCCAAATGGCCTAAGCTTTGAAACGATATCTCCAATCAGTTTAATAAACATGATTCTTTAACTCGTCTCTTAATGTTCTGTATCTATTAAGGGTTTCTCAGCAGACTGCATATAGCCAAGTCCTATTTCCCCTAAAATATCTCTTAATAAGCTTACTTTATCTCTTATAGCTATAGCTAGAGCTCTCTATATTTCAACTAGTATATATATATTCTTTGCTTACTCATTTACTTATTTATTTAGCTAGCTTCTTTTTTTCTTTTTATTAACATTAATAAAATATAATCATAAGCTTAATAATATAATAATAATAATAATAATTAATAATTAATAATTGTCACTTCCTGTTATAATAAAATTCTTCAAGATTAATCAAAATCTTGACTGTCATATCCGTAATAAAATATCTATTAATCTATTTTTCCATTAAATTAGCTATCTATTTCTCTATTATCTTTATCTATTTTCCTCCTCTCTTTTTCTTTCCAGATCTTTCCATCTCTCCTCTTTCCCATTTTCTCATTCCTTAATTAAATGCTTGTGATTAGTCTATTTTCTACCTTTCCTTATCCTAGAACCTATCTATTCTAACTTAAAACGCTAGATAGCAAGCCTTATTTTCTCTATTCCTATTTTTCCTTAAACATTTATTTCCTTAACCTTTAAATTACTACTATGCCTAAAATCTAATAATTAAAAATTCAAAATTTTGATCTTTCTAGATACTTAGCTAAATAGGTGAGATTCACACAAAAAAAATTTCACTGCTTTGCGAAACGACAAGTGGGTATTTATTTCCTCTCTGTACCGCCTTAATGTCGCCTAAGACTTATGTGTTCATTTTTAAATAAAAATTTTCGTGAGAGGTTTGGTGCACTCCCAATTCAACATCACGAAAATGTGATTTCTAACCTACCTAGATTTTCCTATCAAGATATTTCCTAATTATGGTGAATATATTTACTAAAATTTAGAACGTAATCACTAAACACTTAAATTTCATCAAACATTTTTTTCATTCTATCTTGCCTTTCTCTCTTCTTATTCATTATTATTCTCTCTTTTTTTTAGATAGCTTCTTAGTCATAACTATTTTCTTCTTTATTATCTCGTTATTTAATCTTACTTAAAACTTTAAATCCGTCTTACTTTAATAATGTATCGTTTATTATGTCGTAAAGATATCTTTATTTATTAAATTAAATTCTAGTATTTACTTCTTTTTAAATTCATTTTTAATTACTAACAATTAATAATTACACCTATTTAAATCTTACTAAAATATAATATATAAATCCTTAACCCTGTAACCTACATAATTGTTATAGTTATTCTTACTAATGACTAACCTATCCTTAAAACTAATTATAATTACTGTGACTATAATCTTACTTAACTACTTATATATATAACCTTATCCCATAACATAAATCGTACAAATATAACTAATAATAATGCTATATACATTCTAATGACTTTGTCATCCACTATTTACATGTCTAAATATGAATACTTATCATAGCATCCAAGCATTTCGCTGGATGAATAACAATGATTACAACACTGTTGCCTTAAGAACGACATTTCTAAACGTATTAAGCTTCCTTTTATCACCCAGTGAGGGCGGGTGGTGCGGGTTAAATTACCCTTATGGCCTATAGCCATGATTATAGCCTAGTGACTATACTATGTCCCTTAATATTGTAGCGGGAATCGAACCAACGGTCGATTTTTACCCTAATCATGATGTCTAATCAAACCTAACGCATGTCATTACTCTTTATACTGTATCTGGGATTGAACCAATGACCATTTTTTAACTCGCACTGTACTGAGACCTTTACTAGGCGTAAGCCTCGCAGCATCTCGACCATAACAACATACTGATAATAATCAATATTTTGAGGAGATTGAATCAATTAGATTATGAGCGTTTAACTTTAAATAGGCATTTTATTGTAATATCTTTTATTGTAGTAGAGAGTGAGATGTTGTGATGTAAGTTATTAGGTAAAACTATTAAATCACATTTCATAAATCTGTTGGTGACTTGGTCAACGTTAGAGTATCAGAGATGTATTATAACATACTTCGATGAACTGGATTCGAACCTCTGGCTACGAAGTTCGTCTTCTAGGATCCTCACAATGGACGGATGTCCACTGGAAACGTTGTTTTTAACAGCGGATTCCCAATAGCAATTCTACTGAGAATAATCCTTGGAGACTAATCCTCCTACGGGTCTCCCAGCACTGATCCTTGAGACTCCTCCAAGACTGATCCTTGGAAACTCCTCCAAGACTGATCCTAATTCAGTCAAACATTAGCTTTTTATCTTCGTGTCCATGATGACGAATTTGTTGTTATTTGATTACAAATTCTGAAGCTCTTACATCTCTGAGCCGAAATTGTGCTGATTCACAATTTCTGCGTTTTCTCTCATTGACCAAATTCTCCAGACAGCTTATGTCTGCGAAATTCACACTTTTACCTAATTTTGATAATGTGTACATGTTGACATAAATTTCTACAACGTTTTACATTCACTTGTTTCGTATTTGTTTTTATGTTCTTATGACACTGCAGACTCGTGTCTATTACTTCAAGAAAACAACAACCATCAGCAATATGTAACATGATGTTATAATATGTCTGCAACCTAATTACAACAAGTTAAATCATAAACAAAAACTTTACTATTTCTTTTTGAAGCCAATTAATGAGATTGAATAAATTTAGATCTTAAAATCTTCCAGAATTTTGGCGTACCGTGACAATATGTTGTTTTAGGAATATAATTTGATAACGAACCCGTCCGGTATTTCTTATAATGTTAGTATGTGTATAACCGGGAAAGACATGTATGTGGCAAATTTCATGTCAAAAGGGCAGTAAATAAGAACAATCAAACTTTCTTGTCCATTTAGCAACATTTTGTTTTACTCATTCTAATTTTCGTGTTTGTAATTCTTTTTTCTAAAATTTACTACGAATATACATTTCCCGATTATACATGTAGTATCAGCATCAATAGTACCCTGCAAAATCATTATCAAATTATATTCTTACAAGGAGACAGTTATAGATATGCGACAATCATTTTGAATATGAGTGTACATAGGGATATAAATAAAATATATTTTATTATAGTTTGGTTTGCGCATGCATATCTGTTGGTACATAAATTAACAAATGAACGTCAGTTTATCTGAAAAGTCGAACTTTGCGATTTTTTCGAGCACTTGCCGTTCGAATTTTAAAATTCTATTTTACGGTTGGTAAGATCTAGTTACCCGCTTCTCGAAAAAAAATTGTATTGCTTCTGCGTGCAACCGTTTTGTGGCAAAAAATTCGAGAAACCGTCAAATTTTCAAAAATCACCTTTCTCGAAATCACCATAATTTAAAATCCTGAAATGTGGTCAAATTGTTCAACTTTACATGAATAATAAACACACCAAACAGCATTGTCGACCAATGCTTCATGAATGAACTACAGCTTCTTGAAGTTAGCGAAGTTTCATTAACTTTAATATCACCGTTGGCAACACTGAAAACAATGAAAGTGCAACAATTTGATGATGTTTGTGGTTCACATTCATTAAATAAAGGATAAAAGTTTTTCCTGGCTCCTATTTTATTATTTTGATCAAAAAGGCTCTCTGAAATAATATGAGCCTCCCCCTACTCCGTTTTCTTAAACCGGTGTAACCTGAGATGAAAATTATGATTACGAAACAAATTTTAAACTTACTTAAAATGGTTTTCGGAAACAAAGTTTCACTGATTTTTTTTCCACACTGAAGAAATTATTTGCTTGCTTAGTGTCTTCTTCGCTAATACCATGCAACCATTTCAGATGCTCCAATAGGTGCACTCACAACTCGTAGCACGTTGTCGATAGTCACAAAACACTTATATTCACTTCTCTTATTCTCTTCTGGAAACCTGTACCCTGTTCAAGAACCATGTGGAAAGAAAGAAAGAATGAAATGAAATATTGGAGTTTTACGCCCCACGTTCCCACGTTTATGCCGGTTAGGCTAAAGGAGACGGTGATTATGAGAAATGAGTGAAATGGTGGAATGAAGAAAGTGGGAGGAAACGGGAGAACCCCTAGAAAACCCATGAGCACGTTGTTTGTCCACCACAAAACCCACACGGCGCGACCTGGGATCGAACCAAGGACCCCACGCACCGGAGGTGAACGCTCTACCACTGAGCCACCGCGCCTCCTGGAAACACAATGAACACTTCAATTTCATGTAATTTATTGATAATATTTCTGCTATCCCTCACTGGTTATCATATATGTATGTAACAAAAGTTCATTTTTGCAGATTTCTTAAATCTACACTTTGAATTGCAGAAGCTCGATTTTGGAAAAAGCATGAAGTTAGTCCATGATGACCCGTTACTGCAATAAAAGGCAAAGATGACTTTGGTAAATACCAGTTGTTGTTTGTTTGTTTGTTTAATTGTCGAATTCGGTTCTTGACAACAAGACGAGAGTAATACCCGGAGTTGGTACTTGCACTATACTCACGAATTCTGCAGGTTTAGGGGCCGCGGTGGCTCAGTGGTAGAGCGTTCACCTCTGGTGCTTGGGGTCCTGGGTTCGATCCCAGCCCCCGCCAACTGAACTTTGTGGTGGACAAACACCGTGTGCGTGGGTTTTCTCGGGGTTCTCCCGTTTCCTCTCACTTTCTTCATTCCACCATTTCATTCATTAGTCATCATCACCGAATCCTTTAGCCTAACCGGCATAAACGTGGAACGTAAAACTCCAATATTTCATTTCATTTTTTTTCTTTGTTTCCAGATGGTTCTTCAACAGGGTACAGGTTTCCAGAAGAGAATAAGAGAAGTGAATATAAATGTTTTGTGACTATCGACAAGATTTCATTTCTCTTCTGCAGGTTTAATACTTTGAATCTGTTTTCCGTTTTGCCATGTTGCCATATTCTTATCCCCCCTTGCACTTTGTTGCACTTTCATTGTTTTCACTGTTGCCAACTGTGACTTCAAAGTTAACGAAAGTTTGCTAACTTCAAAAGGCTGTAGTTCGTTCATGAAGCATTGGTCGAGAATGCTATTTGGTGTGTTTATTATTCATGTACAGTTGAACCATCTGACAAAATTTAAGAATTTTAAATTATGATGTTTTTGATAAAATGGCGATTTTTGAAAATTTGCCGATTTCTCGAATTTTTTGCGATAAAACGGTTGCACACAGAAGCGATACAATTTTTTTTTTTGGGGGAAAGCGGGTAACTACGTCTTACCAACCGTGAAAACGAAATTTAAAATTCGAACCGGAAGTGCTCAAAAAAAGCACAAACTTCGACTTTTCACATAAACTTACGTTCATTTGTTAATTTATGTACAAAAAATACAAATGCGCAAAACAAACTGTAATAAAATATAGTTTATTCATATCCCTATGTGCATCCCACAACAAGAATTATAACTCTACATGTCTCCATTGCTGAATTGTGAGGCTCCGAATTTGACCATTTTCCAAGTTTTCTACAATTCATGAATTGTACTCCCCGTCCTTGATGGCCCATTACTTGGCGGGAACTTTTCTCCGACAAAAAAAAGAGAGGTCCCAAAATTAAAACATGTCTAGTTCCTATAAATAAAAGTTCGAACAATATCTGAGATGGTGATGGTACATATTTATTTTTTAATTAATTATTCATTTATTTATTTATTTATTTATTTGCCTGAATTGAAATGGAAGCCACCGGATATTTAGTAAGGACATCTAATTTAAGTTAAAAACAACTTAAGTTTCTCATTAATTTTTAGTTACTATAAAGACATATTTTTTTTTTGCAGTTTCTTTTTCTATAATAGATTATTAAAACACATGGTACAAAACATAAGAAATGTTTATTAATCACTGACCTGTTCCGAGAGATCAGAAAAAATGATTACGAGCTGATTTTGCAATGAAAATGGTGTAATTTATGCTATGTATTGGGTAGTTCAGGAAGTGAGTATTTATTGAATGTTTTATTATTATTATTATTATTCGATATGCCCATTAAACCATATAGTTGAGACTATTGTATTAATAGAAAGTTGAGACTATAATAATAATAAAATTTTATAGAAATAGGCACTAACTATACATTTAAATAGGAAGAATGGGTTAAATAAAATTTACTCTAGGCAGCCAATGACACCCCAAAGTAAACAAACTTTTGTTCGTTATAATATATCGAACGTAAAGGAACGACATTGGTTAATTTGGCGCTTTATTGATGCATTTCGAAGGAAAAAAGAGAAGCAGGACACGAGGCAATGCTTCGAGAAGACGATCCGCCCAAGAAAAGGAGAAAATTCCCGACGAGAGCTCACGTCGTGGTTCGGATTCCACGTTAATCAGTAAGTTCACGTTTTGTATAGCCTTGCTGCTCACGGGACGTTAAACTCAAAATCAACTGAACTGAAAGAAGAAAATATATTCAAGCTGATGAAAAATTTCGCCGTGCAGAATTTTGAAACTGTTGACATTGCCGAATAATGCTGGATTTGGCCCATAATTCCGTCATGGTAATTGTAACATAAGACAAAGTAAATTATTCAATAGGTATATTAGATTTCACTATTTACTTCTTGTTTCAGTGTTGTTTCCTTTCCAATTATCTGTGTTGCAAATACGTAGTAATAAGCACTAATGCAGTGTTATGAATTGCTATGAAGTTATGAATATCCTTTACGTTAGAGATATTGTAAAGATAACTTCACATAAGTTTACTTTGGGGTGTTGTAGGATGCCTACAGCAAATTTTATTTTAGCCCAATATAGATTCATGCTGAAAAAAAGTTCTGCAGGTCATTGTCTCCGATTTTCCTGAAATTAGGATATATCATTCTAAAAACAAAATAATTAGACCCATTTTTTCTGCATTATACAAAAAATAGAACTAAATTAAGCATTTGTTGCAACTGAGACTTTTAGTGACTGTTTGCCATAGGACTATAAAGTAACGAAAATTTAGAGTTTTTAAGATGGCATTTTAAAGAAAATTTGCATCAAATTTAACCTTTCCGAACTTCTTAATTTTAGGTTGTGCAGTTATTTTTTTTTAGAGTTTTAGTGATATTAGTGCCTATTTTTAAGGCTTTTAGTACGTAATCATCCGGTTTCTATTTTTGAAATGCATTATAGCCCATTTAAGTAGATTAACCTATTTAGATATACAGCTTTGCGTCCAAATGTCCTGCTCCGGTATCACAGGGTGGTATAGGAGCAGAGCGCTGGTGTTATTTATCACTAGCCTTTAAGATATATATATAAGAGAGCATAGTGAGAAGGACCACATATAGTTCTACCTTATTAATTTATACAGTATGGTGCTAAATTCGGTGTACAAAAGCAGAGGGGTGATTCCTTAGGATTCTAAAACATGTATTTTTAGATAGAGCACATACTAGTTCCTAAGTGAAGTCTTGACCCGACTTTGGTAGGTCCCATAGTTTTGGAGCTGTGGACCTTTAGAATTGATTTTTTTTCATGTTTTCGGGAGCCTATAACACGTGAACGATGGGCTTTTCGCCCTAAGTTTATTGGAACTTTTTTGTTTGTTTTGCTCTCAGGAAACACTCCTTTGCTATTGTACGACGAATTTAGCGCCATACTGTAAGTATCGTTAAAAAAATGTAAATATTAAGCAACCCTTAATCTGCACTTTTTTTAAAAAAAAGTTTATATATCTATTATTTTATGGTAGGCATGCAAATAGCGGAGTTGGGATTAGGGCGCCAGAGTCCAGCGGGCAAGCTCTGTGTCGGTTTTCTACATTATTTATTTACAAATACTGAACACAAATTAAGAATAAATTAAATCTTTTAAAAGTTTTTTTTCTTTTTAACTTTTTAAAGTGAGCTTATCTTCTTTATCTCTTAAGTCGAAGCTGGTAATATAAACCACCGAATGATTTCTGTGTATGAACTCTGTCAAACTCGTAACCCAGCTGAGTTACTTTCCTTCCTTCGCTCAGTAATACTCATGCATCTACAATTTCCATTTTCATCCTAAGTTAAGTTTATTGTGTTCTGTAATATCATTATTTTAAGTTTGGATCATAGTTTCAATTCTATATCTACACTATAACTTTATTCAGCGTACCAAATTTGAGTGATAGTTATTAAGATATTTAGCATGTAACTTCCAAATATATAGGAAACAATGTTTTAGTATTTTGGATAGCCTGAGGTAAGATGTATATATATTAAAAAGACGCATAAAACGCTTCGTTTGACTTAAAATTGATTCTGAGATATCTTTCGTTTTTAAATTTTGCCTCACATGCTACAAATAGTAATTTTACAATTGCTTTATTTTAGGAGTCCACAGTGTTTGGAGGCTATCAACCGAGATGATTTCAAGATACGCCACATACAGATACTTCATAGACGGTACCAAATTTGACCGTAAGTAAGGATGAATCCCAGAAAAAGAAAGAAAGTGTTGCGACTCACCTAGCATTTCAAAGTGTCTTCCTATGTGATGAACTATCATCAGCCTCCCATCATTAGCGCGCACCCCCGTGAAGTTAGCGACCAAAAGTTTAATAAATCGATATTTTTTTAGAGTTCTGAGTAGCACTCAAAGAGTTCTAGAGTTCTTGCTAGGTTAGACCAATAGTTCTGGGTAAATAAAGATTTTATAGCGATTTTAAAATTTTGGTGCTAACTTCACGCAACACCAAAAATCTTAAAATGTCTTAATTTTTTAGAGTTCTGAGTAGTACTCAAAGAGTTCTAGAGTTCTTTGCTAGGTTAGACCAATAGTTCTGGGTAAATAAAGATTTTATAGCGATTTTAAAATTGTGGTGCTAACTTCACGCAACACCAAAAATCTTAAAATGTCTTAATTTTTTTTAGAGTTCTGAGTAGTACTCAAAGAGTTCTAGAGTTCTTGCTAGGTTAGACCAATAGTTCTGAGTAAATAAAGATTTGATAGCGATTTTAAAATTTTGGTGCTAACTTCACGCAACACCAAAAATCTTAAAATCTCTATATTTTTTTAGAGTTCTGAGTAGCACTCAAAGAGTTCTGGAGTTCTTGCTAGGTTAGACTAATAGTTCTGGGTAAATAAACATTTTACAGCGATTTTAAAGTTTAGCTGCTAACTTCAAGAAAAAACAAAAATCATAAAATATCAATATTTTTTTAGTTCTGAGTAGCACTGAAAGAGTTAAAGTTTAGGTGGTAACTTCACGCAACACCAAAAATCTTAAAATACCAATATTTTTTTAGAGTTCTGAGTAGCACTCAAAGAGTTCTAGAGTTCTTGATAGGTTAGACCAATAGTTCTGGGTAAATAAAGATTTTATAGCGAATTTGAAGTTTCGGTGCTAACTTCACGCAACACCAAAAATCTTAAAATCTCTATATTTTTTACAGTTCTGAGTAGCACTCAAAGAGTTCTAGAGTTCTTGCTAGGTTAGACCAATAGTTCTGAGTAAATAAAGATTTTCTAGCGATTTTAAAGTTGAGGAGCTATCTTCACGCAACACCAAAAATTATAAAATATCTATATTTTTTAGTTCTCAGTAGCACTCAAAGAGTTCTAGAGTCCTTGCAAGGCTAGAGTTGAGTTGATTTTAGTTTAGCGTCCCTTTCAGCAGCGAGGCTATATGAGACGTGGACCTACTGATTAACGTGGAATCCGAACCACATGAGCTCCCGCCGGGAATCGAACCCGGGTCTCCCACGCCCTTGCAATTCTAGAGCAATAGTTCTGGGTAAATAAAGATTTTATAGCGATTTTAAAGTTTAGGTGGTAACTTAACGCAACACCAAAAATCTTAAATGTCTTTATTTTTTTAGAGTTCTGTGTAGCACTCAAAGAGTTAAAGTTTAGGTGGTAACTTCACGCAATACCAAAATTTTAAAATCTCAAAATTTTTTAGAGTTCTGAGTAGCACTCAAAGAGTTCTAGAGTTCTTGCTAGGTTAGACCAATAGTTCTTGGTAAATAAGGATTTTATAGCGATTTTAATGATTTGCTGCTACCTTCACGCAAAACAAAAATCATAAAATGTGTATTTATCAGAGGTCTGAGTAGCACTTAAAGAGTTCTAGAGTTCCTGCTAGGTTACACGAAGAGTTCTGGGTAAATAAAGATTTTATAGCGATTTTAAAGTTTCGCTGCTAACTTTACGTAACACCAAAAATCTTAAAATCTGTATATTTTTTTTTTAGAGTTCGGCTTAGCACTAAACGAGTTCTAGAGTTTTTGCTAGGTTAGACCAATAGTTCTGGGTAAAAAAAAAATTATAAAGATTTAAATATTTCGCTGCTACCTTCACGCAAAACAAGAAATCATGAAATGTGTGTTTATTAGAGTTCTTAGTAGCACTTAAAGAGTTCTAGAGCTCCTGCTAGATTAGACCAATAGTTCTGGGTAAATAAAGATTTTATAGCGATTTTAAAGTTTCGCTGCTAACATCATTCAAAACCAAAATTCTTAAAATCTCTGTATTTTTCTAGAGTTCTGAGTAGCACTTGAAGAATTCTAAAGTTTCTCATGAAAAGTTAGAACAATTCTCGCAAAATAAGGGAATAAATGGGAAATAAATGTTTCGTCATAATCTGCTGATCACACATGCAATCTTTGGAAATCATTAACAAGTATATAACACGTGCGTAATAAAATTCAAACAATGTTACCCAAAAGATAGAAATCGACAGTTGCAGGTGCAAGAAGTTGGCAGGACTACTAACAGCTCAAATTCTGAAACTCGGTGCAGAATTTGAGTAGAATTTGAGCTCTTAGAAAAACCAACTCCCAAAATATGAGCTTTCAATTTAAAGGCTGTAAGTCCATTTGAAATGTCGTTCTGCCAACTTCACGCTGCAGGACCACCGAAAGCTAAAGTTCTCAAACTCCGTCCAGGTATTAACTAGAATTTGAGCTTTCAAAAAAACCAACTCCAGGAATTTGAGCTTTCAATTTAAAGGGTCTAAGTCCACTTAAAAGCTGCAAATTTGAACACATCGTACCAGGACACCAACAGCTCAAATTCTGAAACTCCGTGCAGATATTGAGTAGAATTTGAGCTCACAGGAAAAACAACCCCCAGAATTTGAGCTTTCAATTTAAAGGCTCTAAGTCCATTTGAAATTTGGTTCTGCCAACTTCACGCTGCAGGACCACCGAAAGCTCAAGTTCTCAAACTCCGTCCAGGTATTCACTAGAATTTGAGCTTTCAAAAAAACCAACTCCAGGAATTTGAGCTTTCAATTTAAAGGGTCTAAGTCCACTTAAAAGCTGCAATTTTGAACACATCGTAGCAGGACACCAACAGCTCAAATTCTGAAACTTCGTGCAGATATTGAGTAGAAGTTGAGCTCTCAGAAAAACGAACTCCCAGAATTTGAACTTTCAATTTAAAGGCTCTAAGTCCATGTGAAAAGTGGGCCTGCCAACTTCACGCTACAGGAACACCGAAAGCTCAAACTTAGTCCAAATATTCAGTAGATTTTAAGCTTTCAAAAAAACCAAATCCCGGAATTTAAGCTTTTAATTTAAAGGGTCTAAGTCCACTTAAAAGCTGCAATTTTCAACACATCGTACCAGGACACCAACAGTTCAAATTTTGAAACTCCGTGCAGATATTGAATAGAATTTGAGCTCTCAGAAAAAACAACTTCCAGAATTTGAGCTTTCAATTTAAAGGCCCTTAGTCCATGTGAAAGGTGGTCCTGCCAACTTCACGCTGCAGGACGACCGAAAGCTCAACTTCTCAAACTACGTCCAGATATTCAGTAGAATTTCAGCTTTCAAAAAAAAAAAAAAACTCCCGGAGTTTGAGCTTTCAATTTAAAAAGTCTAAGTCCACTTAAAACTTTAAACACTAAGAGCTCAAATTCTAAATCTCGGTGCACAATTTGAGTAGAATTTCATTTTACTCATTTTACATTTTAAACATGTAAACATTTTAAAATCGCTATAAAATGTTTATTTACCTAGAACTATTGGTCTAACCTAGCAAGAACTCCTAAACTCTTTGAGTGCTACTCAGAAATCTAAAAATATAGAGATTTTAAGAATGTTGGTGCTGCGTGAACTTAGCACCGAAACTTTAAAATCGCTATAAAATATTTATTTACCCAGAACTATTCGTCTAACTTAGCAAGAACTCTAGAACTCTTAGAGTGCTACTCAGAACTCTAAAAAATATAGAGATTTTACGATTTTTGGTTTTGCGTGAATGAGCACCGAAACTTAAAAATCGCTATAAAATTTTTATTTACCCAGAACTATTGGTCTAACCTATCAAGAACTCTAGAACTCTTTGAGTGCTACTCAGAACTCTAAAAAAATATAGAGATTTTAAGATTTTTGGTGTTGCATGAAGCTAGCACCGAAACTTTAAAATCGCTATAAAATCTTTATTTACCCAGAACTATTGGTCTACCCTAGCAAGAACTCTAGAACTCTTTGATTGCTAATCAGAACTCTAAAAAAATAAAGACATTTTAAGATTTTTGGTGTTGCGAGAAGTTAGCACCTCAATTTTAAAATCGCTATAAAATCTTTATTTGCCCAGAACTATTTGTCTAGCCTATGAAGAACTCTAGAACTCTTTGAGTGCTACTCAGAACTCTGAAAAATTATAGAGATTTTAAGATTTTTGGTGTTGCGTGAAGTTAGCACCGAAACATTAAAATCGCTATAAAATCTTTATTTACACAGAACTATTGGTCTAACCTATCAAGAACTCTAGAACTCTTTGAGTGCTACTCAGAACTCTAAAAAAATATAGATATTTTAAGATTTTTGGTGTTGCGTGATGTTAGCACCAACATTTTAAAATCGCTATAAAATCTTTATTTACCCAGAACTATTGGTCTAACCTATCAAGAACTCTAGAACTCTTTGAGTGCTACTCAGAACTCTAAAAAAATATCGATTTATTAAACTTTTGGTCGCTAACTTCACGGGGGTGCTTTAAAATGCCATCTTAAAAACTCTAAATTTTCGTTACTTTATAGTCCTATGGCAAACAGTCACTAAAAGTCTCAGTTGCAACAAATGCTTAATTTAGTTCTATTTTTTGTATAATGCAGAAAAAATGGGTCTAATTATTTTGTTTTTAGAATGATATATCCTAATTTCAGGAAAATCGGAGACAATGACCTGCAGAACTTTTTTTCAGCATGAATCTATATTGGGCTAAAATAAAATTTGCTGTAGGCATCCTACAACACCCCAAAGTAAACTTATGTGAAGTTATCTTTACAATATCTCTAACGTAAAGGATATTCATAACTTCATAGCAATTCATAACACTGCATTACTGCTTATTACTACGTATTTGCAACACAGATAATTGGAAAGGAAACAACACTGAAACAAGAAGTAAATAGTGAAATCTAATATACCTATTGAATAATTTTCTTTGTCTTATGTTACAATTACCATGACGGAATTATGGGCCAAATCCAGTATTATTCTGCAATATCAACAGTTTCAAAATTCTGCACGGCGAAATTTTTCATCAGCTTGAATATATTTTCTTCTTTCAGTTCAGTTGATTTTGAGTTTAACGTCCCGTGAGCAGCAAGGCTATACAAAACGTGAACTTACTGATTAACGTGGAATCCGAACCACGACGTGAGCTCTCGTCGGGAATTTTCTCCTTTTCTTGGGCGGATCGTCTTCTCGAAGCATTGCCTCGTGTCCTGCTTCTCTTTTTTCCTTCGAAATGCATCAATAAAGCGCCAAATTAACCAATGTCGTTCCTTTACGTTCGATATATTATAACGAACAAAAGTTTGTTTACTTTGGGGTGTCATTGGCTGCCTAGAGTAAATTTTATTTGACCCATTCTTCGTATTTAAATGTATAGTTAGTGCTTATTTCTATGAAAGTTTATTATTATTATAGTCTCAACTTTCTATTAATACAATAGTCTCAACTATATGGTTTAATGGGCATATCGAATAATAATAATAATAATAAAACATTCAATAAATACTCACTTCCTGAACTACCCAATACATAGCATAAATTACACCATTTTCATTGCAAAACCAGCGCGTAATCACTTTTTTCTGATCTCCCGGAACAGGTCAGTGATTAATAAACATTTCTTATGTTTTGTACCATGTGTTTTAATAATCTATTATAGAAAAAGAAAATGCAAAAAAAAAAAAAATGTCTTTATAGTAACTAAAAATTAATGAGAAACTTAAGTTGTTTTTAACTTAAATTAGATGTCCTTACTAAATATCCGGTGGCTTCCATTTCAATTCAGGCAAATAAATAAATAAATAAATAAATGAATAATTAATTAAAAAATAAATATGTACCATCACCATCTCAGATATTGTTCGAACTTTTATTTATAGGAACTAGAC
The DNA here is from genome assembly GCF_964235325.1 of Thermobia domestica. Taxonomy (NCBI): domain Eukaryota; kingdom Metazoa; phylum Arthropoda; class Insecta; order Zygentoma; family Lepismatidae; genus Thermobia; species Thermobia domestica. Next base: position 87,506,754 of record NC_137457.1, on the reverse strand, counting down.
ATGTTTTAATTTTGGGACCTCTCTTTTTTTTTGTCGGAAAAAAGTTCCCGCCAAGTAATGGGCCATCAAGGACGGGGAGTACAATTCATGAATTGTAGAAAACATGGAAAATGGTCAAATTCGGAGCCTCACAATTCAGCAATGGAGACATGTAGAGTTACAATTCTTGTTGTGGTATGCACATAGGGATATGAATAAACTATATTTTATTACAGTTTGTTTTGCGCATTTGTATTTTTTGTACATAAATTAACAAATGAACGTAAGTTTATGTGAAAAGTCGAAGTTTGTGCTTTTTTTTTGAGCACTTCCGGTTCGAATTTTAAATTTCGTTTTCACGGTTGGTAAGACGTAGTTACCCGCTTTCCCCCCCAAAAAAATTGTATCGCTTCTGTGTGCAACCGTTTTATCGCAAAAAATTCGAGAAATCGGCAAATTTTCAAAAATCGCCATTTTCTCAAAAACATCATAATTTAAAATTCTTAAATTTTGTCAGATGGTTCAACTGTACATGAATAATAAACACACCAAATAGCATTCTCGACCAATGCTTCATGAACGAACTACAGCCTTTTGAAGTTAGCAAACTTTCGTTAACTTGGAAGTCACAGTTGGCAACAGTGAAAACAATGAAAGTGCAACAAAGTGCAAGGGGGGATAAGAATATGGCAACATGGCAAAACGGAAAACAGATTCAAAGTATTAAACCTGCAGAAGAGAAATGAAATCTTGTCGATAGTCACAAAACATTTATATTCACTTCTCTTATTCTCTTCTGGAAACCTGTACCCTGTTGAAGAACCATCTGGAAACAAAGAAAAAAAATGAAATGAAATATTGGAGTTTTACGTTCCACGTTTATGCCGGTTAGGCTAAAGGAGACGGTGATGATGACTAATGAATGAAATGGTGGAATGAAGAAAGTGAGAGGAAACGGGAGAACCCCGAGAAAACCAACGCACACGGTGTTTGTCCACCACAAAGTTCAGTTGGCGGGGGCTGGGATCGAACCCAGGACCCCAAGCACCAGAGGTGAACGCTCTACCACTGAGCCACCGCGGCCCCTAAACCTGCAGAATTCGTGAGTATAGTGCAAGTACCAACTCCGGGTATTACTCTCGTCTTGTTGTCAAGAACCGAATTCGACAATTAAACAAACAAACAAACAACAACTGGTATTTACCAAAGTCATCTTTGGCTTTTATTGCAGTAACGGGTCATCATGGACTAACTTCATGCTTTTTCCAAAATCGAGCTTCTGCAATTCAAAGTGTAGATTTAAGAAATCTGCAAAAATGAACTTTTGTTACATACATATATGATAACCAGTGAGGGATAGCAGAAATATTATCAATAAATTACATGAAATTGAAGTGTTCATTGTGTTTCCAGGAGGCGCGGTGGCTCAGTGGTAGAGCGTTCACCTCCGGTGCGTGGGGTCCTTGGTTCGATCCCAGGTCGCGCCGTGTGGGTTTTGTGGTGGACAAACAACGTGCTCATGGGTTTTCTAGGGGTTCTCCCGTTTCCTCCCACTTTCTTCATTCCACCATTTCACTCATTTCTCATAATCACCGTCTCCTTTAGCCTAACCGGCATAAACGTGGGAACGTGGGGCGTAAAACTCCAATATTTCATTTCATTCTTTCTTTCTTTCCACATGGTTCTTGAACAGGGTACAGGTTTCCAGAAGAGAATAAGAGAAGTGAATATAAGTGTTTTGTGACTATCGACAACGTGCTACGAGTTGTGAGTGCACCTATTGGAGCATCTGAAATGGTTGCATGGTATTAGCGAAGAAGACACTAAGCAAGCAAATAATTTCTTCAGTGTGGAAAAAAAATCAGTGAAACTTTGTTTCCGAAAACCATTTTAAGTAAGTTTAAAATTTGTTTCGTAATCATAATTTTCATCTCAGGTTACACCGGTTTAAGAAAACGGAGTAGGGGGAGGCTCATATTATTTCAGATTGCCTTTTTGATCAAAATAATAAAATAGGAGCCAGGAAAAACTTTTATCCTTTATTTAATGAATGTGAACCACAAACATCATCAAATTGTTGCACTTTCATTGTTTTCAGTGTTGCCAACGGTGATATTAAAGTTAATGAAACTTCGCTAACTTCAAGAGGCTGTAGTTCATTCATGAAGCATTGGTCGACAATGCTGTTTGGTGTGTTTATTATTCATGTAAAGTTGAACAATTTGACCACATTTCAGGATTTTAAATTATGGTGATTTCGAGAAAGGTGATTTTTGAAAATTTGACGGTTTCTCGAATTTTTTGCCACAAAACGGTTGCACGCAGAAGCAATACAATTTTTTTTCGAGAAGCGGGTAACTAGATCTTACCAACCGTAAAATAGAATTTTAAAATTCGAACGGCAAGTGCTCGAAAAAATCGCAAAGTTCGACTTTTCAGATAAACTGACGTTCATTTGTTAATTTATGTACCAACAGATATGCATGCGCAAACCAAACTATAATAAAATATATTTTATTTATATCCCTATGTACACTCATATTCAAAATGATTGTCGCATATCTATAACTGTCTCCTTGTAAGAATATAATTTGATAATGATTTTGCAGGGTACTATTGATGCTGATACTACATGTATAATCGGGAAATGTATATTCGTAGTAAATTTCAGAAAAAAGAATTACAAACACGAAAATTAGAATGAGTAAAACAAAATGTTGCTAAATGGACAAGAAAGTTTGATTGTTCTTATTTACTGCTCTTTTGACATGAAATTTGCCACATACATGTCTTTCCCGGTTATACACATACTAACATTATAAGAAATACCGGACGGGTTCGTTATCAAATTATATTCCTAAAACAACATATTGTCACGGTACGCCAAAATTCTGGAAGATTTTAAGATCTAAATTTATTCAATCTCATTAATTGGCTTCAAAAGGAAATAGTAAAGTTTTTGTTTATGATTTAACTTGTTTAATTAGGTTGCAGACATATTATAACATCATGTTACATATTGCTGATGGTTGTTGTTTTCTTGAAGTAATAGACACGAGTCTGCAGTGTCATAAGAACATAAAAACAAATACGAAACAAGTGAATGTAAAACGTTGTAGAAATTTATGTCAACATGTACACATTATCAAAATTAGGTAAAAGTGTGAATTTCGCAGACATAAGCTGTCTGGAGAATTTGGTCAATGAGAGAAAACGCAGAAATTGTGAATCAGCACAATTTCGGCTCAGAGATGTAAGAGCTTCAGGATTTGTAATCAAATAACAACAAATTCGTCATCATGGACACGAAGATAAAAAGCTAATGTTTGACTGAATTAGGATCAGTCTTGGAGGAGTTTCCAAGGATCAGTCTTGGAGGAGTCTCAAGGATCAGTGCTGGGAGACCCGTAGGAGGATTAGTCTCCAAGGATTATTCTCAGTAGAATTGCTATTGTGAGGAACCTAGAAGACGAACTTCGTAGCCAGAGGTTCGAATCCAGTTCATCGAGGTATGTTATAATACATCTCTGATACTCTAACGTTGACCAATTCACCAACAGATTTATGAAATGTGATTTAATAGTTTTACCTAATAACTTGCATCACAACATCCTATTAAACTCTACTTTAAAAGATAATTATAATAAATGAATACTCTAAAGTTAAACAGTCTCAGTTATAATTGATTCAATCACCTTTCGCATGTTGTTCTATAAAAACCCTACGCAGTAGGTTGGTGGAGATAGTAGTTTTAATGTATTCCTATCTACTCCAGATAGTAGGTAGAAGCAACTAATACTGTGTCATTTATATTGTACATCCCTGCATAATAGGCAAGACATACAGTATATGTTATCAATATTTATAGACATGCGACAATAATTTTGGTCACGAGTGTACATACCACAACAGAATTATAACTATCTGTCTCCATAGCTGAATGGTGAGGCTACGAAGTTTACGATTTTCCACGTCCTCTAAAATTCGTAAATTGTACTTCCCGTTTTGATGGCCCATTACTTGGCGGGAAAATCTTTTCCGACAACACAAAAAATACGGGTCATTGAAAAAACATGTCTAGTTGCTATAAAAAAAAAGTTTCAAAAATATCTGAGATGGTTATGTTACTTTTTTTTGGCTGATTTGAAATGGAAGGCATCAAACACTTATGTTATTTATATGTTGAGTCAGTTTGCAATAGCAATCTACATGTAACTATATATCGGAACCTACATCTATTATAATATTTATCATAGGTAGAAATATGTAATACGTAATGCATAGTACTCCGTAACGAAGCTATTATGAACTCAAGGCATTATGTAAAGTGATGATGCAGAACCACAGGAGTGAAGTAAAGCTATATTAGATGTAAGGCATAGTTGTATGGGATATAAAATCTTTGCACTACCCTCGGTTACGTGCATATTCACCGTCGCTGGCATGCCCGCTCCATACGGAATGACAGTGTGAATATAAGTAATTACTGTCAGTGCACACTGCACAGCATATTGAAATGAATCTTGAGTAACAGTGAAAGCATTGTATGTGTTAGTGGGGTTAAGTTCCAAAGTTGGTCGTCCGTATCTAGTAAAATTTTGAAAATTTACCGGCAAGAAATCAATTTGCTTGTTCGTGTGCTTCATAATGTATAAGGAAAGCGAAAGTTGTGTTTATTTTCTTATATAAACGGTTTTAAGCATGGAACTATTTGGCAAGCGGAGTGAACTACTTGGTACAAGGTTACTTCATTGTAGGACTATGGAAATGTAATGAGCATTTGTTTTTGAAAACATTGCTGGTGATAATCAGGAAAAGCCATTAAAAGTAAGTAAAAGCCATGGCTTAATAAACCTAAAAATAAATTGTAGAGAATGTCGTAAGAAAATAACTATAAAGAAACGTGGGGAAAGTTATATTGTTTACTGTAACGGTAAGTGACATAACGAACAAGGCAGCAATTTTCTAGAACACAGGCCCCTCTTCCCATTTAGCTGTAATAAAAACAGAAAACAACGTGCCCTGCGGGGCACTAATCCGTCTCCACTCGCTAACGGTCACTCGGCATTATTATGTGAATTAAATGTAAAACTTTGGTAAAGAAAAGAACCAATTATTACACTTTTAGCTAAAACCTAGGCGGACGACCAACTTCGGAATAACTGCCTGTTAGTGTGCTATTCCACTATCATCGTTTATGCGCATAACCTCCGTCGCTGACGCGCCTGCTTCCTACGGACGCACTCTTGTCACTCGGGTTTTCGTGCTGCACTCCTGCCCTGTCTCAGTTAGATAGCACTCGTGCTTTTCAGCGGCCACCTAGCACAAACTGGTTTGTGTTTTATGCACGGGTTAATTTACAACACCCGCTCCAGCAGGTATACTCACTCAGAAAGGAGAAATTATAAAATAATAATTTTATGAAAATGGATCAAAACTTACCTAACCTTAAGCTAACCCCTACCCTACCCTACTTATTTATATCTTACTCTACTTTACCTTACCCTACTCTACTATATTTTTTCAAAGGCCCCTACTTATCGATGCGCAGTTGGAGCGTGTCTTGTAGTGCTTTCGTGGTAACCGCTACTATTTTCACTTTAAAATAAATTAACTAAATAAAATTAGAGATTACAGAATCAATCTACTTTCTAAGAAACTTTTCTCCATGAGTAAAAGAAACCCGTTTTTGCTATTTCAAACATATTTGTCAATAATTACGTATATTCCTAAAATCATCACTTGAGGAACAAAAAGGAAATATAAATTGAATAAAAAGTTGGGGTTCATGTATTAATTAAATCTTCATATTTTAAAGACAAAACAAAGAAAAATATACATACCTTCCACGCCAAGTTCCTTGCTTATATTTACCCATAATTTGTTCGTGACCTGTCGTTTGTCTGGATAAGCTTGGTTCCACAATGCAACTTTATGAAAAGCACAATTCATTAAAGCATGAACAAGCATCTATTTCTATCTTAATTTTTATTTTTTATTTTATCTCCGCACCTTGCAACGTCGTCTGCTTTCACCCATAACAAAATTGATTTCTCTTGTAGCGCTGAATTCCTCTACCAGCGTTGCCAGACTCACAGCTCGGAATTATTCCAAAACCTGATCGAAATTATGCTAGATTCGGTCAAATTATGCTAGATCCTCATAATTACTAATTCAGGAGTTTAAAAAAAACGAAGCTGAGATACGATAACGTAACTTAAAATATGCAGAGCGCAAGAATGGTGGATAGAACTCAATACTTCACGCACCAAAGCTTTAACTCAACTAAACTAGTGCAGTCGTTGCCAGACTCAATGGCGTATATATCGTATAAACGAATGCAAAGTATTTGTTTACATATTTTGAAAGAAAATTACCTCGCAGCATAAGCGGAGTTGGGAAGTTGTCTGCCTCGGGGGGCAGATTTTTGGTCGGTCTCCGGCTTTTAATTTCAGGAATAAAGATGGTAATGAAGTCAGAAATAAAGATGGTGAAGTGGTCAAAAATTGAGGGGAGAATGGCCCCCATAGCTCCGCCCACGCCTTGCAGTTAAAGTTTTAGAAAACCCTGGGTGGAGCCACAAAAAAAAAAGCCGTTTCTAACTTACTTCGGAAAATAAGACTGCCTGTATGGTTTACCGACTATATGAATCAATGGAAAAGGATACATTTCTGCCGTTCTTTTTCTCCCCACGACCAACTTCTTTCTCCAGGTTTTTACGGCTTTTTGATAAACTTGCTGAAATTATGCTAGATTTGGGCAGAATGCAAAAGCAAGATGCTAGATGCTAAAGGCATACAAATTATGCTAGGTCTAGCATCATTATGCTAGATCTGGCAACGCTGTCCTCTACGGACAACTCTCCTTCGCACGTATTCGGACGAACAATCCCAAGGTTAGGATCATTCAAATCTTTTCGTCGGTTTTTGCAATTTGCTGGTCGGAACTAGTCGAGGCCTCTCTAATTTATTTACACGTGCTGGGAAATTCGCATTCGGAAGTAATAGAGGCGCGGCCTAAAAGACGTCCACATGTTGTATCTCCTTTATATTTGTTACCATTATTTAACGTAGCAAATGACGCCATATTTCTTCGCTTGACGTCTTTTGGAATTTAAGGAGCAACATTTGACGTTGTTATGACATAAGTGTGCTACTTGGGCCGGGTTCGATTCCCAGCGGGAGCTCATTTAGTTCGGATTCCACGTTAATCAGTAGGTCCACGCCTCGCTGCTAAAAGGGACGAAAAACTCAATTCCAACTCAACAATATATATATATATATATATATATATATATATATATATAAGTGTGTGTGTGTGTATGAATTTGTTCACGTTTGTATGGTTAGCATATACGCCTTGAGCACGGCAAACCATGGTTCGATTTCCGCTGGGAGCTCATGTAGTTGTTATACCACTTTAAACTGTAGACCCATGTCTCAAATGCGCACACATATAAAGGCTTTTCAGGCTATGCCTTTGGTACACTTATGTTCTTACTTGGGAGCCGTCGAAAATTTCGGAATACAGATTCCCGTAGACCGAAAAGTAAGAAGCATGGGTACCGTATAAAACTGCCATGGAAAAAGCTTTTTAGGTTATGTTAATCCTTATATATAATGTACCTAACTTGGCCAAGTTAGAATGGAGGAAATGTAATCACCTTCAATACTCTGATAATAGAAAATATTCTTCAGGTATCATTATCCTCCTCTCCTGCAGAATGAAAGCCCTGACGAAAACGCATTATCATTTACATATCACCACAACCATATTTTGTGTAATATAACAAACAGTGGCAGTTAGAATCCAGTGTTTTTTTTTTCAGAAATCCTTCCGAGGGTTAGATTCCATCTCCCCCTCCCCCAAGGACTAAAATAAATAAACATTGGGATTACTTGTTATTTTTGTACAAGGGACGCAATTAAAGACCCAGTTCAGCACATTCACACTTGATCCTTGAAGAAAACCTGTTAGTATTGTCTCTTGGTTTCTCATGTGGTCTCACATACATAAAGTACAAGAATGTAGAACTTCATATGACATCGTTAACGGAATTTTTCCTGAAATCAGAAATTGTTATACGGATAAAATTAAAGGATGGAACATGTTTAGAGGACTTGCAGGTGACATCCAACTATAGCTCTCAAGAAATGTGTTACATATGAAAATGTCTGTATTGACTCTATTTTCTGGTACTTACGTTTTATTTATTTATGTTCCTCAAATTCATTGGGAAGCTAGTAAAGACTGTGTGTGTGTAAATGTACCGTATAATTAAGGGATTTTTTACTTTCTTAAAATAAAAACGACAATTTTAGTCCATCTCATATCTGCTAACAAAAGGAGGTAGCAGACCAAAGATAGATACTGTTTATTAAAGGTCGTTAACAGCAGGGGTTTCATTCAGTCAAAGGGGAAAAAAAGAATAATTGGAAGTTTCCATATTCGTTCGAACTGCATTATACTTCTTCCTATCATTTTAAGAACCATTTCCTTGCCATTTGTCTGCATCAGAAAGGAAACGCCAAAAATCACTAGAATGTTCAGATTTACCCGAAGTACGTACTAGATCACTAGTTCAATAGCAAATCACTAAATCTAGTACGAAATTACAAAATGTGGCATCCCTGCTTTTGACCACATGTTCATAAACAGTTTTTCATGTTTCGATGAGTAGATTCACCTCCCAAACGCTGTGAACAGTGCACCCTGTATATTATATATATATATATATATCTGCAAGAGCCGAATTTTTCCGCCCGAGCCTAATCCGGCTCGAATGTAGCTAGGCCCGACCCAGCCCCATGCAGGCTCGGAAAATTTTGGAAATTTTTGTCCCAACCCCGGCCCGGCACAAATTAATAGTGGAGCCAACTCTCCCAAGCCCGGCCGGTCACTAGGGTGAACAATTAATTCTCTATATAGAAAAAGTTGAGCCGCTAAGCAATACAAACTGTAAACGTTGCATTGTTTGTAATACCTTTCACTCCTCGATAGTTTTATTGCAACTATCATTTAACTAGAGTCAATAATTATTAAAGAACTACAAATAATCGCCCGAACTCAGCCCTACTTGAAGCGCCGGCCTGCCCTAGCCCAGCCTAGGCTAAATAAACAGCAGAGCTGGACCGCCTGAGCCCGAACCGTGCAGTGCACTAATATATAGAGAGGAAATTAGCCAAATCCGGCACCCCAGTTTGTTTTTCAGTCCTATAATTGATAGAATTAGTACTTGTCATTTTTAAGTATTCAATATAAGAAGTTAAACAAGTTTCTTATGTTCAGTTGGCAGTAGAAAGTTGATAAGCGTAACGTGGTTGAAGATATAAAGGTTTTTCTGAAACCTATCAAATTCATGAGTCTGAAAAAGGGTAGCCTAAATCAGCATCCTCGTATATTACTAGCAGTGAGTTACCTAAAAATTACCAAATAAACTGAAGAAAATTAAATGTGACCAGATAATGACGTACCATGACTTTATTTCAGAAAATATAAATAATTTGACTGATGAAACATACATTTTTTTGAAGAAATATAAACATTTTTATTTTCATTGTATGTATGCGCTTCTTGCGCAAACGTTCAATATAATTATGGAAACTGTTCAATAAACAAATAAACGAAAAGCACCAATCACAATCATCGGCAAACGTCACATATGTAATCGACTTTGTCAGCTCCAATACATTCAACATGTGCCCAGTCTGAACACATAAGACTCATAACTCACATTTCATCATTATCTGAACAGAACATACATGAAACATCATTTTCTGGTGAAGCAGTGTATTCAATGAGAATTTCAAGTGTTGAAAAGATAGCTGAATTCTGAGATACTGAGCTTTCTTTCATCACATTTCCTTCGATCTCACAGCAGTTATGGCCTCAGTCATATTTTCTTTTGGCCAATTGTGATTATAGTGCGTGGTTTTCTTTCCGTTTCCCTAATTAAGGCGGCTTCTTTTCGGCGCTGTAACAATGAAAAACTTTCTCAGAACTCGAGCAACTCTACTTCATTTTATATAGGACTATAACCTATAAAGATTAGAAGCTATAGGGTCTACTAATGACACAAATGCCATTAAAGAGGGTGCCGGTTTAGGAGTCCAAAAGGGGTGCCGGATTAGGTTTTCAGCACATGGCGGAAACAAACGTAAGTTTCGCAATTAAAGCTTATAATGCGTATTTACTTACTACTATAATGAACATTTAGCCTACTCATACACATTTATCGTGAAACTTCAGATTTCTCTGACACTACCAAAACTTGCAAATCACTCAAATCACAATGCCTACTGATTCTCAGCCCCCAAACTGTGTAGGATTACTTTCTAATATCAGCGTCTTTCCTTAATCGCAGCAAGTAATGTGCCCGGCACAACACTTGGCTGTTTACGCTTCACAGAGACGCTAGAGACTGGGGCGCCGTATTAGGGATAGGGGGCTGATATTGGTAACTTTCCTCTCTCTCTCTCTCTCTCTCTATATATATATATATATATATATATATATATATATATATATATATATATATATATATATATATATATGACTTTTAGCTGATAGTATTTTATTATATATCAAAGAAATACTTTTACATTATTCTCATTATATATGATTCAGTTACAATAAAAGTACATATTCCTTGTTATACCTAAAATGAATCTTACCGGAAATGTTTCTGAAACATTTTTCTAATTTAAATATGTTGGAGATTATACAACAATATTTCAGAAACATTTCCGGTAAGATTATGAGAATCATCATATATTATGAGAATAATGTAAAAGTATTTCTTTGATATGTAATAAAATACTATCAGCTAAAAGCACAAACTATATTTCATAAACATGATAGTAAACAGTTTCTATTCCTTTTTAATATCTGTTTTAACTTTTTAAATTAAACATTAGATAAAACATTCTGAAAATAATTCTAAAATACTGTATGAAAATATTTTATTTAACCCTAGGAAGTCCAAGAGAGGGAGCTTCTTGAACCCACTCGTTTGTATTTCTTGAAAAAAAAAACCGTCCTTGTCTTGGTTAAAATATTGAGATTTTTATTTATTGTGTATTATTAGAACTTTGATAAATCCACATCATTAATGTGCATTTTTATTTAGTAACTTGTAAGTTAAAAATTATTTCTAAGTAGTGGGCTCATCGAACCCCGTCCTTGGACTTCCATGTGACATAATTTCTACAAGTATATTTCCTGAAGAACTCCGTCATAAGTCTTGATTAAAATATTGAGAATTTTATTTGTTGTGTATTATTACTTCTTTGATAAATCCACATCATTAATGTGTGTTATTATTTAGTAACTTGTAAATTAAAAATTATTTCTAAGTAGTGGGCTCATCGAACGCCCTCCTTGGACTTCCATGTGACATATTTTCTACAAGTATATTTCCTGAACTTAGATTTTTTCGTTTGTATTTAACAATGATTATGTTCTTATGTTGGGAAACAACATATCAGCCACGAGTAAGTTCTGAATGTTTATTCTATATTCATTTGTTGTTAGATGGCATTATGTGAATTATAGTATGTTATATTGTGGGTTCGAGGAGCCTCCCCTTGGACCTACTTGAGACAAAAAACATTCTTGGACTTCCTAGGGTTAAGTTACAGGAGAAGGTAACAAAAACATTTCCATACAAACTTAATAGGTGTTTTAAAAATATTTCTGGAAAATATTTATCATATTACGAACGAATTTATTTTTAAAATATTCGAAACATTTTTAAAATTATATTTCATTCGTTTTCTCGTAACAATAGAAAATATTGCAAGTAACACGTTGGACAACATTTGTAAAATCTATGGAATATATTTCCTATTTTTTTATATATCATGTATGTAAAACATTTTCAGTATTACTTTGAAAACATTTTCTCTCTCAATATTGAAAACATATTACATTCAACACTATAGTAGCATTTGTGAAAATTTTCCTTAGATTATTTTCCTTCTAACGTTCTAAAAATATACTTATTGTACTTCATAAAATGTTTTCCAAACATTCTTAAAAATATTTCCGGTAAATATTTGGGATATTTCTAAGATATAATAACGAATATATTTTCTCCAGTAACGGAAGAGTATACTCTCAAAACAATGTAAAAATATTTCTATAATATATCAGAAAATGTTGTTCACTAAAAACACAAAATATTTTCTAAAACATAACGGAAAACATTTTCTATTCATTTTTAATATGTTTTCTTTTCCCTGTTTTAAAGTTTTATATTCAAAATTCGATAAAATATTCTGGAAATAAGACTAAAATATTGTACGAAAATATTCCGTTTAAGTTATAACAGAAGGTTACCAAAATACTTTTGTTAAATTTAAGTAAACCTTTTTAAAACATTTCTGAAAAATATTTCTTATATTACGAAAGAATTTATTTTTAAAACATTCTAAACGTTTTAAAAATATATGATCAATATGATTTCTTGTAAAAATAGAAAATATTTCAAATAACCTATTAGAAAACATTTTTCAAATATATGGAATATATTTCCTTTCATTGTTTCCCATATGATATATTGAAAACATTTTTATTATCATTTAAAAAATATTTTCCTTCTCAACAGTGAAAACGTATTAGATTATATCCAATAGCATATTTCTAATACATTTTGTGAATATTTTCCTGGATATACTTTCCGGCTAACATTCTCAAAATGTACTTTCGGTAATTTCTAAAATGTTTTCTAAACATTTTTGGGAAAATATTTTCCGGAAATATTCGGAGTACATTAGGGAAACCAGCATGGAAATCTAAAGAGAAGGAAAACCTATTGGAAACCAAGGAAAATATTTTCTTTTGGTTGAGAAAATATTTCTTGCTGTGTGGGTTTCTGCTACGCACTACTGGTTATCGTACATATATCATAGGAAACAGAAGTTCCTTTTTGCAGATTTCTTAAATCTACACTTTGAATTGCAGAAGTTCGATTTTGGGGGAAGCATGAAGTTAGTTCATGGTTACTCGTTACTGCAATAAAAACTTTGCCATTTTCCGAAAGCCAAAGATGACTTCGTTGAATAGCAGTTATCGGTGGACTTTGTGATGGACAAACACCGTGCTCGTGGGTTTTCTCGGGATTATCCCGTTTCCTCCCACTATCTGCATTTCATTAATTTCTCACAATCACAGTCTCCTTTAGCCTAACCAGCATAATCGTGAGATGTAAAACTAAAAGATTTCACTTCATTTTTTCTTCTGCGGTTTTAATACTGTGTATCTGTATTTGCCTAAGGTTATGCCGCGTTGCCACATTCTTTACACCTCCCCCCCCCCCGTCACTACCGTCGCAGAGACCATGCATGGCCGGTTTCACTGCAAAACCACTGCTTTATTGGGCCTGTCTGCATCTCGAACATCTTAAATCGACTTTTAAAGTGGGATGCAGCGCCATCAGAAATCACTGACACGGTTTGGGAAATTGTAGACACTTATTTTCTCGTATTCAAACCTTTTTCTATAAAGTATTTTTTCGCTTTTCTTCGAGTATTTTTAGAATCTTGTCTATGGCTATGAGCACATGACCCGAATCGTGTTTTTTTATCGTCGTTTATTACAACAAAACTGTCAGTTGTTTCATATTCCGGTGATAACTCTGAATTTCACTTTGCAGAATAACAGTCCAGTTTCCAGCGAATAGAATATGCTGAAAAGAAGTAAAGTAAATGAAGTAAAATAGAATTTGTATCTGGAAATTTTATACGGTGCTTTTTGGTAGCAATTAATTCTTGATGTAGTCATGAATTACAATTCTTACAGTTAAACAAGCAATATACGATACGAAAACAGAAAGTGTCAGTTCTTTTTAACGAGATTATTGTTTTCCCATATGGCATACGTAACACTTTCATTTTCATCAGGATCAAAATTTAAAGACTCCACACTTACTCCTTCCACTCCAGGATAATCACCACATTCTTGAAGAGGACAGTTGTCATTTTCTATGGATAATACTACTAAAGGAAATAGGTCACTCATGACAGATTCAATACAGCCTGCACCTTTGATTTGTAGCAACGCAGTAGTAGCTAACTTAAAATTTGCACAATACACACACACACACACATACATACTTCCCTCGCAGGTTGCGGACTGACCCAATTTAGTCGAATACTGTAAAATTCCGAGTGACCCATTCTTATGTTGGAATTGTTCTGTTTAAAAAGTCAATAACAAGTCAAGTCTTTGGAACGCGTAAGAAAATGTTTCGATTTTTTTACCTTTTTGTCCTTTTTCGGTCAGTGTAATGGCTTCACACTTAATTGAGACTATCTGGAGCATTCCAAATCATCATTGAGGTAATAGTTCAGGCTTTTTGTAGATCATCAGAATTTATTGGATGGCCATTTCAAATAAACTTAAAATTTGTGTGTTTCGTAATCGTAATTTCCACCTCAGATTATTTCAGTTTAAGAAAACGAAGGAGTAGGGGGAGGCCCATTTCACTATTTCAGAGAGCCTTCTCGATCAAAATAATAATAATAAAAAAACAGTCAAGAAAACCTTTTATTCTTCATTTAATGAATGTGAACAACAAACATCATCAAATCATTGCATTTGATTGTTCCCAGTGTTGCTAACTGTGACATCAAAGTTAACGAAACTTTGATAATTTTAAAAAACTGCAGTTAATTCTGAAGCATTGGTCGAGAATGGTATTTGGTGTGTTTATTACATATGTACAGTTGCACCATCTGACAAAATTTCAGAATTTTAAAAGATGGCGTTTTCGAGAAAATGGAGCCCAAAAATGGCGACTTTTGAAAATTTTACAGTTTCTCGAATTTTGTACAAAACGGTTGCACACAGAAGCGATACATTTTTTTCGGAAAGCGGGTAACGAGGTCTTACCAACCGTGAAAACAGAATTTTAAAATTCGAACCGAAAATGCTAGAAAAATTCGACTTTTCAAATAAATTGTTAATTTTTTTTACAAATAGATACACATGCGCAAACCAAACTATAATAAAACACAGCTTATTTATAT
The DNA here is from genome assembly GCF_964235325.1 of Thermobia domestica. NCBI lineage: Eukaryota > Metazoa > Arthropoda > Insecta > Zygentoma > Lepismatidae > Thermobia > Thermobia domestica. The sequence continues at coordinate 87,491,746 of NC_137457.1, read as the reverse complement.
CACTATGTACATACCACAACAAGAATTATTAGTCTACCTGTCTCCATAGCCGAATGGTGAGGCTCCGAAGTTGACCATTTTCCATGTCTTCTACAATTCATAGATTGTACTCCCCGTCTTTGATGGCCCATTACTTGGCGGGAAAATTTTTTGCGACCAAAAAAAAAATATGGGTCTCTTAAAAACATGTCTAGCTGCTATAAAAAAGTTTCAACAATATCTGAGATGGTGATGGTACATGCTCTGCTTGAATTGAAATGGAAGGCACCAACATTTATCAAAAACACATAACAGTTTTATTGTGTTCGGTGTTCGCCGTGTAACGAACTGTGTTCTTGAATCCTTGGAACAAGTCCCTGTGCTCGTCCACTTCGCTGGTGACCCAGAAATCTCAGTTGTGCTTTAGAGCAATTCGTGAGTGAATTTTATCGAAGATTTTTTATACATAAAAATGTAAAGTGTACGGAGCAAAAAAAAGTGAACAAAAGACGCGAAGCTTATCTTTTGACTAGTCAAGTGGTGCGTCTGTAGTATGTAAAGTCATTAAAGTTCAGTGGCGTACTTAGCCTGAGCGGTGTTCAGGTTATGACTCTGATATACAAGTATAAACCTTCTCCTCTAAGTAGTGCGTTTTATAAGGAGTGAAGTGGCGACGAAAATTTTCAATTCTCAACTTCTCTCTCTTTATATTGTTATAAGTCAGCAGAATAGTTGCTAGGTTCTGCAGAGAAAGACTCAGTCTACCTCACGACGTTTTCTTGTCTAATGATGAAAATGTAAAATCGGGACGTGAGTGTTAAGATATAATCAGCTTTTGTGTCATGTACTTGCAAAACCTTAACCTGTTTATGCTTTTGCTAGCTTGGAGGGGATCACAGTCAGTTTATCTGTGGACAACAGAACAGCCTGTTACAAGAGATGAAAGTTCGTTACGTTTGTCCGGCGATAAGTGTTTAAAATCCATTCCCGTTCAAGCTTGGGAGTGACAGGCATATTATCCTCCTGGTTCAACAGGGCCCCCATTGTCTATACTAGAGGTGTACGTCCGTCGGCTGCTTGAGGGTAATTACCTAAAACTCCTTATTATGCAAATGCTATATACCAAAAACCAAAATGCAGGTACATGATCCAATTGTTGGATTGTCTCGTAATCCCCCTGTGTGCATTAAAAATAATAATAATAATAATAATAATAATAAATAATAAAAGTTAAAAGAAGAGTAAAAAAGTTATAGAAAAGAAGTAAAAAGCAAAATCATCATAAGTGAATAAATAACCATTTTCTTTAAAATAAATAACTCTCTTGTCATTTTCCATTCCCCGTACTAAAAAGTAAAGCAAATTTATAAAGTAAGGGAAGTTGAGTATTCAAGTTCAGAGCAAGTTTATAAAAAAGTAAGACATTGAAATAATAATACGTCTTTTAACATCTTAACGTTAACGTTTCCGAGGGACGTAGCTGTCAGTATCGGAATTCTTACTATATCGGAAGAAATAAGTTGATTACACACTACCCTGGTTTATGGGGCCACTGACTAGGAAACAGAATATATTCATCAAAAATGAGCTTCGCGCAGAAATTAAGAGAGAAACTCTTAGAATTTGGGCAATCCCATTGCCCTAAGACATCCACGGGCAAGCATCGTCATATTTTGGATCCGTGGAATAATTATTATTGTGTTGAATGCAATAAAGTGAAAGTACACGGGCAATCTCCTCCTCAATTAGGCCGTTGGAAAAAGCACCCATTACCGAGATATGTGCATACGTGGAGTCACCCCAATCACCTCGAACTTCTAGTCCACAAATTCCTGACGCTCCGGCGAGTACCTACGACTTAACGACACTTGCCGCGTCCAGTTCTATCCCGACTAGAAATGATACAGAAATACAAAGTGCTGTTCCGAGTGATAAACCAACACCAGCCCCTATTACGATATATGTTAATTCAGATACTGACGAACCCCACCGGGGGTAGATCCGAAAACTCTAGTGAATGAATTAAATTTAAAAGACGAACTAGAAATCGCAGAACTAATAACTGCGGGTCAGGAATGCCCTCAAGTAACAATTGAGATAGAATCAACATCAGGTGTAATACCTTGTGTTCCCTTGAACCAAGGACTCTTAACCGATAATAAGTTAACTGATAGGGAAAATAGACTAAGTAACTTAGTGTAAATTTCAGGAAATAAAGATAGTGGGGTCTCAAAGGAACCAGATAGCCCGGTAGCGTTATATTTTCCTAATAAATACGAACCGTCAGATCCTGAAACGACGTTAGAAATGCGAAGTCTGACCTTCCAATTTTTTTTTATGCGGGTAGTAGTGATGAGACAGTTTATGCCGTGATCGGCCCTAGAACTCTATATGGAAACTTAAAGACTGAATCACGAATTTCAATGAGTAAACAGCTTATTTACACTAACATAGGTCCGACCATATACCTTAGCGACTGAAGAGCCAATCTATGCGAATATAGGAACCGAACCAAGGGAAAGGAAAATGAGAGTCCTGACGAGAAAAATGAACATGAATTGTGCTCTCTGAGACAACCTAACGATGAAGCGTTAATAGACCAGGCTAGGCATTCATTACAATCAGATCTGTCTCCTGCAGTAGGAAACTTAATGCGAGCTTTAACAAAAGAACTACGGAACAAGACATTACAGGTCAGTTGTTCGTCGCCATGGTGACGATGAAGAGAAATTAGGTATTCTTTTTTCAAGCTGACCCTCAGCCCCCTTCGAAGGTTTATTACCTGAGGAAAATGTAGTAGAGAATTTTGATATGGAAATAGAGACCGAGATCTTGCAAAAGAAGGATGTTAGCGTTCAGACCGAATATAAGTTTCCTAAAATGATCAGGATTGACACGGATCGTGATCCCAAAGCTATTCGGACAACAGCTACTCATAACAACCCTGTTATGTTTGAAAATAGCCTTACCCTCCAAGAGAAACTACAATATTTGGACAGTATAGGTAACATATTTTGTGTAGTTACTAAAGTTAGGTGGTCAAACGGAGATATTAGTAGTGCAGATTCAGATGGGGGTAAATCTTTGAAAGATGATTGGTTGGGATATGAACTGCAGCAGGTACAAAACGAAAAATAGCCCAATTTCAAGAAGACAGCCCGGAGTCTCCTCCTGCGTCATCTCTGGAGGATGAGCCAAAACCATTTTGAAACTCCGAAGAACTCCGATATGACCATTGGGATCCTCCTACTGTTTCGACTCCCCGAGCAGTGAACCAAGACCCTCCCACAGAGGACGCCGATCAGAGAAATGATCTCGTCGCCCCTGGTCCAGTTGAGAGGATATTAGACGACGAGAAGTAAAGTGATGCATTTCCCTCAGTTTACTCCGACACCCAGAAACAAATTGAGGAAAAAGAAGAAGACAAGGATTCCTGGTCCGAGAATTGAATAAAGGAGAATATTGGTAAAAAATTTTGATTACGCTTAAATTGGTGCGTCAGTAATTTGTTTGGATGAGTTAGAAAATAGAGACGATCCCTCAACCCCTCCAACCCAAAGTGAATCTAACAAACAAACTAACAGTGTTAATAATATTGGATTACATAGTTCAGCTACTGCTAGTTCTAAACTTAGTTCCTATAATGAGACTAGTGAATCACCTGCGACCAAGGAAATGAAAAAAAGCCAACAAGAGGAAAAGTTAAATCCCTTAGAGATAGTGTTTGTTTCGCCACTTAGCAGCGTAGTTTCACCCACGACTCCGGTGGAGAAATTAGAAATTAGCGAAGGAGAAAGGACAGAAAAATCAGTACTTAGCGAGCGAGATAGATCTTATACATCATAATTTGATCTAGAACAAAGCTCACGGTTAGAAAGTAGAAGCGCAACTGATACCGATAATAGGTCAGTTTCTGAACATTTCGATATCTCAGCTTCTTTAGACAGGTTCTTAGACATGAAAAATGAGCCTTTTTCACAAACATCAAGTGGAGATAAGAACTTTGACAAGCAAAAATCAAATTTTTCGTCCTTTTTGAAATTAGATCTTGAGGCCTTGCACAAATTTAAAATCTGAACAAGAAACTAAAACTAGTCCGCATACCGAGCCATCTATAACATATAGTTTTGAGAATTCTAAATTTACAGATACAGTTGAAAGAAGTCAAGTTAGCACCCCTCCTCCCGAGGGTGACAATCAAAATTCTGGCATTAGCGCTAAACAACAAGCATTTAATATATATCCAAATGTTGAAATTCCCTCCTTCTCTGGTGATAGACATGAGTGCGTGGAAACTTTCCTACAAGAATATGAATCAGTGGCTAGCATATACGAATGGTCGAACCCAGAGATAGTGAATTATCTCCGTTGTTGTTTGAAAGGGGAAGCCTTCCAATTCTATTCAGTAGACATAGCCAACCTTCCACCCTTAAACTATAACGAGTTGAAGGAAAAACTTAAAAATGCATTTTCTAGTATTGAGTACACCGCAAGATTATAATATGACGGTAAGGACTCAACAACTCAATGAAAGTACTTTAGCGTTTATTTATAAACTGATGAAGGTTCTGAAATTCTTACGAGGTTGGATTAATGAAAGTGTACTGATGACTAAGATTAGAATGAGTTTGTTACCAGACGTCCTAAATAAGCTGTTGCTTGAAGTGGATGATTGTGATAATCTCGAACAGTGAATTTAATATGTTAGTAAATATCAGACAGCAGAAAGGTCACTTAGTCAGAGAATTAGTTATGAATTAATATGGGAAAATGACCGCTTGGACTGGTCAAGCCTTAAAGAAACTGCCCGACCTGGATTTGCACCGGTTAGTTCTTGTTACTCGGACGAAGTAGTAGCAGAACCGGGCTATAAAATGTATAGGAACACTCACCAAAATAGCTATGGCTTTGGGCATTGGCGAGCCCAGCTCAGTACAGTCAAGATAAAAATAGGAGACCGCTGGGCGCAAGCGCTCATTGACACGGGGTCAGAAATATCTCTGGTTTAGAAAACCCCTTTTACCCACAAGATTTCCACTAACTGGGAGACTGAAAGGTTATGTAAAGCTTCGCGGGGTAGGTGTCCACACCACAGATGACATTCTTGTGGTGAGATTAGCGTGTTGTTTCAAGAATCACTTGAAGAGAACCAGGCGAAGGTTTCTAGACGTAGTTATAGTTGAAAACAATTTTGAGCCTATGATGTTATATTAGGGGTACATTTTTTGCACAAGTATGTCACAATTCATTCCAAATACTTGGAGCTAGCAGATAAAGACGGGAACCATGTGGAAGACATATGGTTTAATATCCCAAAAGGTAACAGTGGGCACTGTCGGGTATAAATTCATATTTTAGATTTAACACATGTTGAACGATACCCACCGTCTGTATTTAAGTAAGAAAAAGAATCGCATGACGACTTCCAATTGGCACAGGACGATATTGTTAGACAACCGACCTTCCCTAACCCTCCTCGCAAAAAATTACAAACTTATAGGAAACGGGACCTCTGACTCAGGAGTAAGGATCCGTCTCCAAAGTTGGCTAGAGAAAATCACCTAAATCCCGTTGCCAGTGTAGCTAATAAGAGACAAAAACTCCCTGCTAAAGGAATCACATCTCGAGTATTCGTGCGTTCCAGGGAAACTACAAAATTTCCCCCGGAGCATACAAATAGAACGGATGTAAACGTTAACAAGCGTAAAAAGTTAAGACGTAAACGAACTAAAAAAGCAAGGTATCTTCCAGTGCTCCTGAGCTGGAACTTAACGACTCGCCTGGCTTAGGGATAGGGGAAAAGAATCTATACAACCTTGCCCCTCAACCAGGCCCTAGGAGGGGGAAGTTCTAGTGCAGAGACTTTTTGCAGAAAGAAAAAGAAAGCGTTTCATGCAACGACACAGCGAAAAGAACCAACAACCTGTAAAGTCACCTTTGGCCTCACAGGTGCCACATGAGCCTGAAGGGGACAAACTAAATAGGGAACAGTCAGAGACATTTGAAAAACCTTCGATAACGCAAGGAAATATAAATGATCCAGCAACTCTCTCTGACCTAGAGAGTTTTGCTCAAGATCATATTAAAAAAGAGGTTTAGCCAAAACCTTTGAAGTTAGATGAAGAAAGTTTTGATCTCTATCCGGACATTACCTATAAAGTGCACCTTCCAGCAAATGTCCGCGTGCCGTCCAAGGTTTCGTATGAGATAGGATGACAGCGCCAATCGGGAATGTGCAGATTTCGGAATTCATACCGTCCAAAGGAATTCGATATTTGCACTCCAGCATGAACCCCAGAGGACCAGTTTTTACTGAGAATGGAAATATTTATCTGACTATTTTTAATTGTTACAACTTTGTCTAAAACCTTTATTTAGGGAAACTTGTCCCCCAGGTTGTGTTATCAAATGACGAGACAGACAAATACGTGCAGGCGGTTAATCATATTATACGCCTTACCAACAAAATGAAACAGACGATGCAGAAGTCTCTGGACAGCCCCAAAAATCCCACAAACAAAGGAAGAATTAGCTCAAGTTCTAAATATTGGTCCAAACTTAAACCCGGAAGAAAGAAACCAGTTACTGAACTTACTGATGGAATTTAGGGATGTTGTAGCCTGGGACAAATCTTGTCTCACTGCGGCTACCGATAAGTTCATGTGCCTCTTGGAGGTCATCACAGATATTCCTGTCTCTCACCCTCCATATAGAGAGACACCAAAACAGAGAGAGATCCAGAAATTGTTAGACAGTAATATTGTCCGGGAAAGCCCCTATTCGGCACCGATTGTGATAGAACATAAAAAAGATGGCTCCCCAAGCACTTGTATTGATTATAGGTATTTTAATATAGTATTAAGGCCCAACTATGTGCCAGTGCCACGCATAGATGAGGTATTAGCTTTCCTAAATGGTACCAAATTCATAAATACGTTAGATTTACAAAATATGTATTATCAGATGCTTATTCGTCCGTGCGATGTAGAGAAGACTGCGTTCATCTGAAGCCGGGAAAATTCGAATTTTTGAGATTAGAATTCGGCCTAAACACGGCCCCGGCCCTTTTTCAAAACATGATGAATGTTATTTTTGGGGACATCATGTGGAAGTATGTAATGTTATTTAGATGATTTGTTTTGCCCTGGCTCTTCCTTTTCAGCTCTAATAGAGAGGACGAGAATCATTCTGTCTCGGCTCCGGGAAGCGAACATAAAACTCAACCCTAAGAAATGCTATTTTGGTTATGAAGAAGCCTCGGTGCTTGGTCACATCGCCGAGAATCAGAGCAATACGTAGTTTTATCGGACTTTGTTCATTTTACCGAGCTTTTGTTCAAGAATTCTCCAAGATCGCAAAACCACTCATTTCATTGACTAAAAAGAACGTCAATTTCGACTTTGGAGAAACCGAGAAAAAGGCATGGGATACTTTGAAGTCTTGTCCCATATCTGCTTCAGTCCTCGCACACTTTGATCCGACTCAGAATGCCACAGTCTACTCGGATGCCTGTCGAGATGGAATCGGTGGATACCATAATCGGTAGATAATAAGGAACACCCGATAGCCTGTTTTTCGAAATCTTTGACTCCAGCGGAGCTCAACTATTCCACGGTTGAGCTTGAAGTTTTAGGCGTTACTTACACAATTTTGCCATTCCACTTTCTATCATTGTTCGGACTGATGCCTGCGGCATTTGCTTTCTAAGGAATAACAAGATTCTAAATTCTCGTCTTCTGCGCTGGGCCATCCGTTTACAAACTTATCTGTTTACGATTGAACATGTAAAAGGCCGCAACAACGTTACCGCAGATTTCTTGTCAAGGTGTCCGTTGAAGGATGAGTTACCCTCCAAATTTAGTCAAGAAGAAGATTGTACAGACGTGCGCAGCCTAGTGTTATGCCCCAAGGTAGATAACCCTAGTGATCGTGCTCGAAAACCGTATGTCGTACTTGGCGGTGGCAAAGAATGGACGACAAAATTAGAGAACTAATACAAAAGATGAAAGATAACCCTACTGATCGTGCTCTAAAGCCCTATGTCATAGTTGGCGGTGTTCTATATCGAGTCATGAACAAAGATAGGAAACTGGTGATACCAGAAAAGGCTATCCCGACATCTTACAAGAGGCCCATTCGTCTCCGCTGTTCGAAGGCCACACGGGATTCCCTCGCACGTACTCTAAAGTGAACAAACGTTACTACTTTCCAAACATGGGGAAAATAGTTAAGGAATATGTCCGCTCTTGTGACGAATGTCAAAGGTTGAACATCCCTCGAGAAAAGAAACAAGGTTTTTTTCACCCCTTACCTGTAAAAGAGGAACTATTCTCCCGTTGGAGTTTGGACATTTTTAGCCCGTTACATAGATCTGCAGGCTACAGTTACATCCTGGTTATGGCAGAATATCTTAACCGTTTCACAATATTAGTACCGCTGATAAACGTGAAAACTCCTACAGTGGCTAGGGCCATCTTGGACGAGCTAATCACGCGTTTTGGTCCCCCAAAGGAGATACTAACAGACAGGGGAACTAATTTCTTAGCAGCAATAATGGCCGAACTAAATGACTTATTTGTCATTAAACATGTTCGAACTGCAGCATTCAAACCATCAACCAACTGGCTATGTGAACAATTTAACTCTGTCTTTGCAAATTTTCTAACTAAGTACACGGCTAAGCAGCCTACTAAGTGGGCGGAATATGTCCGATTGTGTGCATACGATTATAATCTATCAATACTCCCCATACGAGATTGTCTTTGGTCAAAAGGCAAGATTCCACACTCAGTTGGACACCCAGTATCCAGTATCAATTTACAAAAATACAGGAACATCAGAAACAACTAAAGTTAATCCGTAAGCTTGCTCAGCAGGCCATGACACAAGTACAGCAACAGAATAAATGACTTGTTCATTGCACTAGACAGCCTATGAAAGCTAAAAGTTGGTGTCTTAGTATTGTGTAGAGACTACCTGCCAAAGAAGGATGTTTCTCCTAAATTGACACCAAAGTTTATGGGACTGTATTACCTTAGAAGCATTTCACCAACAAATGCCTGTAAAATTGAATCGCTAGCTGATCCCAGCCGCACTCAGATTGTGACAATAGAGAGATTAAAGAAGTCCTACCCGCGAGATAGGTTAACTTCAGTAGAGGTATCTAGTAACAGTGATGAGGATTAAGTAAAAATTTTTAAAAAGTGGTCAACTACATTACTGTGTAGCCGCCTTGAGTGTGAAGAACCGGCGCCAAAATTCTCACCATACTCAATGCCGCTACGCCGCAAAGGAAAAGATATTCCTGGGATTGGAAACAAAATTTTTCCTTCTATTTTTGGAGGACGGAAGAAAACTTCGGCAGCTATAGAGTATGTGTGTGTCCGAGCACCAAAGATAGTTAGGAAGATGCTGAACTTAAAATTTAAGTTAAAACAATCTTCCCCCTAATCCTTAGCTCTTGCCCCCCCAATCCTGCGGATCTTAACCTACTCAAGCTACTAAGAAAGAGTGATAAAGAAGCTTAGACCTAGGTTTAACCGGATTAGTATCAAAAATGAGCTCTTTACCTACGAAACATGAACAAGCTAGTCACGGGACTAAATCGTATAAATAAAACCGTACGGTGGTTAAACATAGGTTAAGCACAGTCTAAAGAGGGAACCCACTAAATGCACGATTCTAAACTAGTAGTGTTGGGATCTCTTAAAATTAAAAATACTAATAATAATCATAATAATACTTTCTTTAGTACTCAAAATTTTCAGCATTAAAGTCAAGAAAATGGTAGTTTGAAGTTGATAATTTATAAGTGTTATTACTCTTTTGGCAGACAAAGCACTTCTGGTTGAACACCAAAACGAACTGGTAAACTGTATAAAGTCAAGTAAGTTATACTGAAACTCTCATAGATACTGCTTATCTGCTTGATGCTTTAAAAAAACAGAAAAAAGGACAATTTCAGGATGGCTACGGCAAATTCTACGACTATGTCACCTAAGATTCCTAGCATCAAAAATGACAATCATGGCGGTACTCCGGGAGAGTCCCTGGAGGACTTTCTCCAAACATTCAAATTGGCCGCAAAGTTATATAAATGGAATGATACTGGCTGCATAAAGTACCTTGTTGCTTACTTGTATGGCCCTGTGACTTTTATGTGATACATTGTGATGAGCTACAGGCTCTAGCCAAATTTGATGATGCAGAACAAAAATTACACGCTGCTTTTGGAAACACTGACCAACTCTCAGATAGTTATGCTAGCTTTCATAATAGAATGAAGAAACCGAGGGAAACATACTCACAATATTACTATGTTATGATGAAGCTGTGCCGACGTTTCTCTCCGCATATGAGTGACGAGGACAAATTTAAACACTTATTGCGAGGCTTACCGGCTGATGCACTTAGTTATGTCACTGAAAAGGGGTGTGACATCCCGGAAGAGGTAAAACTGACTCTTGAGCGATACAAAAAAGTTCGAGTACGCTCACATTTGCAGCGAAAGCAAGTGTCTCTGGCATCCACAACTAAGCCAACACAAAAGAAGTAAAGAGTCAGTCAGCCCGGAACATTCAACCCTCGAAACCTAACTTCTCCAAATTGCAATCCATTACACTTGAAAAGCCTCCAAATCGAGGTCCCTTGAAGTATTTTAGATGTGGAAGATCTTAGCAGTTACGGGATCAATTTTGGGCCAAGACTCATATCTCAGGGACTCCACTTACTGACAAAGCCCCAGCAACTAGCCCACAAAAGCAAACAAAGACCCGTAACGTACAGAATAAATTACCCGTAACGTACAGAACAGAAACCTAAGACAAATGCCGGCAGCCCAAACACATTCGGTCGGGCCTCTCCAAGTCCACAAAAACCGACAGCGACTATTAGAAATCAGACTAACGAAAATAATCCTTCAGTCCAACCAAATAAACAGAAATAATAGACGATTCTTAGGTGAAGATTATGTCAGATGAAATATGCTCCTCATGTTTTTTTTGGTTACTTCTTATTTTGGTTTTATATTCTTTGTTGCTATTCATATAGTCTTTAAGGTTTCCTTTGTGTTATTATAGCTATCAGTTTTTCATTTTTTTCATTTTTTCTGAGGAGTTTGGGTGGGAAGGATTATAAAAAAATCTATGGCCTACGACATAGTAGACTAAGAGATGTATAATGAAGTATTATGGTCATTGGAAATAATCCAGTAGTAATCAATTACGTGTCGTAGTAGTTCTCGGATATTAATTGTAATTATCCTTTTTGAATTTGTATCTTATGTTAGTTGTGTTTCGGTTTACTTAGGATTTTAGCTATGAATTTTCGTTATGTTTAATTCTACTAGTATATTCATTTGTTCCTATTTGATGTCGATGAGAATTAATTGAAGTTATTTTTTTTGATATTATCAGCCTTTCTTTATTGTATTTGAGTACTAGTTCGGTATTACACCTTTAGGTTAGGTTTTAATATCTAGATATTATCCATCTTGTAGTAGGGCTTCCTATAAGTAAGGAAGTTTAGGTTACGCGGTACCCGTTTCTTTTGGGTGCAGTAAGTAGAGAGGCTAGCACCCGTCCCTCGCTAAACAACCTGTTACGGCGATTCATGACATACCTACTTCTCAGTTATACAAATCGTTGAAGTGACTATAAACACAAATAACGTCATTGTTGATTGATTAGCACATGTGGTGTTACCCCTATACCAGTATACTCGTATGGTTCTATGATCATGGCATAACTGTTTCGATAGATGTCGAACACGACACTGAACTATGTTAAATCACGCTTTCACACACACTCAAAAAATACGCTGACTGTCAATGACTAGAATACATTTGTAACACATTGATATTCCAAGCTATCATAAGAAAAGAAAGAAACCTTCGATTTATACCTATTATAAGCATACATATATATGTTCATGTCAAAACAAGATTTTAAGTTCGGTAGATATGATTAATTAAATAGATAATTAAATCATAATGATAATTAGACGTACCTAATTTAATCAATAAACTAATTTTATGTACACATAATTCAGAAATCTGTTCAATGAAAAAAAGTAGAATTACTCCTAATTTTTATAATAAAAAGCAAGGTCACTCGGCTATGTCTGCCGAGCCCTGTCGGCATGTTTAAGTAAATCCGGTATAAACCAATTCGTTTAAAGTCAGAAGAAAACATAATAAACAAATAGATAATGTCACAATCTGTAAGCCATGAGCTTTTTTTAAATCGAGTGGCCTCCTCAATAAACTTCCCTGTTGTCTTCAACTGGGTAAAGATCACATCACAGTGACGTATAGTACTGTTGCTCTCCGATAAAATTCAAAATTAATAACCCGTGTTATGAGAATAATGGGGCGAGTATTATGAGAATTTTGGAATTTAAAATAATACAATGACGTCCATAAAAACAAACCACAAGAACTGTTCATCCAAATCAACTCTAACCGCCTGTGTGAAATTGGCCCCCCAAAAGTTTGGGCTACACGAGATACTTATTGGGCCAGAAAGTACTTCATTTGGGCTGTTTGGGCTAGCAACTTTTACGTTTGGGCTACTCTGGAAACAAAGTTACAGCCTCACAAAGTTTGAGGAGCCAACTTCACGTTAGCCCCCCAAGTGTTTGGGCCAGACGAGGTTTTTATTGGGCTGGGTAGTACTTCGTTTGGGCTGATTGGGTCAGCAACTTTTAGCGTTTAGGCTATTATAGTTTCCGAAATATGGGCTATTAAACTTTTTGAAAAGTGATTTTCCTGCTTCTTTTGTCGGAACCAACTTCACTAATATATTTCTGACAAACATGTTTATTGAAATTTACAGTACTTTGTGTCGACTGGCAGTTTAGGAAGTTTCAAAATTTGGACTGTATTTGAAACAGAATTAGACGTTCACAAAGTTTGGAGGGACCAACTGCACATTAGCCCCCAAGTGATTGGGTCAGACGAGATTTTTATTGGGCTGGATAGTACTTCGTTTGGGCTGATTGGGTCAGCAACTTTTAGCGTTTGGCTATTATAGTTTCCGAAATATGGGCTATTAATATTTTTGAAAAGTGATTTTCCTGCTTCTTTTGTTGGGGCCAACCTCACTAATATGACATTTCTGATAAATACGTTTACTAGAATTGGCAATACTTTGTGTCGACTAGCAGTGTGGCAAAGTTCACGATTTCGGCTGTAATGGAAATAGGTGGACCTTCACGAAGTTTGGGGGGCCACGTTCAAGCCCTTCCAAGTGACTGGACCTTACGAAAATTTTATTGGGCTGGATAGTATTTCCTTTAGGGTGATTGGGTCATGAAGTTTTAGTGTTTTGGGCTGTTAAGATTTGGTCTGTATTTCAAAGAGGTTAGACCTTCAGATATTTTGCTGCCGGAAATAGGTTTTAATCTAATAGGTAGGGATTTTTCTTATCTTATAAACTGTTTGGACTATACATCGGTGGAACGCCAAAGGGTGAAGAAAGATGCAACGTTCCACACATTATGCAAGAGGTTTTCAGACAGAATTTCGTCATTATTAATTTCTACGATAGTAATAAATTTATATTTGGCAGAGGTTAGAAGTGGTCACCTAAAACCATTAAAATGATTCCATGCGATTTCGCACTGTACAGTTTCACACAGTGCTCATTATCGAGCAATTTCGCACCATCTTCTTTATCGGATTAATGATTCTGCAGGTGTGGTGCATTCTCACACGGTCCACCTGTCAATCATGTGATTCTTCCTGAAACCGCTTTCACTATAGGGGCAGGGAAGACAGAACAAATGTCAACTAAGTAAGAACAGAAACTGAGCAAACACAATTTAAAATAAATACGAACAATTGAATTAATACTACCTCAATTGAGCCGATGGCTTGAGCAGGCTGGGTTGAAATGAGTCCATCGGCTCACTTACGTCAAGTTGACGACCACACTTGTAGCCACCACCCTAATATAATCACATTTTTTGTGCTCAATTTGTGCTAATTTATGCTGCAGCTATCAGAATTTGTGCTACAATAGTTACGGAACTAAGTGAGAAAGAAAATTGGTCGCCAATTTGATGTCAAGTTAGCGACCACATTGTCAAAAACGACTTTTACCATAGAGATATTAATAAATTATTTTGTGCTCAATTTGTGCTAATTTACGATACAGTTATTAGAACTTTTGCTGCAATAATAACAGAATGAAGAAAAAACAGTTTGGTCACCAAGATGACGTCCAGCTAGGAAGGAAAATACCAAACTTTCAGCGACCACCCCTTCTATACTTGAAAGAAGAAATTAATGCTTACGATGGAATTGTCTCTCGATGCTTGAATTTGTGCAGCACAAAGCAGAATTTATGCTCGCACAGTTAACCAGAAATACGGCATTAATAAAAAGTAGAAAAACATATTAAAATTTAAGCGACCACCCTTTCTACACTTGAAAGAAAAAATTAATGCTTGCGATGGAATTGTCTTTCGATGCATGTATTTGTGCAGCACAAAGCAGAATTTGTGCTCGCACTATTAACCAGATATACGGCATTAAAAAAACTAGAAACAAATATTAAAATTTCAGCCACCACCCTTTCTACACTTTGAAAGAAGAAATTAATGCTTAAGATGGAATTGTCCCTCGATGCTTGTATTTGTGCAGCACAAAGCAGAATTTGTGCTCGCACTGTTAACCAGATATACGGCATTAATAAAAACTAGAAACAAATATTAAAATTTCAGCCACCACTATTTCTATACTTGAAAAAATAATGCTTGCGATGGAATTGTCTCTCGATGCTTGTATTTGTGCATCACAAAGCAGAATTTGTGCTCGCACAGTTAACCAGATATACGACATTAAAAGAGAGTAGAAAGACATATTAAAGTTTCAGCGACCACCCTTTCTACTCTTGAAAGAAGAAATTAATGCTTGCGATGGAATTGTCCCTCGATGCTTGTAGTTGTGCAGCACAAAGCAGAATTTTTATTCCCACAGTTAACCAGATACACGGCATTAATAAAAAGTAGGGGGGAAATAAAGAATTTCAGTGCGAGCACAAATTCTGCTTTCTGCTCCACAAATACAAGCATCGACAGACAATTCCATCGAACATATTAGTTTCCTGTTTCAAGTGTAGAAATGGTGGTCGCTGAAATTTTAATGTCTTTCTACTTTTTATTAATGCCGTATTTCTGGTTAACTGTGCGAGCACATATTCTGCTTTGTGCTGCCCAAATACAAACATCGAGAGATAATTCAATCGCAAGGATTAATTTCTTCTTTCAAGTGTAGAAAGGGTGGTCGCTGAAATTTCAATATGTCTTTCTACTTTTTATTAATTCCGTATATCTGCTTAACAATGTGAGCGCAAATTCTGCTTTGTGCTGCACAAATACAAGCATCGAAAGACAATTCCATCGCAAGCATTAATTTTTTCTTTCAAGTGTAGAAAGGGTGGTCGCTGAAATTTTAGTATGTCTTTCTACTTTTTATTAATGCCGTATTTCTGGTTAAGTGTGCGAGCACAAATTCTGCTTTGTGCTGCACAAATACAAGCATTGAGAGACAATTCCATCGCAAGCATTAATTTTTTCTTTCAAGTGTAGAAAGGGTGGTCGCTGGAAATTTAATATTTGTTTCTAGTTTTTATTAATACCGTATATCTGGTTAACAGTGCGAGCGCAAATTCTTTTTTGTGCTGCACAAATACAAGCATCGAAAGACAATTCCATCGCAAGCATTAAAATCTTCTTTCAAGTCTAGAAAGGGTGGTCGCTGAAATTTTAATATGTATTTCTACTTTTTATTAATGCCGGATTTCTGGTTAAGTGTGCGAGCATAAATTCTGCCTTGTCCTGCACAAATACAAGCATCGAAAGATAATTCCATCGCAAGTATTAATTTTTTCTTTCAAGTGTAGAAGGGGTGGTCGCTGAAAGTTTAGTAATTTCCTTCCTAGCTGGACGTCATCTTGGTGACCAACCTGTTTTTTCTGCATTCTGTAATCATTGCAGCAAAAGTTCTAATATCTGCATCATAAATCAGCACAAATTGAGCACAAAATAATTTATTAATATCTCTATGGTAGGAGTCGTTTTTGACAATGTGGTCGCTAACTTGACATGAAATTGGCGACCAACTTTCTTTTTCACTTAGTTTCGTAACTATTGTAGCGCAAATTCTGATAGCTGCAGCATAAATTAGCACAAATTGAGCACAAAAAGTGTGATTAAATTAGGGTGGTGGCTACAAGTGTGGTCGCCAACTTGACGTAAGTCATCGGCTCGGTTTGATTCGGCTCAACTGAGCTCATGGCTCGAGCCGGCTCGGTTGAATGAGTTGTATGCTCGGCCAACTTCTCGGTTCAGCTCGATAGTGAATGAGCTGTGACCCGAGCAGCTCGAGCCGTTAATAGCCCTAAATCCGGACCGAGCATTTTTGAACATGTTTGCCCAATGTCCTATAACTTTAAATGATTTTTGGCTCGAGCCCGAATACTTGCTTCTCCGGAACTCAAACCGAAAAGCTCGTAAACGGTGTCATTGCCTCCCAGACTCGTCTTGCATTTTGGTATTCAGATATAAA
The DNA here is from genome assembly GCF_964235325.1 of Thermobia domestica. NCBI lineage: Eukaryota > Metazoa > Arthropoda > Insecta > Zygentoma > Lepismatidae > Thermobia > Thermobia domestica. The sequence goes on along the minus strand of NC_137457.1, from coordinate 87,475,197 downwards.
CCGCCTGTCTTTCCTCTTTATATGCTGTGTTGTTGTTGTTGTTGTTGTTAATAATAATAATAATAATAATAATAATAATAATAATAATAATAATAATAATAATAATTCTAGCAGTAGCAATATCATTGATAATAATTATATTGTCTATGTAGGATACTTGAAGAAAGTACTTGAAATTACACACAGGATTTGGCTCGATTTAGCTCAACTCGACTCGAAACTTAACCTCAATTTGTTGGAGGAAATTGTTCGAGCCGAGTTCTCGACTCAATCTTAAAGATGTCTGTTTCGAGTCAAGTCGAGTTTCAAAAGAACTCGCTCGAATTTGCTCCTACCCATCTCCAAAAGCTGGAATAATGAACTATGAATTGTACAAAATGGATTGACGATGTACAGAAGTATGAATGTTCTACCTCAGGAATGTATTGTTTGCTCGGAAAATATCAAGACGACAAGGTTCGTCTTCAAACCGCCTTGGAGTATACAGCTAATGTTTTGTGTTTCACAAATAAAACGTTTTTCTATGCTTTGGGGCGGGCACATTTTTTTCGCTTTTTAAACTTCCTGACTGAATTCTCTGATGTGCTGCTTATCTTATTATTTATTTATTTTAATTTGTGATTGTTCTATCTCGTATTTCTGATGATTACAATTTTTATGTTCCTTTTCTGTTCTTATTATTTATTTTCATTTGCTATTCTTTTTCGTTTTCATCTATTTCAATTTGCGATAATTTTTCTTATTATTTTTCCTATTTATTTCAATTTCATATTGTTTGTTATTATTTTCTCTCCTTCCTTCCTATAACTTTGGTTTGCTTATCTTTTCTTCTGTCTTGTTCTTAAGTTATTTTAATTTCCGTTTATTTTCATTATTCTTTTTGTGAAAGTGAAAGATTTCCTAAGCTCTCCTCCTGTAGTGTTAATTGCAATTGTTCATATTTAACTTGTGTTTGCTCTTTTTCTGTTCTTAGTTAGTTGACAGCCGTTCTGTGTCCTCCCTCCTCCTATAGTGAATGCGTTTTCAAGATAAATCAAATGATTGACAGGTGGACGGTGTGAAAGTGCACGACACCTGCAGAATGATTAATCCGATAAACAAGACCGTGTGAAATTCCACCGTGAGAAACTGCACTTCACCATTAAAATGTAGGTCTTGTAATTACGACTCCCCCCAGACAGCATGTTTGCTTGCCGCAAGCTTGCCTGTCGCTTTAATTTGATTTTATTTCGCTTTGCCTTATACACAAAAGCTTATTTCTGCTTAGCGCAAGCTGTAGTATGGGCAACCCACGCTTCACTTGCGAGACGCTTTTCTTTAGATTGAAGTAAAAAGCCAGCGCGCGTTCGATTTTAAGTTGTTCTCAAAAACCACGTGACGCTGACCTCTTAACTTTCAGCGACAAGGTAGTGTTCACGTTGTTAGCGTCTTGTTAGCATTCAGCTTGAATAAAAGACAAACTTAATTATTTTTTTTAATTGTGCCGTCTAGTACTCTAGTACTCTAGTCCCACGTACCTATAATGTCGCTCTTTATTTCCTCATATTTCGGTAACCATGAGGCATAACGAATTGTAGCATTTATGTATAAAGCATAAATGTGAACATAGATGGCAGCAGATTTTAGCCTACTTATTTCGCGAAAGAATACAGAACTGTTGCAGATATTTTAATATAAATTTGAAGTTTAACTTAGTTGAAGTAGGCCTATAAACTTTATCTGAACGCTGTGTTTAAAGTAGAAACATTTTTCTGCGTTTTTATATAATAAGGTAGAAATTTCAAGTACTCGCGGCTAATATAGCAACATATTAGATATTTGTAAGAAGCAACGGCGCGTTGCTTGTTAGAAATAACCGTAACAATTATGCTTATTTTGATGTTTTGCACAAGCGGATCGGAGACTTGGGTGTTTTCACGGTTGTGCATTTGCTTCAATAATTGGGACGGTGAGGGAACAATATATTGTAGCATAGATTTAGTCAGACGGTTAAATTATACGGATTTCATACTGTTTTATCTAAATTCGCTTACTGCAACCTTCCATATAACTTGTTTGGCGAGTGTTTTGCTTGCAATAAGCTTAATAAAGCTTGCCATTGATGAGAATATGTTTATACTTGGCTTGCGTTCGAGATAATTTGACTTGTGTTTAACTTGTGAAGACAAGCTTGCCGCAAGCCTTGCGCAAGCTAATTGGCTTGCATAGTATAGCTTGCGGCAAGCTAATTGACCTTGCAACAGCAAGTTTGTGGCAACTTGCAGCAAGTTTAAATTGCTGTCTGGGCCATTTATTTACGGCTGTACCTGCGGGCACCGTGATCGCCTTTGGACGGGGGCATCGCCCCGGTTGCCCCAGCCTTGTTACGTTCCTGGACCGAGGATGCATATGTCAGACCAAAACAAAGACTAAATGTGTAAGAATACCAAGACTGCCAAGACTCCAGCAAAAACCTGACCCACCTGCGTTGATACTTTTATAAATAGGCGAAAAATATAGAAAAGCTTTATACTTCAAATTCATAATTTTGTATTTCGTTTTCAGCAAGGTGGAGCAGAAGGATTCAAGTACTTCCCTAGAAACATGAAGAGCTCATCGTAATCTTTTAAAATAAACGAAGTGAGAAAAAAAGATTGCTTTCTTATTGCTTTCCCTATATACAATATAATGTGGATAAATATTCGGCTTAGAAATTACAAAGAATTGTTAATAATAATAATAATAATAATAATAATAATAATAATAATAATAATAATAATAATAATAATAATAATAATAATAATAATAATAATATAAAGGAGACTAGTTACAATACTGTATGCTCCTTGAGACTCCATTGGGAATCAAACTTGGAGCTTTTGCATCAAACACAGGTATATATTACCCACGTATTCACGAAAGGCTTACGTAAAAAGGAAAGAATGAATGGATATAAAAATTATTTGGATATAATTCTTCAAGGTTTGACGCAATTCAATTATGTATGTAGTATATATAATTTTCACCAGTGTCTTATTCATAGCTCAGATTACCATATATAACCAAACAATTGTAAAGTTATTGCTTTTACAGTTTATTAAGACAGTAATTGTTTTCCAGTAAAATACATTCAAGGGATTAACCCTTTGGGGATCTTACCGTACATTTTGTACGATACGCATTTTTCATCGTACATTGCGTTATTTCTCTTCCATTTGAGATTTTTCGTCCGGGTTTTTTTGTTTTTCAAGTCCAGATACACTGTAAAAGACATTACGTATGGTTTCAGACCGTCTTGCGTCCAGACATAGGAGGTGATGACGTCATAATTTTGAAATAGAAATTTTCAATTATGAAGCCTATGTTCATTATTTTTTGGCGGGCTTATTTTTTCACGTAGAAGATTAAAATTTCGCACAAAAATTCAGTCCACCGAGTAGTATTTACCAGATTTTTTCTTCCGATGTCAGTGCTAAAACAGAGGGGAACCAGAGGGGCGAAGGGTTGAAAAAGGGATATTTTTACCCAAAAAATCCCGTTTTTCAGGATTTTCCCGTCTCACATACACGATGGGGACACGTGAGTCATACCGGCTGAAAGGCAGTTCCATTCTGAAGAGAATGACGGTCGAATTATTATTCTACGGTAATTAGGGACGTCTCAGTGAATTTTTTTAAAAATATACTTCTGTATAGGTAATATGGGGAATTTTCTGAAACTTTTTTTTTTTGGCGGGCTTATTTTTCCACCTATAAGATTGAAATTGTGCACAAACATTCAGTCCACCGAGTAGCATTTAACAGATTTTTTTCAGATTTCTGCGTTAAAACAGGGGGGTCCAGAAGGGCTAAATTTGAAAAAAGAGAAATTTAGACAAGAAAATCCCTTTTTTCTGGAATTTCCCGCCTTAGATACATGATGGAGACACGTGAATGGTACCGCCTGAAAAACAGTTCTATTCAGAAGAGAATATGGGCGACACATGTCCCTAGGGTAATTAGGGATGTCTCAGGAAATATTTTCCCTGAGATCATAGTGTTTTGTGGTAATTTTGGGGCATTGCGGGAATTTTTGATATAATTTCTCCAGCCCTTACTATTCAAGGTAGAAACTTGAAATTTGGTACACGCATTTAGTTTACCAAGTACTATTTATCCGATTTTTTGGAGTTCTCTACGGTCACACAGGGGGCAGGGGGGCCCAAAGTTGGACAAAAAAATTCCAACTTAAAATTTTCCCTTCGACATCAATTTTCCCTCTCCTGGTAAATGGTATGGGCATGCAAGTGATACCATTTGAAAGCCAGCTCTATTCTGAAGAGAATGAGGTATGAACCATGATCCTAGCATAAATAGTAACGATGCAGTAGCTGCTTGACTGAAACTCTAAAAAATAGCCCAAAAAGCCAAGATCCTATAAGGGTTAAAGCCGATAACTACTTACACAAAATTAGCGCTGTCAAAAATTCAGATCCGGATTTAGAATTTGAACTGAAAACGAAATCCGAATTTCCAATAATAAAATGTCAGAAACCGAAATTAAGAGTTCGGATCATGAAATATTAAGAACCGAAAACGGACTTCGGATAATGAAATGACGAAAGCCGAAATCCGGATTTCGTATAATGAAATACTAAAACTGGATATATGCATATTGGGCAGCATTAGACAAAATTTTATGAAAAAGAATTCCAAATCGTATTCCATGAAGACGAAGAAAACATCGTATATTTCAGTATATAGTAACTGGTATCTTAATCTATCTCAAATTAATTAGCACAAGTATAATCTCCATTATAAATGACATTTAAAGAACTAAAAAAAAGAGAGAGAGAGAGAGAGAGAGAAATTGCTCTAATTACTAAAAGTATTTGTCAGAAATATCACATTAGAGAAGAAAACCCTGACAAAAGAAGCAGGAAATCACTTTTCAAAAAGTTTAATAGCCCATATTTCGGAAACTATAATAGCCCAAACGCTAAAAGTTGCTGACCCAATCAGCCCAAACGATGTACTACCCAGCCCAATAAAAATCTCGTCTGGCCCAAACACTTGGGGGGCTAACGTGAAGTTTGCCCCTCAAATTTGTGAGGCTGTAACTTTGTTTCCAGAGTAGCCCAAGCGCTAAAAGTTGCTAGCCCAAAAAGCCCAAACGAAGTACTTTCTGGCCCAATAAATATCTTGTGTAGCCCAAACTTTTGGGGGGCCAACTTCACACAGGCACTCTAACCGCATAGCTACCATTTGTGAGCACGTAAATATGCCGTTAGAACTATAATAATAATAATAATAATAATAATAATAATAATAATAATAATAATAATAATAATAATCTTAAATTTAAAATAAAAATATATGTTAAGGGGATGAAATTAGATTGACTGATGGTCACAAATGGGATGCACTGAGCTTCCTTTCTGATCACTTGGTTCCTAACAACTTCTGGTTCGATACCCGAAGAGGTCAATATTTAATCTTCCGCATGAGCACCCAGCTTATAATCGGACTGAAAAATTAAATAACTTCAATAGAAGATAGTTGTATGTAGTTCACCCCTTGTTTCTGCTATCTACTCTAGGAATCCTCAGCTCAAGACTCAGAAATGAAGTTCATTTAACACCATAATGAACCACAGTATAAAAAAAAACTGTTAGCGAAAAAGAAAAAAGAAAGAAATGAAAGAACGAAAAGAAATCACACAAAAGGATAGTACAGGGTACACTATCTAAAGCCTCGCTTCAACTATCGGCAATGCAAAACGCACACGTTGCAATCGATGTTAAACTGCAACTTCGGACATTATTTTTCGTTGTGGCTTTCACTTAATTCAGTGATAATAGCAATCGGCATGGGATATTCCCGGGATACGAACCTCGATTCGTAGCACACTAGAGTTCAACACTGAACCATGTCAGCACTCAATAGCCAAACGAATTGGTAACTTGAAGTTGAAGTAATTGGAAATACATGCTTCAAGTATCATTCACTAAAAACGCAGGGAGATAGTACTTACTCCTTTTTCCTTTTTTGTTCTCCTTCAAGAAATTCTTCTGGTAACAGAAGACCTCCACACATTGTCTGTCTTTGGAAACGTAAATCTCCCCATTTTCCTTCGCGTTCTTCGAGCAAAGATGATAAGCAAATCCCAATAAGCTGAAAAAACATGAACCACAAAGTTAAGAACTTATTTAAACTCGTTCTTTATTATACCTAATATTAGAATATTGTAGAAATCAGATAATTTCAACCACTAATTAAATCCAGTAATTTTCAACTAACAAGTTCTTTAAATTTCGACTAATAATTATATTACATTATTATAACACGCCGAATGATAATTCCCTCTAAATTAACAAACATAAACATATCTTAGTGGTCAGCTTCGGTATATTGCAACGATCGGTTATTGATGGGGGATTACCTTTAAAAAGTTCTCAATAAAATCTAAGACCGGAAAAAAATATAATAAAATTAATGAATGAATGGTAGAAAATAGTACTTATGTTTCCATCACACGAAACTCTCGGTTACAACTCATTTCAAAATAAATACGCAAACAGACACTACAAACACACTCGAGTTCCCGGGTTCAATCTATAATACTATTTTGCGTGTGACAATTTTTCGTTCCAGAACTTCCACTCTCCAAGCATTTCAGCAGACGCCTGCCCAGGTGAGAGAGGGGAATGAACCTGCTCGCCTTTCAGCAGACGCCTGCCCAGGTGAGAGAGGCGAGTGAACCTGCTCGCCTTGCATTGGAGATAACTGAGTATTCATTTACCTTTTTAATTTTTGTTAAAATTTATTAATTTTTGTCATTTAATATCAATTTACTTCTAAAAATGTCACTTTTCCTTTGTTATTCTTAGTATGCAATCTACAAAAGTATACAAATATAATAAACCAATCATAATGTGCACAAGATAAGACTGCCTCCTCCCCTGAGGGCCTAATTTGTCAATAATTGACTTTACAGTGTTGCACCAAAGCTCAAAATCTCTCATAATATTAATTCAAGGAATTAATAGCTATTGAGATAACATATCATCAAGGATCTAGTGAGGCACTAGTGTAAAAAAAGGAGAGAAAATCGGCATACTATTCGCAAAAATATGGATTTATTCACCATATGACTCATCACCCACTAATCATTCTAGTATATAAAAATTATATTTGACAGTCCCCTTTCCTCCATCATTATTGTTCCACTCACGAAGAAACAGACCAGATTAGGTCAATAAATCATCTTGTGAAAAACTTGTCGTACCGTGGTATTATCTTTATCTTCACACACAGTCACAGCTCAAACACAAGAAGCATCCTAATAGTAATGCGTGATCAGCGCACATACACATATTTCCAGGTTTCAGGTTTCATTTGTTCTTGTTACAAAATTGATTCTTAATCTCATTCTAATATTAATATTTTCACAAACGCTATTTTAACAGGTATCTATACCAAGTCTTTGACGATGTGTGGACAGTACACTCAGGACATTTGGATAAAGATATTTTCCCCGTTCCATTCCCACCTCCAGATAGCTTCATTACTAGTAACCCTCGCAGATTCTATCCAACACTATACCTTTCCTAAACTGGTGTGTGGTCAGCCATATTTAAAAAAAAATCCGAATTAAGTCTACATATTCTTATCATGCTCTCATGTCCTAATCATCGACACACACCATAAGAAATACCTATGCTATGCATTAATGATGAACAATTACACCTATCCTCCCGAGAAAGATACCTTTTGATCATCGCACATAAATAAGTAATCCGCACCAACCAAGGTTATTATGTCAAGCATTAATGATAATGTAGTATAATAGTCTCATGATTTCAGGTTTCCATTCATTGCTATCCCATTGTGATGCATAGAGTAAGGCCCCCACAGTCCTAGTATCTGGCGATACCAAAGGTTCCAGATCACAGCTTGTCGGCCCCATCCAGGGCTGATTCAGTGGGACCATACGGAAATTGGTTTTTTGCGATCCATAAATTTTTATTATTAGACAACAGTTATCTAAAATCCGAACCTCCATTTGGATACAGGACATCTCTGTGCCACAAAACTTATGAACTTCTGCATTGACAAGAAAATTTCTTCCATCTGAAGACAGACTCCCATTTACCAACATCAGTTCACTTCTTACAGGTGAAAAACTCTTCTCGTACCAGAACAAACACAAAATTTGGACAAGTGATAATTCTCATAAGCAAAAGGAATAAAATTCTTTCCAATCGGAGTTGTGACAAGTCATAAGAAGGTTGTAATAATAAACAAACAGCAAACGTCAAGAGACTATGAAACTCTACTCAAAATTACTCAATATCACTGTAATAACCACGATAGCAATGTAACGAAACCATTGAAATTTGTTGCGTGATATATAGGTCACATTCCTATTATTTGGCCAGGTAAAAACACAAGACTCGTCCAGACAATGGAGAAGCCTATATATGAGTTGCTAATCGTATCTCCACATTCTCATTCCACTAAGGTAGAGACCGTAAGTTTTTGTAACCCCTGTATATTTATCCTTTGTCAAAAAAAGGGAAGAAAGAACAATTAAGTATTTTATTGAATTATCCACTGCACATTAAAATTATTCATAAATGCATACCACGTTTGCTCAACAACAGGATATACATGTATTTAGTATATATGTAAAATTATTCTCTGTATAACTAAGAAAATTATAATACAGGGGCGGATCCCGGGGGGCGATCGGGGCGATCGCCCCCCTTGCCCCCAGAAGAAGAAATTTTCTAATTTTGTATATATAAATAAAACCCATCCCAAAGTTTGGAGCCCTTAAAAGTAGCAGTGTGGCAACCTACCGCCCCCCCAGAAGTCGGTCCTGGATCATCCCCTGTTATAATATATGTTTAAAGTTTACAACAGAAAAGTTCGCCACAGAGGAAGCATATGGTTGAGTTATCAATCAAGGTTATATGATTCAAAAGTAGAGAGCGGAACATACTTCCGTTGTTTTTTTTTTTTTTTTTTTTTTTTTTTAAAAAGTAAAATCTTCTATCGCATCCATAGCCTTTGTTGTGGTTAACACTTGGTTTTAAAATCTAACATATAAAAACAACAGGAACTACCAAATGATGGAACACGGTCCCTGTAACTTTACGACGTAAATTTCCTTTTATCTACAAAGAAATCTCTCTCGACTTCGTTTTGTATTTAAAGGATTTTAAAAAAAAAGGAAAAAGAAAAGATGCAAATACTATTTCTAATACTATTAATAATAAGAATAAGAATACTAACAATACTAACGTATAGCCCCCTCAAATATCCCCCCTAATTACAAAGTTAATTTATTGCGTTTTCTTGTATAGTCCCCTTCAAAAACATGTACTCTAGTATTGTTAATGTAACTGCCTGCCTGACCATTAAAATTCGTATCCGTTATTACTGTAGGCCATTAGGGCATTGACTAACACACTAACCATAGGGCCAGCTCTTCAATCAGTAAGTCTTGCCGACAGAACCTCTCATAGAAACTAAATCCATACTTATTTCTACTCAATCCCTAGGTGCGCTGAAGTGCGCAAATGAGCTTGTAATGTCTGTATATTGTTAGCATAGGTAAAAGTTCAATGTGTCTAGCGTGATGCATACCAGACAGGATGAGAGAACCAAATCAAGGTCGCTTCAGCTAACAAAATGAGTAAATTATATAAATATATATCTTTGACCACTGGTATATGTAATACATTACAATATTAGCAATAGCCAATAACGTCAATTATCCTTTTAGATAAAAATAGATTTAATATTATTATCAGATGTTTATAGACGAAATCGAAAAACTTAGTAAGCATTGTTTATTAATCGTTAGTTGTTCATTATTCAACTTAGTTTAATTATCCGTCAAGATAATAACATTACCAGGAAAGGACACGACTAAGATCATAATAGTTAATTAGCAATGTACAGTATACACGACTCCAAAAGTGCAGTACCGACTGGAATTCTCCTTTTCCTGCAAAAACAGGCAACCCGAAAAGCTCGGCGGTTGGGTTGGTTGCAAATTCAAAAGGCGTTGGACTAAACCTCAATTTTGTCACAAATATGTCAGTGTGGCAAACTGCAAATAAGAGAATAAAATAAATTGTTAAGAATGACAATTTTATTATTGTGACGGAGTTCGATGACATCAAAAGTTACAAAATGACTTACTTAAGCAGTTCAAACAAGATGAATGGCAAGAAACAGATATAAGAAGAAAGCATTTCTCTCTTTCCCCCACCCCGCCAAAAAAAAAGAAACTCATAAAAGAAAAAGTTATATAATATAAAGGTTTAATGTAAAAGCCTAACAGCACAAAACAAATAGCTAAACGAAACGAAAAAGAGACAAACACAGAATAGGGGACACCAGTGGCGTAGCAGACTTGCGGCCCTCCCATGCAAGATAAACAAATGGGACCCTAGTTGTAAACCTCATTGTTATAATAATAATAATAATAATAATAATAATAATAATAATAATAATAATAATAATAATAATAATAATAATAATAAAAAGTCGTTTCCTTTTCAAAATCTCTGACTCTGTCTAAGAGCAAGAATGCATATAGTGATCATGTGTGCACGTTTTGACAATGAGCGGTCCCAAAGGCCAAAAGGGGTGGAAATCACCAAGAGAGAGAAATAAAAAACTTTCTTATGGTAAATTCTAGTTCAAAGTTAGAAGCACTTGCTTTTGCACGTGATTTTTTGTTTCTTTTTTCAAGGAACAGAAAAGTTCTGGTGCCTAAGGAAGTATACCATATAATATTGCAAATTTGCCAGTGGATATATTTACATTGCAATTTGTAGTTATAATGACATTATGATTAGAAAACAATATTGTAAAGAGTAAGTTTAATTTCCTCATCCATCGCAAGTCTTAGGGGTTCCTTATACCTCGCCGTCCCCCGAATATTGATATCGAAAATTTAGAATGATATATTCATGTCCATATGTACGCGATATCGAATGTTGATATATAATAACATAGATATAGACGATAGCGAGGTATCGACATATCACAGGCACAAGTCCGAGAAGTGATGCTTGAAACATACTGGAATCAACAATCAAATTCTAAATAAGTTCTTCATTTCAGTATTCAATGTTGATTGGGAAGAGTGTCAACCCGAATAGAAATTTTAAGAAAAACAAATGTTAAGATAAAAGTAGGTTTTCCGTCTCCCCTTGATACAAAATCTGCGACAGTACACATACATTACATAGAATACCAATTCACTCTATAACTTTTCACAACCAAGTAAGCCGGAAGATGAATTTCCTGTGATATTAAAGTGGAATGTTCTACAAAATAGTCATAATTCATTCGCCATATTTCTATCAGTACTTTAGTACGGACTAAGAGCTACAATACTAACTAGAAATTAGAGATTTCATTGCTTTATTCCCAGACTATAAAACTTCTGCATTATCCTGAGTTTTTCATTTTCTTAATATAAGTCCCCTATTCTGGGCTAATTTTGGATACCGCGGTTTCGAGGAAATCGGTAAACGAAAAAGTTTGTCGACTATCAACTCTCGTTGGTTTGTGAGAAAATATTTCACAGTTCATGTTGTTATTTCTTCGTTACAAAAACACTTCTAGTTGACTCTATTCATGGTAAATTACTGAACTCATAAACATTTACAATTATTGAAAAATGAATAATTACTTTTAAACATAAAATGTCGTTACAGTTCAATAGAATGCAGTAGTAGATGGACGTGAATGAAAATACTGTTTATTTGTTGAGGTGTGCAAACTCAATGTGAATAATAAGTGTTTCCTATTCTCTTGTTTAAAGGCGGATCTACGATGGACTTCTGGGGGCTGGGTGGTTGATACTACTCTTTCTTAGAGCTACTTTTAAGTGCTCCAAACACTAGAATGTGTTTTATTTATATATAAAATAAGAAAGATTCCATTTTTGGGGGCAATCGCCATGATCGCCCCCTGGATCCGCCCCAGGTCTTGTGTAGCAGACTTTGAAGACATTTAGTTCGTGTATGATTCTGTCGATGCTGATTAGGGATGGCCACATCTGGATATTTTTTTTATTCTGATATCGGATAGAAGCTTGTCCGGATTTGTAATTTCCGGTTGACGGATAACAAAACGGATGACGGATAACGGATAATATCTGACTGACGGATAATATCCGGATAACGGATGTCGGATAAGATCCGGATAACAGATAATATCCAGATTTCAGTTCAGATTCAGATAATGGATTTATCCGGATAATTTAGAAAATGTAGATAACGGATAATATCGGGATACAAGAACATTCGGATAACTGATTACATCCGCATGACGAATAACGTATATGGTTTTAAAAAGACATAATAGGAGAGGGACGTATCACTCTTTTATGCTCATAGAGTTATTAAATGACGATCATCGGGCAGTGGTGTTTACCATTGAAAGATATTGCTTCTTAAATTGTTTCCTAGTAATTTCCTATTTTCTTGTTGTTCCTGCGGGGCGCGGTGGATCAATGGTAGACCGATTACTTTGGTGTGTAAGTTCCATATTGTTTCGATCCCCGGCAAGTAAGTTTGCGGTGGACAAGATCGTATCCGTAGGTTCTCTCAAAGTACCCCCGCTTCTTGCCACTTTTCATTCCATCATTCTTCTATTATCATTGACTTACTTTAATCATTGAGAGCGGTGGCTCAGTAGTAAAGCGCTTCCTCTGGTGGACTAATTAAGTTTGTGGTTGACAAGATCGTATCCCTGGGTTTTGTTAGGGTACTGTCGCTTCCTCCCACATTTCATTTCAAAATTCCTCTTTTATCATTGACTTACTTTAATCATTGAACGCGGTGGCTCAGTGGTTGACCACTTCCTCTGCTGGTCCAAGTAAGTTCGTGGTGGACAAGATCGTATCCGACCAATTCCATTTCAAACCGTCCAGGCAAACCACAATTGTTCCCCATCATAGTCTCAGATTTCATTTATTTTTTGTATATGGGATCTACATGCAATATTATTAGACCCATATTTTTTCTTTTTGCTGAAAAAAAAATTTTCTTCGATATACAGCATTCAAAAATGGCTGCCCTCCTTTCGGATTGCTCGAAAAACTGAAAAACATGTCAAATTAAAAGTTTTGTTGTAGAGAAACGAATGTACTTAGTAACATAATCTCAATAGAAGGAAGAGTATAAAGTTGTATGTTTCGTTGGAGGGTAAAAATTCGTCTATTGGTCCAATAGGAATCGCGCAATTCACTCGCAATGTTGCCAACTTTGATGAAATTTTTGCTAACTTCAAACATTTTTTTTCTGTCCTCACGAGCAATATCAACCATCTGCGTGTAGCATCGAAATCTACTCCATAAGGTCTCTTGAAAATGTAAAGGACTTACATCTGATTATTACATCCCACGTTATAGCATGATGAAAAGCTGAAAATTTCATTAAGACGCCATGTTTGGACGTCATTTTCTGAAAAACCCCACCTTTTAAAAATCTGAATTTTTTACATGTATTGGAAAAGTACCTAAGTATTTAATATCCGTTAACCGTTCATGCGGCTGAAGCCCCTAACATTCGCAATTAGTTATTGAAATTTCGATTTTTGTACTTGCAATGTAAATATTTCCTATGGGCATTTAGGTCCTATACACAAGGCGATTTGAAAGGGAGTATGAAAATTTTGAGAGATGAATCCTGACATCAAATCCAGTAAAAAAGTTCCTATAAACATGAGTCGAATTCCGCTTCGTTTTCGAGTTACAGGGTTTCCAACTCGGGACCAAAAATCGGCTCGCGACAATGGAAAATAAAATATATATTTCGCCTTAAATCAGAAACTGCGTGCTGAAGTTATGATGAATTTCAGAAAGTTGATTTGTATCAATATGAAAATTTTTACGTGCGTTCAATTCGGTTGGCAGTGTTGCCAACTTGGTAGAACTTTTATCTCTTTCCAAATGACACTACGTGGATTTTATTTGATATTTGGTATTCATTAATGATTGCAAACATCACATAAAGAACAATTTTTCCCACATCACCACAGTTTTTGTAAACTTACATGTATTTCATTAAAAGGTTTATCTGGTGCGTTATTGATAGTTTGCAACATTAAGTGTGAATTTCACTCGATGTTTGTCATCATTAGTAAAACCAAAATGTCGAATAAAAATTACGTCTGTGTAAGTTGTATAATAATAATAATAATAAAAAGAAGAAAAAATATTCTTTATTATTGCAAAACCTCTCATAACTCCACGCATCAAGTTCGAACTTGTTCAAGAAGTTCTGCTGAAACCACGAAACAGTTTTTTACGAGGTTTGGTGTCGTGAACATCGTCCTAGTGTTCTCTGGAACCATGAAAATTGTGTTTACTGGTAACATGACATTGCAGTGCACTAGTTACAGTGTTTGTGTGAATAACAATGAGGAAGTCCGATTACAATAAGGACCGTATTAAATGTGTTGATGATTCTAAAAGGCATAAGATAATTGTGTACAGAAAGAATTCTTGACAAACATTTTATTTTGTGGTAAAATATATGTATTGCGTACAGCGCGTCTGCCAAAACGTAGTATTAGGAGAGGATGATTATTTGTGTAAATGGTGCGTTGAATATTTACCGTGAACAACATGAATGTGTGTGAGATATTAGTGACCACGAAAGAGATGTAAATATAAAATTATGCACCAGCAAGATAAAGAATTCGTTCCTCTGAATGTAGATTTTGAAACCATTAACCAGACAGTTAACATGCTAAACATGAATGTGTCTCCATTAAAACGGCCGTTATCGGTGAAACCTAGACTACAGTGAAGAATTCACCTCTCAAAATTTTTCATACTGGCTTTCAAATCGCCTTGTGTACAGGACACAAATAATCATCCTCCCCTAATAGTACGTTTGGGCTGACACGCTGTACGCAATCCATATATTTTACCGCAAGATAATTTTTTTGTCTAGAATTCTTACTGTGCACAATCCACTTACGGCTTTTAGCATAAGCAACACATTTAATAGGTCCTTACTCTAATAGGACTTCCCCATTGTTATTCACACAAACACTTAACTAGTGCACTACAATGTCATGCTACCAGTGTAAACAATTTTCATGGTTCCAGAGAACACTAGGACAATGTTCACGATACCGAATCACACAAACTATCAATAACGCATGAGATAAACCTTTTAATGAAATACATGTAAGTTTTCGAAAACTGTGGTGATGTTGGGAAAATTAGGTTCATGTGACGTTTGCAATCATTAATGAATACCAAATATCAAATAAAATCCACGTAGTGTCATTTGGAAAGAAATAAAAGTTCTACCAAGTTGGCAACACTGCCAACCGAATTGAACGCACGTAAAAATTTTCATATTGATACAAATCAACTTTCTGAACTTCATTATAACTTCAGCACGCAGTTTCTGATTTAACGCGAAATATATATTTTATTTTCCATTGTCGCGAGCCGATTTTTGGTCCCGAGTTGGAAACCCTGTAACTCGAAAACGAAGCGGAATTCGACTCATGTTTATAGGAACTTTTTTACTGGATTTGATGTCAGGATTCATCTCTCAAAATTTTCATACTCCCTTTCAAATCGCCTTGTGTATAGGACCTAAATGCCCATAGGAAATATTTACATTGCAAGTACAAAAATCGAAATTTCAATAATTAATTGCGAATGTTAGGGGCTTCAGCCGCATGAACGGTTAACGGATATTAAATACTTAGGTACTTTTCCAATACATGTAAAAAATTCTGATTTTTAAAAGGTGGGGTTTTTGAGAAAATGACGTCCAAACATGGCGTCTTAATGAAATTTTCAGCTTTTCATCATGCTATAACGTGGGATGTAATAATCAGAAACGTAAGTCCTTTACATTTTCAAGAGACCTTATGGAGTAGATTTCGATGCTACAAGCAGATGGTTGATATTGCTCGTGAGGACAGAAAAAAAATGTTTGAAGTTAGCAAAAATTTCATCAAAGTTGGCAACATTGCGAGTGAATTGCGCGATTCCTATTGGACCAATAGACGAATTTTTACCCTCCAACGAAACATACAACTTTATACTCTTCCTTCTATTGAGATTATGTTACTAAGTACATTCGTTTCTCTACAATAAAATTTTTAACTTGACATGTTTTTCAATTTTTCGAGCAATCCGAGAGGAGGGCGGCCATTTTGGAAGGCTGTATATCGAAGAAAAATTTTTTTTCAGCAAAAAGAAAAAAATATGGGTCTAATAATTTTGTATGTAGTTTCTTATTTTAAAATATAAGTTAAATCTGAGATAGTCATGTGGACCACCCTGGACGATTTGAAATGGGATCCGTGGGTTTTCTCAGGGTATTCCCGTTTCTTCCCACTTTTTATTACACCAATTACTCTATTATCATTCACTTGGTGTAATCATTGGTCACGGTGGATCAGTGGTAGAGCGCTTCCTCTTGTGTGTGTGGTCTTCATTGTTTCGATTGCGGGACCAGTACATTTGTGGTGGACAAGATCGTATCCGTAGGTTTTGTCAGAGTACTCGGGCTTCGTCCCACAATTCATTCAACCAATTCTTCTATTATTATTGACTTGCTTCAAACTTTGGGCGCGGTGGCTCAGTGGTAGAGCGCTTCCTCTGGTGGGCCAAGTAAGTTTGTGGTGGACAAGATCTTATCCGTGGGTTTAGCCAGGGTACTCCCGCTTCCTCCCATATTTCATTCCACAAATTCTTATATTATTATTGACTTGCTTCAATCATTGGGCGCAGTGGCTTAGTGGTAGAGCGCTTCTTCTGCTGGGCCAAGTAAGTTTACGGTGGACAAGATCACGTCCGTGGGTTTTCTCAGGGTACTCTTGCTTCTTCCCACTTTTCATTCCAGCAACTCCTCTATTATAATTGAATTGGTTTAATCATTGTGCGTGGTGGCTCAGTGGTAGAGCGCTTCCTCTGGTGGGCCAAGTAAGTTTGTGGTGGACAAGATCTTATCTGTGGGTTTTGCCAGGGTACTCCCGCTTCCTCCCAAATTTCATTCCACAAATTCTTATATTATTATTGACTTGCTTCAATCCTTGGGAGTAGTGGATCAGTGGGAGAGCGCTTCCTCTGGTGGGCCAAGTAAATTTGTGGTGGAGAAGGTCGTATCCGTTGGTTTTCTCAGAGCACTTTTCTCTTCTTCCCACTTTTCACTCCATTAATTCCTCTTTTATCATGAATTGATTCAATCATTAGGCAGGGTGGCTCAGGGGTAGAATGCTTCCTCTGGTGCGTGGTTCCTTATTGTTTCGACCCCCATCCAAGTAAGTTGTGTGGTGGACAGGATCCGTGTGTTTTCTCAGGGTACTCCCGCTTCCTCTCACATTTCATTGCACCAATCCCTCTATTATCACTGACAGTCTATTGATTGGTCACGCTGGCTCAGTGGTAGAGCGCTTCCTCTGGTGCGTAATGTCTTTATTGTTTCGATCCCCAGCCAAGTACGTTTGGGGTGGACAAGATCGTATCCGTGGGTTTTCTCAGAGTACTCCCGCTTTTTCCCACTTTTCATTCCATCAATTCTTCTAGTATCATTCACTTGATGTAATCATTCGGCGCGGTGTCTCCGTGGAAGAACGCTTCGTCTCGTACGTGGGGTTCTTATTGTTTCGATCCCCTGCCAAGTAAGTTCTGTGCTGGACAGGATCGTATCCGTGGGTTTTCTCAGAGTACTCCCGCTTCCTCCCACATTTCATTCAACCAATTCTTATCACCATTGACTTGATTTAATCATTGGAGAGGTCTTGGTCCCTTGAGCATTGCAGTGATATGAGAAATCAGATTCGGTTCCAAGCATTTGGGTTGTGATGTATAACTTTGCTGTGGATCAATCTCAGTATTTTATTACGCGAGATAAAACCATCCATACAGCTATAAATGTTGTTCTATCCTGCGCAACCAGCTATTGAGATTGACCCAATTCGGAACCTCACTTCTGGCGCTTTGCGGCCAGGAACTGACTTCGGACATTACGCTCTCCTCAAACGACTAGGATCTTTCCAATGTTACCATCCGCGTCCAACAACCCCATGTATAAATGGATTATAGAACGGACCCGCATCTAAAACTTCCGGACCCAGTTTCTTGAGGTTCAAGGCTAGGGGTCGATTTCTGACATCACAATTGTACTTAACAGATCAAACCTTTCAAATGCCTCCAACGCCATCCAACAACTTAGTGTTTAATAAGTGAATAGAAGGAACCCGAGCCCATAACGTCAGGGTCCTATTCCTTGAGCTTGGTGGCCTCGGCCTGATATCTGACATTACTACTGCACTCAGGGTCAGTGGTAATGTCTGAAATCATTAACCTAACTATGTGGGCGAATGGGTATCCTCCCCGCTGGTCTAGTGGCTGACACGTGATTCTTTATTACCCCAGAGTTTTTCAATGAATGCATCTTTTACTAATTATACTAATTTTTCTTTTAGAAGGGTGCAATCAATACGTTTGTTTATTTAATACGTAGTCACTGTTGAACAAAGTTCTCATTTTTATATCTGGCAATAAGATCCCCTCTCTTCTGTCTCTTGACTCAGTCATAATACACTTAATAAATGCCATATTACGATTTTTGTCAACAAAGAGAAGCTGGTAAATAATAATAATAATAATAATAATAATAATAATAATAATAATAATAATAATAATAATAATAATAATAATAATAAAGCATCTGAATAATAAAGATATTTTTTCACTCTTCTTTAAAATTTGTATGGTCTTCTCTGAATCTGGATATGTTGTTTTATGGTGTATAACGCACAAAGGCTACAAACAGCAATCTGGTAAAAAGTGTCTGTGTAAAAGACACAAACATGTTATCACTAGTTCTACAAAGAACTAAACAACTGACCTTGTTTCTGTTTACCTTTAAACACAATGTTACTCTTTACAAGGCACAGACAAAATTAGAGAGCAACATGATATTTCGCCTAAGGGCAGGTTCGTTGCTAAACTGAAGACTAGCACACTGTCAACATATTGCATAGCTATCAATAAGTGACATTCACAGATTGTTTCCAAACCTTTTGGTATAACAGGTTAATCAAACTACGTTGTTGTAGGTAAGGGATGAGACTCTGAAAGACCGATAAGTGTTAGAGCTCAGAGCCGCTCAGACTTAGAAATTTCGTTGCCCTGGGCAAAGTATAATTCGGCGTCCCCCGACACTCACATTACCAAGCATTGACTTTCCCTTTCTCTGCTTTTATTTTTAACATATAAGAGAAACACATTTTTGTTGTTATGCTACGCTGTTTTTTTTACCAAGCCGTTCGGACAGACCATCGCAACAGCCAAAAGTGATCGTTATGTATTCATTAACAAATAAGAGCCGCTCTCAAGAAGCTTATTTTAGACCTGCTACCTTGTTTACAAATCCTATTGGAGAATGATTATGAAAAAGTCGATTCTCCTAGGTCAGGGGGACACGAGTGGCAGCGTTGAAAAGGTCCGGGTCCTTTCTATTCAGCTATTAAACATGAAGTTGGTGGACGGCGTTGGCGGCATTTGAAAGGTTTTGATCCGTTGAGCACAATCGTGATGTCAGAAATCGATCCCTAGCCTTGAACCTCAAGAAACTGGGTCCCGAAGATTTAGACGCGGGACCTTTCTATTCCCCTTTCAGACATGGAGTTGTTGAACGCGACTTCTGTTGGAACGTGACACGCGAGACACCATTTAGTAATTACAAGATGAGTAGAAAAACCAAGTGACACGTAAGTGTTAAACTTCAACTTTTTATGCAATTTTATCTGCGTAATTTATATTGATATTTAAATTATAACGTTCAAATTATTATGGGTAGAGAATAGCATCTCTCGGCTCATATTGAAACACCCCCCTCCTCGAAAACTGGTACATCCTGGAAAAATAACGGGTTACGGATTCTAACTCACGAGCTCGAAACCTATAGGAATCGCGTTCGTGGAAGCGAGAAAAAGTTTAATTTGCCGAAAAGTGTTATGAGTCACGACACTCCTAGAGAAGTACATGGGGAATTTTTCATTGCGTCAATTTTTTGCTAAATTCAAAAACCCTAATGACTATTAATTCTGCAATCGTTAGAGCGTCGTTAGTGTTTCTTAGTGCACCAACCATTAGCTTTAGTGCTTTATTAGTGTAGGTGCTACAAGTAGAAACCTTTTGGGGTCCACTTTCACGCTGCCCCCACTTTAAGAATAAACTTAGTGCCATTCGTTAGTGCGTCTATGGAACACTTATAGTTTCGTTATTGCTTTAGTATTACGCTGATTTGACTAACTGTATGTTTCAAATCTCCCTTAAGAAATGTATGGGTAATTTTTTATTCCGTCAACTAACCATCAGATTCAAAAACACTAAAGAAATCTTATTATGCAAATGTTATTGCATCATAAGTTACTCTTAGTGCACCTACATCTATCGTAAGTGGTTCATTAGTGTAGAAGCTACATTTAAAACGATCAGTACAAGGCGCGGACATGGCCCCTACTTCAATCACTAACGAAAAAAATAGTGCCATACGTTAATGCATCCTTCGTGCTTCTTAATGCATCAACCCCTAATGTTACTGTTTGACTAATATTTTCTAAAGCGAAAACTGTGAACCACGCAGGTCCCACATTTTAATTCCTAACAAAAGGATTAGTGCCATTCGTTAGCGCATCTTTACTGTTGCCAGGGAACACTAATATTATCATTAACGCATCAAGAATAATGTAGTAATAATCGATTATAAATTACGAAATTCCCATAACAAATGCATGTGGTACTTTTCATTGAATAAAAACCATCCAAATTCAAAAGCACTAATTATCTCTTCTAGTGCAATCATTAGTGCATCATTATTACTTCTTAGTGCACTACCCTAAATCGTTGGTGGTTCATTGGTGTAGGTGTTACAATCATAATACTTTTGTCATAAAGCGTAAACGTAGCTCCTTCTTCAATCACTATCGAAAAAAATAGTGCCATTCATTAATGCATCCTTAGTGCTTCTTAGTAGATGAACCGGTAATGTCAGTGCTTCATTAGAGTAGGTGCAACAAGTAGAAAAGCTTTGGGACAAAGCGTGAACATGGCCGCTACTTCAATTTGTAACGAAAGAAATTAGTACCATTCATTAATTCATCGTTAGTGCTTCTTAGTGTATCAACGTCTAACGTTACTGGTTTTATTAGTGTATGCTGTAGAGCCATAACAGTGATGCAAGCTGGTCCCTCAATTAAAGCATTAACGAAACTATTAGTGCTTTTTTAATTTATAAAATATAAATTATAAAATTAGATATATAAATAACTCTTTGTTTTGAGAGTTATATATTTTTATTGGTATATTTTACTCGTGATAAGAGTTTACTAATAATTTTGGTAGTATGTGTGAAGGAAAATAATTTCAATATATGGATTTATTACAGAGTTCCATAACAATATCACATGCCTGCAGATTCGTTACAGTTAAAAACTAATTATTGATTCATTAACTCAGTGAGTTTCAAAGAAAGTATGCGTATGTCAAACAGTATTGAATCAACATGTAATTACGCAACAAGATTTCAGAGTTGTTATCTAAGAGGTCTTGGAGGAGACTCGATGGTCACTCTCTAATCTCCTTGTAGCGTATACTGAAGACAATCGTCGTTCGAGCTTTGAAAGAGTCCAGATCCAAGATCCAAGATAATCAGTGTTCAGATTTTTTCAAGCCTTTATACTACTTTGAGAGACGAAACAATGTGAAAAACAACCTGTACGTAACCAAGTCCTAGTGGCTTATTTTCGTATTGTTCTTTTTTTTCTGAAAAGTCGTGTCTTCTTGCCGTTTTAGCTATTTTTATGTCTGAGTACACTAATAAAATGTTCATGATTGTACACTCCTATGCAAAAGCTATGTTTTAATATTTCGACAATTAAATTAAATAACCATAACATAACCTCTCCTGCTAGAATGTTTTCCAATGCTCTCCTGCTCCAATGTTCTCTTGTTTGCATGCGCAGTCATCAAATTAGAAAAGAGAGCAATAAGCTATTTTTTTATTATTTCAACAAAAGAGCACCGTTTAGTCAGTGTAATGGAAACATACACTGAAAATTACAGAATCACTTTCACTTTTTATTAAGCACTGCAGAAGTGTTTATAAACAAAGAAGCGTGGTGGTTTTCGTTTCCTTGAAAACCAAGTTCATTGTCGTAGAGTAAGTTGACCTTACATGAACAGAGAAGATACATGAATTGAGTCATAGGAGAAGGAACGTCTTTCACGCGATAAGTGATGACGTGATGTGAGGGATCATATGCTGAGAGAGATGAATGCGTGAAGGAGTGTTTTTTGATTCTCGTCGGGTCACGACTTTTACTGAATCACGCTGATTGAAGAAGCTGGCAGTGATGATGTGTGTAACTCCGTGGACTGCTGGTCCTTTGGGATGATGACATCACTGAACATCATGTTGTTGTTGACGGGATACGACTGGAAACTGTCTGCACAGTGTTGTCGTGATTGGACAAGATGTGAACAATGCCACAGATCATCTTGCGGTGGTTTTGTTGTTTGCTAGCCATAATGCATGGTTGGAAAAAAGAGAGATGGTCTGGGTGAAAATGAACAGAACATGTGACACGAACGGTAGTAGAAGACGATACTTTGACATCTTTTTGTGAATAATGATCACATGAGGGTGTGGTGTGGTGAGAGACTGAGATTACTGGAAGTTTCTGGACGATGCACCGTGGTGGTGGTCCGAAAGGATGAATCGTACCTAGGAAGAAACCACTGGAAACGGCTGCTACTGACAGAAACGATCTACTGAACCGGGTACGGGGTACTACTGGTCAAAACGTTTCAGCCATCGATGCTTCCTGGACTGTTGTCAATGGTCAAAACGAGACTTTAAGTCAATGTATCGAAGACATGTTTGATTTCTGGAAACGAGATCATTAAGGACGTAGTAGTCAGCTGAATGCCGGTGATGGCGACATGATGGCATTGTGCCGTGTAGAATTGGGAGAGATGAGAGAGAGATTAATAGCTAATATTTGAATTATATGAATAAACGGAAAGGAAATGGGATATAGCGTGGGGATAAAAAACGCGAATTTAATGGGATGGTATGAAAATGGTGTTTACCAAAGACATATACACATGCGACACATCTCAAAGTAGCTGGCGCGGAAAGAAAACTATGCACATTATGGAGAGAAAAATATTGGAAATGTGTGAGTAACGAGAAATGCCGTTATAGAATATTTAGTATAGAAGTAACACATAGGAACTGAAAAAAAAATGTTTCTTGGAAGAAAGGAGGGAAAAGTCTGGTTAACCAGAATATTAGACGAACTAGAAGCAATCAAAGGGATCGTGCCAGTTATCTGCAAATTTTGTAACGAATAAATTCAGAGTTGACAGTACAAGAAAAACGTACATTAGAATGAATCGTACATTAGGGTGATGTCTTGCTTCCAAAACATAAAAACATTTAGCAACTCCTTTCGTAGAGAGATCACCAGTCTATAAGTTACATGACAATAAACTAGCGTAGGCTCTCATGAACTAAAAGTCACCCCCCCAAAAAAAAGGAATTCTTTTTAAAAAAAAAAAGATTCTTTTAACACCACTATTGACTCCCTTAGAACACATGGATGAATAACCGAATATGTAGACAAACCAAAATGTTTCACGTATCTGAGTATCAATGTGCGTTAAGAAACACAACACGTAGAATAAATCATACTTGTAGACCCTAGAAAAACAGATATTCATTAATATTTTTACGTCAGTCTATTTCTATACCTCCGTTGCGCCCTCTCCGAATACAGAACTAAAAGACATATAAAAGACAAACCACTTAACTGTCGAATTTCTGAGTATCAAAGTGTGCTAGTGTAACCGCTACCAGGTTATAGAAGGATTTTTTGTGGACACTCTGTATATTTTGTAAAGACAGTGATTATTATTTACGATTTGTACTTTATTCTGCAACGCACATAAGTTCTTTCTTTGGTGGGAATTGCTTCTTTACAACACAATTGGACAAAGAAGTCTTGCATCGTTTTTTCATATATATATTTAAAACGTTGCTTTTGGTGAGAACATTTCAGTTAGTGACTAACCATTTCAGTGTTTCTCCCTGACTCGTTATATGCACAGTATTTATTCTGCAGTTATTTGGAACTGAATTAAGTGCTTTCTTTAATCGCTTATGGAAACATTATAATAGATTAGAGAAATACGGACTGACCAGATGTTTCAGTAACCAAAGTGGCACCAACTGCGTTGTATTCCATCCCGTTATCTGTACTTTCTCACGCCAGTGTTATCGCCGTGTCTAGTGCATTATGTGCAGTTGACTAAAATTAACATAAATTGTTTTCTATATTCTGTTTGTATGTGCATACAGGTGAGTTAACTGAGTGATTTTTGCAATGAACTGCCAACAATTTTCCATTGACTATTGCAACCCGTAGCTTGAGCTTGGATGCTCGAGGACTTTGACTCCAGGTCTGGAAGCCGTAACCACGCATATCGCGTTGAACTTCAAATGTGATTATTTTTAAGGGGTACAAGCTATTTAGCCGGTGAAGGTCGATTTCTTACGGCTAGCCCCAACTAGTGAAGTCCCAGGTTCACAAACCTAGTGCGCTAAAAGTTATACTCGCGCCCTCCAATATCAGTATTCCACTGTGGAGACCTTCTTTTTGTTTTAATTTGCTGAAGAATCACCTCTACGTTTTAGGACGGATCCGCGTAACAACTGGATTCATCGTGGGACGATCCAGAAAACTTTTCCCTAGTGCTAATTCCCCAAGTGTGTCAATGGTGTGAGGAAAGCATTTAGAGTGATATCTGAATCATAATCATATATATATAAAGGGCTATATTGCCTGAAAAGGGCAAAGTGTGATTTCAGCGACGAAAATTATTATTTTTATCTAGTGTTCAGTGTTGTGTCCATTCCTCTTCACTATTTCTTTTTCAAAATAGTGTTCTAATAAATAAGTAGAGTGTCATTTAATCCAGTGTGTTTTCGTTGTTTGTATGAGTGATGTTTGTGTGCTTTATGGTCTGGATGACCGTCTGATCGTCCGTGAGGTTTTCGAGATGAGACGCCCGAACCTCTCGGCGCCTAATGCTCATATTATTGAGACCGACGAGCGATTTGGAAACAGTTTGTAACCTTTTCTTGGAGAGGTCCTTCATCGTCCACGGACAGCGACCAGATTACACGGAGTGATTACAAATAAATGTCCGCCCGAACTGCGGACGGTTACAAATAAAAAGCCGCCCGAACAGCGACACGAATCAATTGGTTACAAATAAATGTTCGCCCGAACAGTGACCCGAACACCCTGCCGGTTACACTAGAAAGTGCATCAGGTCGAAAAGGTCATAGAATCTAACTCATAATTTACATATATTTACTAACGATTCTTTGTGAACCTAATTCTATATCTCTAGTGACCCCGCCCCAATTAACAACTACATGAATAATTTCAAAGAGAAAGCACATATATACCACATATATGATTATCAAAGTGCGCTCGAAAGTGCATCAGGTAGAAAAGCTCATAGAATCCTAGTCATAATTTACATATATTTATTAAGATTTTCGCGTGAATCTAATTCTATATCTCCGGTGAGCCCCTCCGAATTAAGAACGAAAAGACCAACCAAATTTTTAAAGTGAGTACATATGTGAGTATCAAAGTGCGCTCAATAGTGCACCAGGTACAATATCCTACTCATAATTTAAAATTATTTATTAACATTTCTTCGTGAATCTCATTTTATATCTCCGGCGAATCCTCTCCGAATTAAGAACTAAAAGACTTATTTAAAAGACAGAGCACATATTTACCACATAGATGAGTATCAAAGTGCGCTCGAAAGTGCATCAGGCAGATAATGTTATAGAATCCAAATCATAATTTAGGTATATTTAATAAAAAAACATTTTTTCGTGAATTTCATTCTATATCTCTGGTGACACCTCTCCGAATTAAGAGCAAAATCCTATTTAAAGAACAGAGCACATATATACCACATATATGAATATCTGTTAGAAAGGATCATAGAAAAATACTCATACGTTATATATTTTAATAATATATCTTTGAAAATCTCAATCTATATCTTCTTTGTCCCCCTACGAATTTAGAACTAAAAGGCTTATTTTAAAGTAAGATAACATATCTATTACATATATGAGTATCAAAGTGCGCTCGAATGTACATCAGGACACCAGGTAGGAAAGGTCATAGAGTCCTAGTCATAATTTACATATATTTATTAACATTTCCTCCAGAATGTCATTTTTTATATCTCCAGTGACCTTCCTCCGAATTAAGAACTAAAAAGCTTATTTGAAAGAGAGAGCAAATATCTATTAAATATATAAATGTCAAAGTTCGCTCGAAAGTGCATCAGGTAGAAAAGTTGAGTTATTAGTTGATTTTAGTTTAGCGTCCCTTCCAGCAGCGAGGCTATATGAGACGTGCACTATAACGAACTGATTAACGTGGAATCCGAAACACATGAGCACCCGCAGGAAATCGAACCCGGGTCTCCCACGCCAAAGGCGCGTGCGCTAACCGCTTGCAAGTAGAAAAGATCATAGAAAACTCATAATTTACATATTTTGTTAACATTTCTTTGTGAATCTAAATCTATATTTCCGATGACCTGCCTCCGAATTTAAAACTAAAAGGCTTATTTTAAAGAAAGAGCACAAATCAACTTCATGTATGAGTATCAAAATGCGCTATATCATCGGTGAACCTCCGCTGAATTAAGAAGTAAAAGCTTATTGAAAAGACAGGGAACGTATCTACCACATATATGAGTATCAAAGTGCGTTCGATAGCACATCAGGTAGAAAACGTCATAGAATCCTAGTCATAATTTACATATTTTATTAACGTTTCTTCGCGATTCTAATTCTATATCATCGGTGATCCCCACTGAATTAAGAACTAAAAGACTTATTTTAAAGACGGAAGACATATTTAAGACATATATAAGTATCAAAGTGCAATCAAAAGTGCATCAAATCAGAGATGTCATGGAATTCTAGTAAGTATTTACAGACATTTGAGATACGTTGCGAATATATTTCTATATGATCAAATGTTCCATAATGACGTTGATTTATAATTGGCAGTCTTTCAAACAATAAAATGAAGTGTCTTATTCTATACATAACATGCCAGTGTATGACGTACATCACAATCAACGTTGGTCAGCAACTTTTTTATTCTTTTTTTATGAAATATGAGTATTGATATGCACTTTAATAAGGCATCAAGTTGAGAGCATCATGGAAACAAGACCCTCATCCCAATTCCAATTTCAAATAACTATTTATTAATCTCAGAGTTGCTTAGTTTTAAATTTAAACACAGATGTTGAAGTTCTATATTTTTCAGAAATGGAAACCAAGCAGATTGGTACAATTAACACATTCAAATATTCAAATTGTTATAATCTTCCATAATTATTCATTTTCCATAATTTGATTCATACTTATTATGTTTTGCTGGTTTATTAATTAAAGTACAATTTGTGTCGACTGTTAGCCCATTGGAATTAAACTTTGATGTTAAAATAAACCCGAATAAGCTGGATTTCTTTGATTTCTTCAGCATATCTTGAGACCTACCCCTATTTAAAGTCTTGGGTTTCTGGTTTCGAAAGGTTGAAGGGGAATACTTGTTTTTTTAATTATCTCAAAAATTACCTACAGTGTGTTTCTTTAAAAGGAAATAGTTATGAAGAAAAGTTTTATATAAATTCACACAAAACAGTTTTCTTCTTAGATTTTATTCATGGAGCCAGTGGCGTATTTAGAGGGGGGGCTTCCGGGCTTAAGCCCCCCCCCGAAATCTTACTTACTATAGTAAAGTATATGAAATATCTTGCAGAATTTTCATATTTTCAGGCAAAGCCCCCCTTCCGAAAGTTAGCAAAGCCCCTCCCGAAACAAAATCGTAAATACGCCACTGCATGGAGCTAATCGTTTCAGAGCAAAAATTTAATGGTTTTTAACTTATGGAGGCAGACTACTAAAAATGATAAAAAGCTATGTTTCTTTTGGCCGTTTTTCATAAGTAAGAGCAGATAATGAAATGTAACTTACCACAATAATAGAAAATGTTATTTTACACCCGAAAATACGAATCAAAAGAATTTTCAGTGTTCTCATCCATAGTAATTCAATGTGACCAGAATATGAATTACCCAAAATTCTAGGTTAAAATAGCGATTAGGATAATTAACTCAACGGTAATTGATGACTAATCATGTTGTGTTGCTTCATTATTAACTACTTTTTAAATTATATTTGAATTATTTTGAAATAAACGGATAATGTAATTTTAAGAACTTTCTGTTTAAAACAAACTAAATACAAACATTATTTAAAAGTTCTCATTCTATCTATCATTATTGCTACTTATTTAATTCTTCTTCTTCTCTCCCTCCTTTTCCCGACTACCGTACATGTCAACTTTTTCCCTTTTTCTCATTGAACTTGTAGGTAGAAACGAAAATAATATATTCATATGTAATTATTATTTTCCCACTTTTTTGTTTTCGTTAAGCTGCCTGTAAAAAAAAAGCACGCACCACCATTGGTCTTGAGCGAAGATGAATTAAATACATCAAACGATTTTAGATAGAAGAGAAAATTCTGGTTTAGAGTTACCGTAACATTTGTTTTTAATACGATTTTAAGAGTCTTGTGTTGTTACCAAGCGTAATGTTACTGTTTCGTAACAATCGCCACTTAGATCAATCTGTTGAAATTGTTCCGGTTTCATCCAGGGCAGTGTTGCCAGACACGGCAAGAGAAATTACACATACCTACCGTTCAAATTGCACAATTTTACACACAAACTGGAAGACAGTGCACACAAAATTGCTCAATACATAACAACCTATCTATATGTGCACTCATGTCCAAAATGATTGCCACACATCTATAACTGTATTCTTGTAAGAATGTAATTTGATAATGACTTTGTAGGATACTTGAAATACGGGTCTATAATCGGGAAATGTATATTTGTGGTAAATTTCATAGGAAAAGAACTATAAATACGAAAATTAGAATGAGTAAAAGAAACTGTTCTTAAATGGACAATACGTTTTATTTTCGTTTTATTGTTCTTATTTACTGTTCTTTTGACATGAAATTTACCACATACATGTCTTTGCCGACTATACACATACTAACTTTATAAGAAATACGGGGCGAATTTGTTATCTATTTATATCCCTAGAACAACATATTTATAGGCATGCGACAATAATTTTGAACATGAGTGTACATTATGTATAATGGTGTACACACCTATACGTACACCGACCAGTTCAAAGATTCAGGGAATAATAATAATAATAATAATAATAATAATAATAATAATAATAATAATAATAATAATAATAATAATAATAATAATTATTATTATTATTATCATTATTATTATTATTATTATTATTATTATTATTATTATTATTATAGTAAAACTGTGATCTTCTTCCCGCCCATTGTCACTTTGTTTTTACTTTCAATGTACTTAATGTTTTTAATTGGACATCGGGCAGTCATCCTGACAAGTTTTCACCTTAACCAAGCCACACCAGTTGATTCAGTAACATAACTTGGTTGAATCTTTGATTTAACTTCTCTCTCTCTCATTTTTTTTTTTCATTTTTGTCCTCCGTTCAATGAAAGACCTCCCGTTCACCATGTAGTTCATCTGTTTCCAAAGTGGCATTTTCTTGGCAAAAGTGGTGAGAAAACAAAAACGACTTCTTATCCCCCTCCGCAACATGTTTTGGCCAGCATCGACGGTCAACGTTCATTCATATTGCTTTGCTTGAACAAAGCACCCTTGCTTGGGGATATGGGCCAATGCCCCAACGGTAATGACACCCGCTTCTGAAAAACTAGATTTAGGTTCCAAGGAAGAAAGATAACTTTTATTGCGTCGCCCTGGAGTCAGGCGTTGGCGCTCGTAGTTTTTAGAAGGCAATTTTCAGAAAAAATGGAAATAATGAATGAAAGGAACTTCGCAAAAATCAGCAATGATCAAAATTTTGAATTGTGCCAAACTACACGCAAAATGCACACAGATTGGTATTACACACAAAATACACACACAGGACAAAATTGCACACATTTTGTGTAATTAGACACACATTGGCAACGCTGATCCAGGGTCGTACTGGCCAGGCGGTAAACCGGGAAATTTCTCGGTGGGCAGTGGACAGTGATTTTTTTTAGTGGGCTTCCGAATGCATTGTAAGTAGATGTAGATCTATATGTATACACGACTCCAAAAGTGCATTACCGCCTGCTATTCTCCTATTCCTGCAAAGGCAGGCAACCCCAAAAGCTCGGTGCTTCCATTGGTTGCGAATTCGAAAGGCGTTGAACAAAACCTCAATTTTGTAACAAATATATCAGTGTGGCAAACTGCAAATAACATAATAAAACAAATCTTTAAGAATGACAATTTTATTATCGTGAAGGAGTTGGATGACATCAAAAGTTACAAAATGTTCTTACTTAAGCAGTTCAAACAAGATGAATGGCAAGAAACAGATATTAGAGGAAACCATTTCTCTCCTTCTCCCCCCAAAAAGAATATCATAAGAAAAGAGTTATATAATGAAAAGGTTTAATATAAAAACCCCAAATTTGACACCACAAAGGCAAGAAGAACTGAACCGAAATGAGTGAAATTGTGCACAGATATTGCAGACGTAAAATGAAGGAATACGGGTTTCATATTTTAATGAAAAACCGGTTGGGTGGGGCATGGGCCCCTCCAAACATTTGATCACGAAACATCAAAAGTGCTGGTAGTAGTATGTCAGATGTGTGTAAATAACACGAAGAATTGCAGCGAAATTTTACGTGTGGATAATTCTCAAAAAACAAACGAACGTTTTTTTTACTTTCTCCAGAAAAACGGATTTAGAGGCAAAAGATCCGACCCAAAATTTTGAAAGTTGACTCCCAAGAGGCAAAAAGAAGGGAACCGGAATAAACGATATTCTGCACAGATATTGTAGACGTAAAATGACCAAAAAAGGGTTTCGTATACTCCTGCAAAAAGTGTTGGGTGGGGTAAAGATCTCTCCAAACCTTTGATCACGAAATAACGAAAGTGCTAGTAACAGTATGTCAGATGTGTGTAAAGCACATGAAGACTTGCAACGAAATTTTGTGTATGGACAATAAGCAAAAAATAAACATATATTGTTTGTTATTTTCTAAAAGAAACGATTTTAGGGGCACAAGCCCCTACCCAAAATTTTGAATGTTAACGCCCGAAAGGCAGGAAGAAATGAACCAAAGTGAATGAAGTTGTGCACAGATATTTTAAACATAAAATGAGGGAATACGGGTTTAGTATATTCCTGGGAAAAAAAGGGTTGTTTGGGGCACCGGCCCATGCAAACCTTTGATCAGGAAATATTGAAAGTACTAGTAACAGGATGTGAGATGTGTGTGTAAAGGACATGAAGAATTGCAACATAACGTTGTGTATGCACAAAACGCCAAATATAAACGCATATAGTTTTTTTTATTTTTTGCGGAGAAAAGGTTTTCAGTTTGCAAAAAAAAAAAAAACTCACCTCAAAATTTTGAAAGTGGATGCTGAACGCTAAGAGGAAGTGAACCAAAGTGAATGAAATTTTTCACAGATATTGTAGACGTGAAATGATTATACGGGTTTCGTATTTACCTTCGGAAAACGGTTGACTGAGGCACCGAACCATTCGAACCTTTGATCACGAAAAATCAAAAGTGCTAGTAAAAGTATTTCAGATGTGTGTTAAGGACATGACGAATTTCAACATGACTTGGTGTATGGACAATACGCAAAAAAACAAACATGCACTGTTTTTTTATTTTCTGCGGAAAATCGGTTTTATGTGCAAAATTCCCCACCAAAGATTTTGAAAGTCGACACCCGAAAGGCAAAAAGAATGAATCAAAGTTAATGAAGTTGTGCACAGATTTTGTAGGCATAAAATGAGGGAATACGGGTTAAGTATATTCCTGTAAAAAAGGGTTGTTTGCAGCACCGACCCCTCCAAACCTTTGATCACGAAATATCGAAAGTGCTAGTAACAGTATGTGAGACGTGTGTAAAGGACAGAAAGATATGCAACATAACATTGTGTATGGACAATACGCCGAAAAATAAACGAATACTGTTGTTTTTATTTTCTGCGAAAAAACGGTTTTAGGGGGCTAAAGAGACCATCGTAAAATTTTTAAAGTTGACTCCCGAAAGTTAAGAAGATGTGAACCAAAGTGAATGAAATTTTTCACAGATATTGCAGATATAAACTGAGGGAATACGAGTTTCGTATCTTCCTATGAGAAACGGTTAGGTGGGCCACGGACCCCTTCAAACCATTGATCACGAAATATCAAAAGTGCTAGTAACAGTATGTCAGATGTTTGTAAAGGACATGAAGAATTTGAAGGAAATATTTTGTATGAACAATACGCAAGAAATAAACGAATACGCGTTTTTTTTATTTTCTGTGGATAAATGGTTTTAATGGGGAAAGCTCCCACTCATAAATTTGAAAGTTGACTCAAGAAAGACAAGAAGAAATGGACCGAAATGAATGAAATGTGCACAAGGATTGTAGAGGTAAGATGAGGAAATATGTGTTTCGTATTATTCCTAAAAGAAAAAACTGTTGAGTGGACCAAGGCTTTGAGGGGCTAGAGGGATGAACAAAAGCGAATGAAATTGTTTGTAGATATTGGGTGTGTGCACTATGGCCCTTCGTGTTTCACATGGGTCGTGTCTCCATCCGATTTCTTCAATTTTGTTCAGAGCAATTACAAGCACTAACAGTATTGCGTTTTATATAGTATTTCAGAAGGCAGTTTTAACCCTTATAATGTTTTTGCGCTTTATCAAAAATACGTGTCGATTTATTTCCAGTTTGCTCTCGATCTGCCAAATTTGAGGCAAAACGGGTAGGACACTTGAGAAACACGAAAGGGCTTAGTCACATAGGGTGTACTTAATATCTACTTACAATTTCATTTGCTTCGATCCACTCCTTCCTGTGCTATTACGAAATTATTTACTTTTTTTCGGATAGGTCAGGCCCCAACAGTGTTTTTCCACGCAAGGTGAAACACGTTTCATTTATTGTTTTTTAATATACGAAATTTCGTTGCAATTCGAAATATTCTTTAGGAAAGTCTGACATACGCATATGTGCAATTTTGATATTTAGTAATCAACGGTTTACAAGTTCCGTACCTCACTAACCCTCTTTTTTGAGGATAATACGAAACCCAATTATCTTATTTTACGTCTACAATATCTGTGCACAATGTAATTCAATTCGGTGCAGTTCTTCTTGCCTTTAGGGCCTCAAATTTTAAAATTTTGGGTGTGGCTCTTGCCCCCTTAAAACCGTTTTACCGCAGAATAAGAAACCGTATTAGTTTTTTTTTCTTTTGCGTATTGTCCCTACACAATGTGTCGTTCCAATTTTTCATGTCCTTCAAGCACTTCTGACATACTGTTATTGTCACTTTTGATGTTTCACGATCAAAGTTTTGGAGGGGTCTGTGCCCCACCTAAACGGTTTTCTTTTTTTTTTTCAAGAAAATAAAGAACCGTATAACTTAATTTATATCTACAATATCTGTGCACAATTTCATTGACTTCGTTTGATTGTCTGTGGCTTTTCGGGCCGGAATTAAAAAAATTGGGTGGGGACTTTTGCCCCCTAAAACCGTTTTTCCGCAGAATAGAAACTACTCCTATTCCTTTATTTTTTGCGTATTGTTCTTACACAATGTTTTGTTGCAATTCTTCATATCCTTTACACACATCTCACACACTGCTACTAGCACTATCAATATTTTGTGATGAAAGTTTTGGAGGGTTCCGTGCCCCACCTAACAGTTTTCTTTAAGGATAATACGAAGCACGTATTCCATAATTTTTCTGCAATATGTGTTGATGAGGAGTTAGATTTAGATAAAATTATATTTCAAAAATCTATTAAAATTGGTTAAAATAAAGTAACAAAATTAACAGATGTAACAAAATTAAAGAAAAGAAATTGCAAAATTTAAAATTAAGTAAAAGAAAGACTTTAATAAGATATTTCAAAATTATGAAGAGATTGTGTTGTCCAAGTTATTGTTGTTGTTTTAAGTAAGCTGTAAATACAGACATGTGGATTTGTAATGTTATGGTGACGAAGGGCAACAAATAAGCATGTTGCAGGGTAAGAACCATTGTAAATTTATTTGTTAACATCAACACAATTTTGGGATGCGACAAAACTATCAGATTACGGAGATAAACGTCTGGAGAGTTTTTTCTATTTGATGATCATTGCAGAAATGTGAATTTCGGCAAATGAGATAAGCAAACACGTGAGATGATGTGAATCAAGGTAGCAGTTTAGAAATCGACGTGTTCCAAATAAATACTCTACCAAGAATGGAACTAGATCGTTCAAAGGAGTTCATGAATTCAGAGTCATTCATTCAGAGAGGATTAGAGAAAGTCAGCGGAAACGAGAGTATTAGACAACGAATAGTTACGAGTTATGGTGGACTATTATACATTATAGCTTCTACCATCGCTTAAAGTTCTAAAAATCTTGGTAGTTACATCGTTCCCAGTTGTTGGAGTTTGCTAAGTTGCACCTTGTTTCCAGAGGACAACCAACGATATCAATTCGAGAGGTATGTGTTTGCTATCTGATCATCGTTATCAAATAGAGAAAATAATCAGGCTTTGCGACTTGTGATCTGATAATGTTTTGCATATTAATTACACACAATACACGTTACACATTAATGACAAATCACTTTAATGATAATACAAATTTTTAATAATGAAACTTGGCATTGTGATTGCTTTCCTGAGATAAGTTCACTAAATTTTCCTGGACATTTTAGAGAATGTTCAGAGGGCAATCTCCCTGCATATAGAGCTACGCGATTGCTATAAATGCACGACCAGGGAGATTGACAGTGTGTAAATATTCGTGTACTTCTGTTCAATTTCTTTGCCTTTCGGGCGTTAACTTTCAAAATTCTGCGTGGAGGCTTTTGCCCCTAAAACTGTTTTTCCGCAGAAACTAAGAGGTACGTTTTCGTTTATTTCATGTGTAATATCTACCTGCCAAATTTTATTAAAATCGAAGTGTTACACATCGGAAATGTTACTTGTTAGTAACTAACATTCCTTTAAAATTTTCGAGGCGCGAGGGCTTAGTGGTATAGCGTTCAGCTCCGGTGCTTTGGGTCCTATGCTCGATCCCAGCTCGCGCCGTGTGGACTTTGTGGTGGACTAATACCGTGCTCGTGTGTTTTCTCGGGGTTCTCCCGTTTTCTCGCAGACTTTTCATTCCACCATTTCACTCATCTCTCATTATCAGCGTCTTCTTTAACCTAACCGGCATAAACGTGGGACGTAAAACTTAAAGGTTTCATTTGATTTTTTCTTTAAAATTTTATGAACCAATAGTGGGAATTAAAGATTAAATAAGAGAAAAATTGAGATCTATTGCAAGTTTTGTCTCCTTTCAACATTGAAGGAAATGACGGCAGAGGTGTTAGACTGAAATTTGAAACTGAGATTTTGCTACATTTCTGTCATTATTTTAATGCACACTGTAAAGTTTCTAAATGCTAATTAAGTCAGTTTTTTGCATCCCAATTAAGTTGCAACAAAATAATTGTTACAAAACCCGAATTGCCAATGCGAATTTATGATTATTCGATACTCTAGATAGAATGGAAACGAGGTAAATAGTGTAACCTAAGTGTGTGGCCAAGTAGGTTGCGAGGCGATTTAATAAATTGCATGGCTCCTACGCGCAAGAGTCCACCTCAACCGTTTCCTTTTGTATTAAAAGTAGAGATGCAAAAAAGCCGGCTTTTTTGAATCGATGGTTTTTTTCACATAAAAAGCCGGCTTTTTTGGGAAAAAAACGAGAATTTTGGAAATTTTGGCTTTTTTCAACTTCATGATTTTTCTATCTAAATAGCTTTCTTATAGTATATTCTATAGTTAGATAAAAATTCCATGACCTGAATGTGATATTTCGCTCTGAAATTCACCATCAAGATGGATGGAGCACATGTTTTACGAATTAAAGCTAACATGAAGAATGTAGTATTTGAGGGTAATTTTAGAGGCTATTTAACTTTATTTTAACTTTTGAGTTATCGACATCTTTTTTCTTCTCTAGTTTGTCATCTGTGTTTCATTTCTAAGAGCTTTTAGTACTCTAGCTTCTAGCGCAAAAGTTAAACTTGCCCGTTTTTCTATTTATCCGTCAAAGCGTACGTTTTTCAATATATCCGTCAAACCGTACTTCCACATTTCTGTTATACTGTAGCTGTGAAGTGATTTAGCAATAATTTTCCGGACACAACCTTGAACACCAATTTATACAAATAATCAGTAGCGGATTTAGAAAAGTACTTTAGGAGGGTTTTTTCTGATTGTTTCGTTTCCTAAAAAGTCCTAATTTTATTTGGGAAGTGCTTGAAGTTTATGAGTACAGGCATAACTAATATTTCGTTTCGTTTATATGTTTAGCAATAATCTTCCGGATACAACTTTAAAAATCATTTTGTACTGAGAATCAGTGGCGGATTTAGAAAAGTATTTTGGGAAGGGTTTCTTACTAATGTATAGTTTTTTTAAACATTCGTAATTTTTATTTGACGGGAGCTTAAAGTTTATGAGTAAAGGCATAAATAATAGATATTTCGTTTGTTGCAGACATTCCGTAACTTTGGGGAACGGGCTTCAGTCCGAAAGACCGCCCCTCTAACCTTCGCAAAACCGTCACTGCTGGTAATTAGTAATAATAACGATTTAAAAACAATAAAAAAGGAAGTCGCCCAACTCACAGTACACGCACTATTTCTACATTCACAGATGGAATGAAGAAAAGCTTTGTCAGAATGATTGAATCCCGGACGTCCCGATAGAAGCGCAAAAGCTAATCACTCAGTCATGTTTGTTGTGCAGTTGTATTTAGCTTAACTTAAATATATTCCGTAGTCTTTTTTTTTGGGGGGGGGGAGTTCCGTAATGATATGTTGAATCCCTCTTGTTAAAAATTCAGAAAACTTGAGGATTGGGTAAACTGTGATGGTGGTTCTATAAAACTTAACTGTAGAATTTCAAGAATATACAGAACCAAAAGCTCTAGATGTGCAGCCTTTAAGTGTATCATATAAATCTAAGTATTTCTCTTATGTTTTATTTTAATTTTATTTTGTTTCAAAAAGAGGGTATGGAATATTTTGAAGTAAAAATACTACATACTATTTTGCTACTTATTTGTGTATTCTTTAAAAAGAAATGTTTATTTTTAGGGTTGGCTGATTTAACCAACTTTTTTTTTAATAACTGGTTTAAACCACAAAAATAAAAAGAATGGAAAATACGAATCGTGTGAACTTCATGGTAACGTTTCCAGATATCAAACTACCTGCAATAGTTTTATTTCCCTTTCACCTTTTAATCAAGGTGTCCCATGTTCAATTCTCGGTCGAACCACAATCCTTCTTTCATGCGTAACCCAAGTAGCGGTTCGAATGTCAGTTTAAGCGAAAGTCTTCTCCTTGATAACCTCGGTTTCGTAAGGATGTTAAGCCTAAATATACGAAACAAACCAAATTGTATATTTCTACATGCCTAAATGCGTGTTGTTTTATAAAGAAGCCAATATTGCTTAAATATATTGATAGAAATTGGCAAAATTTATCGATTGCCTACGTAGCTTCCAACATTAGCTTGGATTGGACTTTCAATGATATCTACGTACGGGTACTAAATTTGTAATTTAATACCTCAGTTTTAGCGTACTGATTATGGTACGTTGACCTTTAAATTTTACATGCAAAGCAATAACAGGATTTTCCCGTTATTGTCTTACATTTCAAGTAATGACGGGATTTTCCAATGGCTAGGGCGGGAGATTCTCAACTTAAGAAATTTACTGACCGCACTTCTTTAAGCTTATGGGAGTTCTTCCGGCATAACCCCGCTGTTGCATAATAACATCAAGGCGAAACAAACTTAGGCTATTTCTGTGAATATGTAATATAAATACATAAAGCAAAAAATCTAAGTCAAAAAAGCCTGGTTTAAACATCCCCCCAAAAAGGGGTTTTTGGCATTTTCAAAAACAACCACGGTTCTTGCCAACTCTGCTTACTTTTGTATATAGGAGGTTAAAAAATTCTTATTATATACATTGGTTAATCCTGTGGAATTCATAATGTAAATATGTTGAAGAAAAATTGTTTGAAATATTTTTTCGAAATTCATAGTTTATTTTCGATGTTTTATATTATTATCAGCATCAACCACTAATTAAATGATTTTTTGTGTTATAGAGAAGCGGTACAAAGTCTGTTTTATCAATTTAAAGCAGTATTTTGAAAAAAGCCCAAAATTTCCGAAGCAAAAAAGCAAAGCAGAAAAAACCGAGTTTTTTTCCAAAAAAGCCGGTTTTTTTCCGAGCCCTTGCATCTCTAATTAAAACAAAACACTTTTATCATGAGTTACATT
The DNA here is from genome assembly GCF_964235325.1 of Thermobia domestica. NCBI lineage: Eukaryota > Metazoa > Arthropoda > Insecta > Zygentoma > Lepismatidae > Thermobia > Thermobia domestica. The sequence continues at coordinate 87,436,585 of NC_137457.1, read as the reverse complement.
AGCATACCGTACATGAGTGACAATTTATATTATGATAGAATATACTATGAGTTTTAATAGAAAAAGTGCTGACATTCGATAATTTTTACGTCGTAAGATTTCAATAGATTTAGTGCTTGATCGTGCCGTGTGTGAAGTTGTGAAATAATTATCGCCCTCCCCTTCATGCTCTGGTATACACTGGATAAAATAGGTTTCAATCCTACTTTATTTACACTGGTTAAAGTTGAAAACTATGCTTTAGTCCTTACCTTGATCATATCCTGGTACGGTGGCTAGGTTTTGGAGACGAGGCGAGATGTCTCTTGAAATGCCTCGTCTCGTGTCATGTCTCAAAAATGCAAACACAGTTTTTGAAATTGTTTAAAAATTTATAAACTCGGAATAAATTATTGGATTCGAAAGGATACTAGCGTTTATTATTTCAAATGAGGACTATCATAAAAACAAAAAACACCTAAAGTTTTTTTTAAATGATTCTTACAGCTTTCATTACCATTTACAAGCGAATCAAATTAAATATTTTGTGATAGTGTTCCAGATTCAAGTAAAATGTTAAACCATTCATCGAGATCAGTGTTTCAGAAGATTTCATTCCGAGGGCTGGTGGTTATATGTATGTATAAAACTGCTTTATAGAAATACAAGTTCTCTTAATGCCAGTTTCATCAGGGACTAACCATTGTTTCATAAGTTTTCTCGTTCCGAACAAAGACACAAACGTGTCAGTCTTTTTCTGTCTGAGTTTGAAAGGATGCTGGTTTGAAAAAATTTAGTTTCTTTTTATTGTTTTATGGTGTTATTCGAACCAAAGCCATTTTTTGAATCAGAAAGTCACATAGGTTGCATTTCTTGATAATTTATTTCACACACACTACAGGTAGAACTACTCACGGCATTTTAACTACACATCACATAGTTCTTTGACATAGAATGAAATTTTTGGTTATAGCAACATCCAGTATTACCAATGGGCATTTCCCTCATCCTCCTTGTAACTCGCACACCGTGAACAGATATAGAACATTGTTGAGCTTTTCTTAACTCACTTCATCACACTCCTGGCCTTGTGACATGGTGCATTTTCCTGTCGAAAAATGCCACTACCGTTGGGAAACATGGTTGTCATGAAGGTGTGTACGTAGTCTGCAAGCAGTGTGCGATACCTCTCGCCCGATGTTGTGCCTTGCTAGAGCTCCACTAGACACCCTATTATTATTATTATTATTATTATTATTATTATTATTATTATTATTATTATTATTATTATTATTATTATTATTATTATTATCATTCTTATTATTATGTTTGAAGTAAAATCAAATATCACGACATTAATTATTAGTTTTAATTAACTGAATTGAGCTGATAATTAAATTTTGATTTCGAAAGATTAACTACTAAGTTTATCAGTTGTGTACCTTTCTAAGCTAATAAATACTGGAATTGATTTCAAGGCTGTTTCTGAATGAATACTTTCTTCAAAATAATATTAAATATATAGAAAGATTTTCGAGACATTCGAGTCGAGTTGAGCTTTTTACGAACAGTCTCGACTCGACTCTTGTCTCGACTCTAAAATTAGAGTCTGAAATACGTTTGTCTCGACACGTCTCGAATTTTACAAAGTGTGTCTCGACTCGAATTCCAGTCGAGATTCGAGACATGTCGACTAAATATTCATATTTTAAATGTGCAATAATACCTCACGAAAAATGACACTGAAGTTAATTTACCAAAGTCTAGTTTCTTCTTGTTAGATTAGTGATCGTAGTTTAGGATAGATTATGCAAAGTCAGATATGGTTATGTGTGTTTACACTTTGGCTTCTTTCTTTCAAAATGTATTCCTATCTATTCCCATTTATTTAATAATTTATTTCTTGCATTTGTTAATAAATATCTGAAAACCACAATATTCGCATGGTGGCTGAATTTGGAATGCTACGCCTGTATTAGTATCACCGTTGATTTCAGCGAGTGCGAAAACTATGGAGTTGTCATTAATACCGGTCATTTTGGATTTTTTTACATGTCAGGGTATCCCCTCCGGTACCCCGACCCCCAACCAAATGGGGTGAATTTGGAAGTTAATGCAATCGGAATTTCACTATTGATCTCAGAGACCGCCAAAACTATGAATTCGACACTAATATCGGTCATTTTCTACTACTTTTAAATGTCCCTGTGAACGTCTCCTGAAACCCCCTGTTTCGATTTTTTAAAAAAGTACGCTTCTTCTTGATCTGGGACCTGGACCAAGGCACCCGAGATCAACATTTTGAAAATCTCGTTCCTCTCATCTGGTCTCCAAGCAGCACACAGATACATATAGTGATGCGCACGAGACGACTGAAAAAATTAGAGTCGAGATACTGCTCTTCCAATAGTGAAATATACATTTTTCGAGTCGAGACCAGTTTCACAGTACATTTTCGAGACCAGACAGCCACAAACCTTGTCTCGTGCGCATCCCTAGATACATACATACAGACAGACAGACATATAAACAAACTTTTTATTTTATTCATATTAGATTAGAAGTATTTCAAATAGTGTTTCTTTCAGAAGTGTTTTAGGGGGCACTGCCCGCCCGAAGCTCTGAGAGCACCCCCGGAAGAGACCAAAATAATAGGTGTATAATATAATAATAAATAGAATAATATCAACAGTGTTCCCCGGAATACGAAATGTGGCCCCCGGGAACATAGTTTCTGATAGGGATGGGCTCGATTCGAGCTAAAACTCGACTCGAGTCGAATCAAAGGTAATTTTCTCGAGTCGAGTTCCGAGTCGAGTCACTGTTTTTGAGGTCGAGTTTGATAACTGGCTCGCTCGTTTAGCTCGTTTTAACTCGTTTTGAAATCATGGCCTAATTAGACTGGAAAGCAAAAACCTTGAGAAATGTAAGCAGTAATGTGGAATATTTTTAGTGTTGCTCATGAGAGGGGACACTGCTCGCATCTCGTCTCGTTCCGATAACGAGACAGTAACAGATTTTTATAATGAGGCAGCCTTAAATGTCGTGAGAACAATGACAATAGAGGGTGACCCAAAAGTAGGTATACAGTCCAGTACTGATCGGCTCATGGAATTTTATATCATTTTCTTAGTTTCCTCACAGGTATTAACTTAGTTTCTTCATTGTTTGTTCTTAATGTCTTTTCACTTATACCTGAAGCTTTACACAGGCCGAAGTAAATACATGCATTATCTTAATAAATTAAAATGTCATACTTGATCGATGCTGGTCTGTATACCTACTTTTGGGCTACTCAGACTGTAATTCTTTCTATCAAGTCTCAGACTTGCACGGTCGAATTTTTCAGCCCAAACAGAAACCCAACCTGAGTAGTAATATCAACTGGCTCGATCCTGTTTAACTGAGTGAACAGCTCGAGCCGGCACGGTTGAATGAGCCATCGACTCGAGCCGGTTCGGTTGAATGAGCCATCGACTCGAGCCGGCTCGGTATGGGTGAGCAAGCAGCTCGATTCGGTTCGGCTTAGGTGAGCCATCGGCTCAAGCCGGTTCGCTTAAGGTGAAGCATCGGCTCGGTAGGCGTGACATGTGAGCGGTCATCTTGATCTCAGCTCTGTGGTGAACAAGCCATGAGCCGATCCATTTAAACTAATGGCGCCATTAGAGTCGGTATAGAAAATACAACACGGTCAAATTGCCCGAATTTTGTTCCCTAGAGGTCAGATATCAGTTTAAGGAAATTACTTTATATCATCTCGTTGGATTTCTTGTATCTGGGTTCTCGTTTAAAGAAAGCCTTGGTTTGACTGTTAAGAAGAGTTACGAACTAAGTTCTTGTACAGCCTGGTGTAAATTTCCAGCTCGATAAATTTTTTGTTTAATCATCTTCAGAAATAAACGGATTGAAGCAGTGTTAAGTAGTACAACGATAACATCATATATATTTGGGCACAAAGTGCTTTAATGTATGCACTTTCCCAAGAAAAGAAGAAAAAAAGTAAGAAATAGTTAACAATTATGACTTACTTATTTATACAGATACTTAACTATGTGATCTGTGTACTTAAGAAGGAAAACTGAAATTGAGATGGAAAATAAAGTTTCCTGTTTCAAAAAAATGAGGTTTGATTAATTTAGATAATATGAACCAGCAATCTTTGAGTTTTACGTTCCACGGTTATGCCGGTTAGGCTAAAGGAGACGGGGATGATGAGTGATGAATGAAATGGTGGAATGAAGAAAGTGGGAGGAAACGGGAGAACCCCGAGAAAACCCACGCACACGGTGTTTGTCCACCACAAAGTTCACTTGGCGGGGGATGGGATCGAATCCGGGACCCCAAGCACCACAGGTGAACGCTCTACCACTGAGCCACCGCCGCCCCCATAATATGAACTAGATAAATAAAACGAATATTAACAATTATTTTCGTTTTTTAATGGGGCATCGGCCCGGGAAATTGGAATTTTACAAAAGCGTTTAGTAAGTGCATTCCATGATACTTTAGGTAACATAATTTTTCTGTAAGAAAAATGAATATGAGTTCTGAGGAGGAATTCATGAAGTATGCAGACATTTTCCAGACTCAGTTACAAAATGTTTCTCATGTGTACCAAAATAAGTTAATGAATCTATTCGACCAATGCGAGGAAAGACTTTGCTCTAGAATAGACCAAAGTTGTCAGCGTTTGGATAACAGTTTTAAGAAAGTCCTACCTGAGAAGCTTTCAGACGAATCTTGCGATAATTTGAAGGTAACATTCAAGTCAAGCAAGACAGTAAACAACACCGATTATTCAAGGAACAAACTCCAAAGTGTTGATGTTTTTGTTAACGAATCGATTATTAGCAAAGGGGATGGAAATTTAACCGAAACTGTGGAGAAACCAGTCCCATCACAAAGAAAGATAACTAAATCTTGTGGTCTTCATGACCATCAGAGTGATCAGTTTGAATTAAACAGTTTGTTAATTTTCAGAAATGCAGGCGATATGGAAGCGGTCACGAATGACACAAATAGTGATTTTGTCTATGATACCATTATCTCAAGTACAGAAATAAATTGTATTCTCGCAATGTCTGACGAAAGTGATTCAAAATATGTGTCATGTTCTAGTTGTATCACAAATTGCCAAGAGAATGATTCAGATATTTCCCTTAATGATGAAGTAATTACACGTGAGTGAAGAGAATTTCGTAGCGAGCAGTAGAACTGAAGTATCATCCAAATGGAATAAAGCAGAAGACGAGGAAGAATTGATTTCTGAAGAGTTGAAAATTGTTTATGCCAATCTTATTATGGTACTGACTATCTAACATCTAATGGTCTTTCTGGCATCAAAGTGAAGTATAGTAACCATAGATTTGATTGTGGAGTACCTGTTAATGAGGTTAATTTTCGCTCAATGAAAAAATGCAGACGCCGTAACCAGAGGATTAGGTTAGTCAGTTTAGTAAGTTTGAAACTATGATTAATGTTCGTGTTTTTGTTCATTTTAACCCTGGCAAGGAAGTATCTTTAAAGAAAATACAGAAACATTGTAAATCCTACATTGCGAAAAAAACAGTAGCACACAAGAACCATGTAATGTTATTGTAAATAGTGTCATTGGTAAGACAAACAGCTATGATTACAGACGAACGGATCATGATCGAACGTTTCTGTTACATGTTCTACGAAGTATTGATGTGTCCCGAACGAAAAACAAATGCAATCTTATTATCAACAATTCACTTGAATGTGTGATCATTCATTGACATCCCACCAATTATGAACTTAACTTATAAAACACAGACATCAATCAGGTATCAAAAACTGCTGTGATGATTTTAGCTTCAATTTTGTTTGTTAGGTTAGGCTACTGTACATCATATCTTCCTAGGTTATTTCATATGATTTGATAATAATATCCATTATGAAGATAAACATTTTATTAAATACAATTTAATTCAATCAAACGAAAATGTTTCATCGGATGTTGATTTTGTCGTATTCTCATTATGGTTAATTTGTTTCGATATTTACGACACTATTTTGTTCGTTCCAATTTAAATATTACTTTAAATTTTAATCCTAGAAATGAATTGAAAAGTAAATAGTGATTAATTCTTCATTTACTGATGGATGTGAAGATAGTTAATATGCCATATTTGCTTTTGTTGTTATTAATCTCTTTAAATATTTATGAAAATATCTTAGTTACTCAAATTTAAATGTTAAGTTCTTATCTTGATTCCTTTGTGTTCTTGTTTCAATATTGTAATCTATTTTTACATCAGTTATCATTTTCAGGAAAGGAACTTTCTAATTCTGTGATTAATAATTTTACTTTAGCGTCCACATATGTACTTTAAATTTGTTTCTTAGCCAAAATTTAATTTTCTGGCTCATTATCTGTAACGAATAAGTATACTGAATTACCTTATTCTGTGACCGTTTGCTAACAATTAACATATATTTACATATGTTATTTACTTGCTCGAACCTTGTGCCGACATAACTCCATTGGTTTCATTGTATGAAAATATTATGGCATATATTTGCTACATGTTAATATTCCATGAAGTATAGAATTAATAATAATAATAATAATAATAATTGATATTGAAATAAATAATATAACAGTAATAAATGAAAAATATGAATAATGAAAGAAAATAATATAATCAATAAAGTATATTTGTTTATTGAACATTTGGAATATAGCATAAGCATATATTGTACATAAATGAGTTCGTATACTTATTCCATTTAAAATAATTGTATAATGAATAACTGCAATATGTCATTGTATAGCCGAACATATATAAGGTGAAATAAATGTTAGACCAAGAGTGTAACTAACTTAAAGCTACATAGGCTATTCAAAAACTTATGTACGGTCCAGGATTCTTTATATAAATTGTGTCAAGAATAACAATTTATATAATTCCCTTAGTTCGGAAGCCATTATACAACGATAACTAGTAGTTTGGTTGGCGAAAAAAGGCGGAATGTGTCATGCCATGTAAAACAACGAAAAAAGAAAAAGAATAATAATTTTATGTGGATAGATTATTATTATAGATGTAGTATTTACATTGATGTATGTTTGATATAATCGTCAATAATATAAAGTTAAAAAGGCCAATTAAATATGTTTAAAAATACTTAAATGGTTTTGTTATATAGTTATCAAATTCAGTGAATGAATTGTGAGTAAACTGTAGTCGTTTTATGATATTGTAACTGCAATACAACTTATGTAATTCCCATTGTTCGGGAACCATATACAACGATAACATCATATATATTTGGGCACAAAGTGCTTTAATTTATGCACTTTCCCAAGAAAAGAAGAAAAAAGAAAGAAATAGTTAACAATTATGACTTACTTGTTTTATACAGATACTTAATTATGTGATCTGTGTACTTAAGAAGGAAAGCTGAAATTGAGATGTTAAATAAACGTTTCCTGTTTCAAAAGAATGAGGTTTGATTAATTTAGATAATATGAACCAGGTAAATAAAACGAATATTAACAGTTGTTTTAGTAGTATTCATTGGTTCAGGTGGGTGGGGCGATAGGTCCCTTGGGGCTCCTTTGGGCATGACACTGGTACCCTAAATCGTCTCCTTAACTTAAGATTTCTATAAATACAGAAAATCGACTAAAAGAGTAATAAATTTCGTATTACTGCTCGTTAAAACTGAGGAAAGCAAACTCGCCGAGAATAGACCCGGGACCGCACATATAGAAGACAAGTATATTCTCCATTTGGCAACGAAGAGGCAGCATTACTTGAGTGTGAATTATATTAGTAACAACTATCAACTTGTGTAATTTGTGTCATATACTGTATATATATAAGGAAAAGTTGATGACAAAGTAACGCGTTACATTTTAAAAGTAAGTTAACCAACTGATTGAACTTTAGACAAGATATGTTAGGTTTCTGTCAAATTATGTTTTGATATCAATGAAATATCATTTTGCTTTTAATGTGCCCATATTATTCAAAATTACCCTATTTCTAGTAAATTACGTTTATGCTCATTTATGAATGTTCACGCTTACACTGTAAAGCTTAAGAGAACCTCAGTGTCGTTGTTTCTGAAATTGATACTGATTAAACGCTTTTACTGATAAATCCAAAAGACCAGCAGAGTTCAATAAGAGTAAAAAGAATGTATGTTAATTGTCATTGGTATATATTTTCTCCAATGAAAATGTTAACAAATCAAGGCACTATCTAAGGATTTAAAGACTAAAATCATAAAACAATTATTTTGACTGTAGTGCTGTGAACGTTAATATAAGAAAGGACATTAAAAGCTTTTGAAAACAAACTTTTGAGATCAGCCTCTGAGGGTTCGAACCGACTCGATTGGGTGACCTGTTGGTTCGGCTCACTTCTCAGTGCAGCTGGATAGTGAGCCGAGCCGCTCGAGTCATTTACAGCCCTAAACACGAGGCGATCAGTTTTGAACATGTTTGGCTGGAGCCTTATAACTTATAACAATTTTTGGCTCGAGCTCGAATAGTTGCTCCTCCGGAACTCAAACCCAGAACCTCGTAAACGGTGTCCTTCCTTGCCTCCTAGACTTCTCGATGATCGAAACCGACAGTTAACCAGTAAACAAATAATATATTTTTTAGTATTCAGATATTTTTATACAAGTTCTAATAATATTATTATTTGTATCATCGATAGTAATGACATTATGTAGAGAAAAACTAAAAAAATCGTTTCATAGCGTGTAGGTGAAAAAGAGAAAGAAATATCCCCTTTCTTAAGCAAGAGGACAAACGAGTGTTCACCCACAGAGTTGGTATATCAAATTCATCTGGGCGCCTTTTCTGCACAGTCAGAGATATCCTAAAAGTAATCCGACATGTTCATGACAAGTCAGATAGCCACTTTTTCATTTTTCTTTCTGTTTGAGTAGTCGGTATTGTGAGCATCTTCAATTGTACGAGTTCGTTTAGGAGCAGGCAGTGGAAATGTGTAATAAACCAACATCCCCAAAGACCATTGACCTTGCCTTCGACTCGATCGTTCCCGCCCTTCATTGATACAAAATTACCTTCCGTAGAATGATCAAACAGAAATATAAATCAACGTCTGTATATTTGGTCAAGGCAAACGAAGAAAGAAATACGTAGTATTCTGCTGTTTGACGGGACAAGTGGCCTGAATATTCCCCTCATAATGATTAATTTTCTTGTTACTCTTAAAAATATTTTCATTTGCTTGCATGCGTTATTATCAATAGCGTACCCACGATTAGTTTTGAGTAAGTCGTGTAAACACCTCCTCTGAACTTATCATGTAATATACATATCATATAATGACTCATATTGATTTCTGAGTGATGGGATAAGGTGGCTCTGTGGTAAAGTATTCACCACTGGTACGAAAGGAGCCTGGTTCGAATCCCAGACAATGTGAGTTTTTGGCGGGCAACACGGTGTCCATGGGTTTACTCTGGGTGCTAATACACTCTCATCCCAGCACTCCATAATAATTCACTTTCTTCATTCAGTCGTTCCTTTAGTCCAAAGTTCATAATTATGGTACGTAAAGCTAGAAAAATTTTATTTATTTATTTTCTACCTTAAGAACTCTGAATTTATGGCTTCTTCAGACAATAGAAAATGTTGATAGTAACAATACTTTTCATATGTTCGTATCCACTATGATAGGATATATGCTTGTGTATCAATAAGTCATTCAACATTTTTTAAATTGGAAATTTGTGTTTTTTAAAACTGAAATTGTAAGTTTATTATACCTAAGTGGGGAGTATCGAGTTCTGATATTTTATTAACCTAATATTTTGTATATAAATATGACCTATATTTAATACGGGAGGAGGGTAGAGAAATTTTTACGCATTTGGGCTTATTTAGAAAGACGTCGTGTTATCTTTATTTTAATACGTAGTACATATATGATTGAATGTATGCTTTATTTACAATAATTTCTAAAATAGTTCGCAGCATAATCCACTTACACTTTTGTCAACTATTAAATTATTTATATTTACGTGATAGACTCTGCACCCTAAATATACTATCTGAAGTCTAGAGAGAGAGATTACATTTTTACACTCAGTAGAATATAATGAATTAGAAACAACCGTTTGGCCTACTGTAAAGGTACTATCCCACATCTACTTGCATCTGAGGAAAAACAATTTGAGCGGAATTGTAGAAACTACTAACTCTCCTAGACTTGACGGCATTACAAACGTTACATTATGTAATAAGTTAATATTCAACAAGTACAGACTTCGAAAACTCCTTTACTCAGCGCGTGAAAGGATTGTGACCTCTTGAATCCCCACACCTAAAATAATATGCCTGTAGCCTTCACCAATATTTCTATTGTCATTACTTTAATATAACTTTCAACAGTTTTACTTGCTATCGCACTCTTAGATTTGATTTTCTAAATGAACAGACAAAAGACAAAACAGCATGGTGTATTATACGATATTTTTATTTGTGTTTTAAAGATAAAAGTCTATTATAAAATTGGTGGAAAATTGAACTATCAACATAATTGTATTTTGTTGTCACAACTAGCCGTTGAAGTCATGCCCTATATTTTTTCTTTCAATCAAATTGTTGAAAAATATGAGAGAAAGGACGGACGAGTAAACTATGAGTTCGTTATATTTTTCTGAGCGTTGCAGTACTTTCTCCTGACACAATTCATTTGACATGAGAAAATGACAGTACACTGTTTTCATCTACGAGGCGATATCGGGATGGTACCTATATTGAAATAGGTTTAACCTCATGAACTTCCCTCATCTCTTTCTAACAGTTTAATCGCCCTGAGTTCGAGTCTCTGTTCGGGCTTCCATTTATTTGTAATTCCCCCGTTGTCGGGTCGCTGTTCGGGCGTCCATTTATTTGTAACCAACTAATTTCAATGTCTCTATTTGGGTGGACATTTATTTGTAACCACTCCGTGTAATCTGGTCACTGTTCGTGGTTCGTGGTCCTACCAATAAGTATCTTCTTGATACTTGAACTTACCTCGACAGGACGATGAAGGACCTCTCCAAGAAGAGATTACAAACTGTTTCCAAATCACTCGTCGGTCTCAATAATGAGATGAGCATTAGGCGCCGAGAGATTCGGGTGTCTCGTCTCGAAGACCTCACGGACGATCAGATGGTAATCCAGACCACAACGCACACAAACATCACTCATACAAACAACGAAAACACACCGGATTAAATGACACTATACTTATTTATTAGAACACTATTATATATATATAAAAAATAGCGAAAAGGAATGAACACAACACTGAACACTGAATATGTATAATAATTTTCGTCACTGAAATCACGCTTTGCCTATTCAGTGCGAGATAGCCCTTTAAATATACAAGATTATAATTCGGATTTCACAATAAATGCTTCTCTCACACCATTGACACACTTGGGGGATTAGCACTGGGGAAAAGTTGTCTGGATCGTCCCACGATGAATAGAATGACAACCCTGCAGCGTTAAGATGAGTCTTCAGCAAATTAAACAAGAAATCCCCCAAAATGGAATGCTGATGACGGAGGGCGCGTGTATAATTTTTAGCGCACTAGGTTTGTGAACCTGGGACTTCACTAGTTGGGGCCTAGCCGTAAGAAAACGTTCTTCACGGGCTAGTAACTTGTGCCCCTTAACAAAACTTAATGATTGATTCCCAACGCAACGTGCGTGGTGGCTGCGTACAACACCGTAGTCGAACTCCCTCAGCACCCAAGCTCAAGGAACGCGTTGCAATGGTCAACTGAAAGTGTTGGCAGTTCATTTCAAAAATCACTCAGTTGACTCACCTGTATACACATACAAACAGAATACGGAAAATAATTTATGTTAATTTTAGTCAACTGCCTATAATGCACCAGACACGGCAACTATTGAATATATACTGTGCATATAATGAGTCAGGGAGAAACACTGAAATGGTTCGTCGCTAACTGATATGTTCTCACTAAAACCAATGTTTTAAATATATATATGAGAAAACGATGAAAGACTTCTTTGTCCAATTGTGTGGGAAAGAAGCAATTCCCACCGAAGAAAGAACTTATATGCGTTGCAGAATAAAGTATAAATCGAAAATAATGATTACTGTCTTTACGAAATATACAGAGTGTCCACAAAAAATCCTTCTATAACCTGGTAGCGGTTATAACAGAATAAGCCAAGATGCCAGTTAGCTGTAATTAAATTTATTTCAATTCCGTTTGTACCTGTCATCTCGTTTTTGAAGATGACGTCAGTTCTGTGGAGGGTGGATATTGAATTTGCGTGTGATCCTTATTTCTTTATATGTTCTTTCTACTATTCTCTGTATAGTAATTAAAACTACATACAAATTTGCTTCGGAGCTCGTTCGTGGCTAAGCGGTTAGCATACGCGCCTTTGTCGTGGGAGACGCATGTTCGATTCTTGGCTGGAGCTCATGGGGTTCGGATTTCACGTTAATCAACATCGCTGCTGAAAGGGACGTTAAACTTGAAAGCAATTCAAGGATTTGGTTAGAAAGTTCATGCTTCAATTAAATTCTCAAACACAGGTTATCACCATGACACAGTTCCAGGGGTCAATTAACATTGACGGAGGGTTCATCCCTTGACACCATCTGGCGACGGGTCTGATACTCCTCCGAAATATAAATCCGAAACAACCCGGAATCTACTGAGCGATGTCCTTGCCTCCTAGTCTTCACGACAACCAAGGTCGGTAATAATAATAATAATAGTAATGATAACAATAATAATAATAATAATAATAATAATAATAATAATAATAATAATAATAATAATAATAATAATAATCGGTAGTAGTCGTAGTAATAGTATCATTGACTATGTAGGACACTTGAAGAGAGTATTTGAAACTCCACACAGATTATGGCTCGATTTGGCTCGTTTCGGCTCGACTCGACTCGAAACTCGACCGAAATTCGATTCGAGTTTCGAGTCTAGTTGGAGGAAATTTTTCGAGTCGAGTTCTCGAGTCGAGCTAAAAGATGTCTGTTTCGAGTCGAGTCGAGTTTCAGAGAAAACTCGCTCAAACTCGCTCGTGCCCATCCCTAGTTTCTGAAAGAAACACTGATTTCAAACACAACAGATAGAACCAACGGCGCCGAAATGTATGTGGGTGCATATCAATGGCGGGGTGTGTTATTTGCTTTCAGGGGAATATCGATATTTTTGATTGATTTCTTTTCAGTTAAAATCTTTTATGAACACTGTCATAAAGGTCTGTGCTGTGCTAAAGTAAAATATGCCGGTAATATAAGGATAAGTTGGGGCTGTCCTAGCTCAGTCGGTAACACAGCTGACTTAAACGTAAAGAAACAGGTTTAAATCCGGGTACAAGTTTAAATACTGTAATGCATATTCCCAACATATATAATCGTGATATTTAGTGTATATTTTCAATAACTTACATGATGCACAATGAGTGCAAGAGGCAGTGATGTTATCAACACGTTACTAACAGAAAATACGAAAATCATACCAATTATAATGAAATCATCATAAAAGAAAATGATTTTAATGTTATTGCAGAAAGAACTTGCAAGGATATTTTGTGGACATAAAGTATAAAGTGACTAACTTAGTGTGTTCCTTGGTTGCCTTTGCACAAAAAAACTTGAAACGAACAATATTGCTTTAGAGGTTAGAAATTTTAGCTTCCATCTCGATGTTTTAATTGTTTATTTTTTGATAGTGGCAAGTGAGAAATATTTATTTTATGATGTTTCTATGAACCTAAAAATCTTGCCTGCAGCGCCCTGACAAGATTATTTGTTGTCAGTGCTGGAGCCAGGGAGCACTCACGTAGTCGGCGCGCATGGACAAAACAAGCCCTAGCATTTCTTACACAGCACATGGTTGTTTGGCATAGAACATTGCTACTATACTAGTGAGCTCCAGGTAGTTAAGCCTCTTATTAACAGCCGGAGGCAGCATTCTGTTATATCATTGTAGTGAGTCGCGTGTTAAAATACTCCTAGTATCAGGTTTTTCATTCTTCTATTGACCTTGAAGGACAAAACAAATGCCTATCGAGGAATTTAAGTTCCCTTTAATTCATGCAGTTGATATAGAAATGACCTTCCAAACTATACTGTGCATAAATGCTGGAAGTCTTTCCAAAACGAGCGGAACGAGCGAGCTATTTATCAAACGGCTTGACTCGAAACTCGACGTCAAAAACAGTGACTCGTCTCGGAACTCGATTCGAGAAAATTACCTTAGATTCGACTCGAAATTCGACTTGAATTCGAGACGAATTCTATCTCGACTCGTGCCCATCCCAAGGCATTGGAAAAAATGGCAGCTGATTATTATTCTGCTAGACTAATTATATAATAATAACAATATTGTTATGTAAAGTTAAAAATACCGAATATAGAAAAGTGTAGGATATGCAAACTGATCCGAAAGAACTCCAATATTACATACCATATACAAACTATTTTCTAGTAATGTAGTAGATCTACTCATCAGAAGACAGTTTATTCATATTAACCCCTTACTGTATATCGTTAATTATGGTACCCTGGTTTTCAGGGTGCGAATTACCGGGGGAATGAGGGGGATTTCCCCCTCAATCACATTTTGTTCCCCACAAAGATATCAACTGAAGTATACCCACCGGAGATCCTCGCTTTCCCCCCCAAAAAACATGCTTCGTATAACGCCGAATTTCACTGATTGTTGTCATTTCTTGTAAGTTTAATCTGCTAGAGTTATTTCAAAATGAGCGATGTAAAGTGTTCAGTAGTGGTCATTCTAATTTCCCCACTATTGTCACCGTTGCTTAGTTTAACTATAATATTATGACTACAGTTGTTACTTGCAACGGTATTATCATACCCTTCAGTTCATCGTCATTCGTAAATATTGAATGTACTAATTGCGCATAACAAAGTAGGATATGGATTTATAAATGCTCTTAGTGGTTGGCAAAGAAGTAAACAAATAGCTTCTTCCATCAAATTCGGGCATGTTATATCCATCCTCTACATTTGTATCGTTTACCATCTTGTTTAATTTTTGTTATATTTCACTATGGTTGGCAAGTTTGCATAATATTTGTAGTATCCAATAAATAGAACAAGTGGATTTAATAGAACATAAGTGAACTATTATTGAAGAACTGAAGTGGACTGCAGTTTACGGAAATGAACTTTTGACACAGTACTCAAAATATGAGTTCGGCCTATATATTCTCTCGGGGCTATATGCTTACGATGCGTCCATAGTGAGCAGACACGTTAGTGAAAGTGAGTAAGAGCATAAGATTTCTTTTAGCATTTGCTAACACGACTGGTTCTCCGTGTCATTCATTGTCTGTCTGTGTCTGTATAAGCACTTCAACTGGAGCGGGTCGTTTAAAGTTAACCCTTCACTTTCTATCTTTCTTTTCGCTGTCCACGCCAATAATCTTGTCTGGAAATCTTCAATGTAATATTTATACTTCATTTTATAACATAGAACATAGCGAATCCTAACAGTAGAGTAATTATAAGTGCTGATTTCCTGAGCACCACCATAGACTTGGCTTGATTTTGAGTTTAACGTCCCGTTCACCAGCGACGGTATATGAGACGTGGACCTACTGATTAACATGGAATCCGAACTACATGAGTTCCCGCCGGGAATCAAACCCAGTCCCCCCACGCCAAATTTCCATTATAGAATCCATATTTGACCAAACAATGGAGAGTGCAGCATTAGCGAGAAGTAAAAGCGTAAGCTCGAAATTTGAATTGCGAGTTTTTAAATATCTGGCTTTCTTGGTGCCAGAAATCCGGCCCAGCAACAATCCATTTTTCGTATGATAGGCTAATATGTAGATTTTTTCGAGTAAGTCCGGTCTAACTGATAATTTTAGGACTTTCGTAACACTGAAGTAGGTTTTCTTTCGCAAGGCTGTACGCAAAGTGGAAGATTTCAATCTAAGCCCCAAAATTAACATGCGTTTGTGATCATGGCTATCACTCGGGCCGAATTATTAAGTGAGTAAACCCTAGAAAGCTACGTGCACAAGACTGAGTACAACATTTATACACGTTCAGAATTGTTAGGTGTGGTGTGTGGAATAAATTAAACGGACAGCAAAGAAAAGTCCAGAATTAACATTGCATAGTAATCGTTTCATTGTAGAAAATTCTCATACTAATTAATAAATATTGCAGTGTTTTCTCTAAATTGTTTTTGTTTCTATCCTTAAATTTCTCAACGTATGTTCTTTTAAGGTTATGAGTAAGGTAAATTAAGTGTTATCGTAACAGTTTTATATGCGATTCAGCAACGTTCAAATCCGTCGTTGTCTGTTACATCATGTTCACTTTAAACGTTATGCCTTGTCTCAAGGCTTATCCTGGCTTATCATTAAGAGAAATGTTGTATAAAAATTATTAATTTTACTATGATAAGTCTAAAGATATTGAGAAGGTAATTAGCGCCCATTCGAGCTATTCTGTACTTTATTCCAGAACCGCGTTAAATTCTAAGGTAAGTTGGAGGAATATGGCCACATGGGGAATATGGGCAATATTAAGCTTATACGTTCACAACTCCTGACCGTACACATGAAGAAATTCGAAATGAGAGTTGGCAACAATTGTGGAATGAAATTACTTGTCTGATGATTATTGTTTCATGCAACTCTGCATTTGGAGGAATTGGTAAAGGAAAAAAGAAAAAAATATTTTAGATTTTGTATTTAAACATTGCATGAACTTATGTTCATAGTAAGTAAGATTTTCTTGCAAAATGTAAGACAACAGAAAAAATCTAGATCCCACGCATATAGAGGAACAATACACTGTGTGATGAATGGTGCACGGAGCGCGCTGCTATACTGTACACAGCAGTGTATCCATATAATATGAAAGTTACTATTGGAGAAATATGAGCAAATCGAGTCGGGGTAAAATTATTAGAACAAAACATTGCTGTCTAAGAAATTGACAGAATGAAGCTTTTCAAAAAAAGAAGCATAGGTTATGGGATTCGAAGTGATGATCGTGGGTAAAAAAAAAAATACTTTGGGAGCATGCGATAACCGTCTACTCTACGAAGGTATGCTAAGTTTCAGACTGTTAGTAAACGAATATTAGAAAATCCCTACCAAAACTGCCTGATCGCTTCCCATATTTAGTGGCTTATTTTCTTTTTTGTTTGCTCACGTATAAAATGTTTAATATCTATTATTAGAGCTGTGCAATATGTATAGTAGCTAACATTATGAAAAATTTACGTTGTATTTTTAATAAAGCATAAAATTCCCTCTCTCTCTCTGTAAATATTGCCGCGCCTTTGCCACGTTTACGAAAATGGAACTTAGAATTTAGCGATGCGTTTCGGAGATTTCTTTTGTTAATCATAACTTCTTTATTTCTTAATTTTTACAGTAATATTTTTGGAAATGTGTGGTTTCATTTTTCTTCATATTTCTAAGAAGACATTTAACATTTTCTATCATAAGAAAGAGAGTTACTAATATTTATGTAATTTTGAAATACATGCGACAGAAATTCTGGAGAGAATTGTAGTTTCTTCTTTTATTTATACTCCATTCCTACACACAGACAAAACACTTTCCTCCATTTTATTGTTTCTTTAAACAAATAACGTAATGACCCATGCCTTCGGTTTGGTCTTACTTGTCAGCAATAAACTTCATGCATCTCGATTCGTTTTATTTTGCCTTTTCTACTTGTGCTCAAGAAATAAAATTGGTTCGGACTCCATGCTAATCAGTAGGTCCACGTCTCATATAGCCTCACTGCTGAAAGGGACGCTAAACTAAAATCAATTCAAAAAATTGTAAGCTATTGACAAAATAATAAAAAGACAGGAAAGAAAATCTCTTAAGAACTGAAACTGAACAATGTTTTGGCTTTCATGCTTGATTTGTAGCGTTTGCGCTGGGCTATAACTACATTAAAAGTGAATCACTAATGACAATAATACTGTTTCTTAGCAACACTAACGATGCACTAATGAATTACACTAATTCTTTCGTTGGTGGTTGAAGTACGGGCGATGCTCACCCATTGTCCCTAAAGCTTTTAACTTGTAGCACCTACTTTAATAAAGCACTAACTTTAACGGTTTGTGCACTAAGATGCACAAGGAATGCACGAACGATTGCGTTACAAGTTTCATTAATGCTTTTGAATTTTGATGTTTTTTACGCAATGAAAAGTACCACATCCATTTCTGACTGGAGTTTCGTGATTCATAATTTCCTATATCTTCATTATTATTGAAGCACTAATCATACTCTTAGTGTTTCCTAGCAGCAGAAACGATGAGCTAACGAATGGCAATAAGTATTTCGTTAGGGATTAAAATGACGGAACAGCATACATCATTGTTTTGGCTCTAGAGCATACACTGATGAACCACTAACCTTATTTTGATGCGTTATAAAGCAGTAACGATGCGCTAACCATTGCACTACAAGAGATCATTCGTGATTTTTAATTTGCCCCGTATTTAACGCGATGAAAGACTTTCCATGCATTTTTTACAGGAGTTTCGTGACTTATAATTTCTAATATCTTTACTAATAGTGAACCACTAACAAAATTATTAGTATTTTCTAGAAGCACTAACGATGTTCTAACTAATGGTAGAATTTTTGTCGTTAGTGCTCTAACGATTGCTCTATAAGAGATAATTAATGCTATTAAACTAGGTGGTAATTTAAAATAATAAAAATTACACATGCATTTCTTGTGGGAGTTTCTTGACATAATTTGCTATATTTGCACTAATAATGAAGCACTAACGAAACGAAAGAAATAAATTAAAATCTTCAAGTTTTAAGTCCCACGCTTATGCCTGTTAGTCTAAAGGAGACGGTGATGATGAGTGATGAATGAAACGGTGGAGTGAAGAAAGTAGGAGGAAATGGGAGAACCCCGAGGAAACCCACGCACACGGTGTTTGTCAACCACAAAATTCACTTGGCGGGGGCTGGGATCGAATCCAGGGCCTCTGCACCAGAGGTGAACGCTCTACCACTGAGCCACTGCGGCCCTCATTAGCGAAACGATTAGTAATTTCTTTAAACATTAAAGATGCGCTAAAAATGACACTAATTCTTTCCTTAATGCTTAAAATGATGGACCAGTGTGCCTGTGCAACATTGTTTTGGCTCAAGAGCATACAATAAAGAAGCGCAAATTTTAGGGGTTGAACTAAGAAACAATATGGATGCATTAACGAATGACATTTATTTTATCGTTAGATATTGAAGTAGGGGCCATGTTCAGGCTTTGTCCCAAAATTTTTACTTGTAGCACCTATTCTAATGAAGCACTAACGTTATCGTTTATACGCTAAGAAGAACTAACAATTTACTAACGATTACACTAGAAGAGACCATTAGTGCCATTGCATTTGGCCTAAATCAACCCAATGAAAAATTCCCAAAGCATTTCTTATGCGAGTTTCGTGATATGTAAATGCCATAATCACACTAATGGTAAAGCACTAAATTATAAGTGTTTCATGGAAGTACGAATGATACACTAACGAATGGTACTAATTTTGCCATTAGTGCTTGAAGTGGAGAGGGTAGCGTGAGCTTGGTTCCCCAAAGGTTTTTAAGTAGTAGCACCTACACTAATGTAGCATTAACTTAAAGGTTGTGCACTAAGAAACACTAAAACTTGCACTAAAAGAGATCATTTGTGCTTTTGAACTTTGCGGTGATTTGACGCAATGTAAAATTCCCCATACATTTCTTTAGGGGTTTTCGTGACTTACAATTGGCTATATCTACACTAATATTAAAGCACTAGCGAAACTATTAGTATATTCTAGAAGCACTAATGATGTACTAAAGAATTTCTCTAATCTATTTAGAGAAATAGATTAGAGAAATGAAAGTGAGTGATGAAAGTGAGGGCAAGTTAACGCTATCCCAAAGGATCACCTACACTAACCAAGCACTAACGTTAAGGTTTGTGTACTGAGAAACACTGACGATGTACTAACGTATTGGACTAATTTTATCGTTAGTGCTTGGAGTGGGGGAGCGTGAATTTAGCCCGCCAAAGGCTTTTTACTCGTAGGACCTACAATAATGAAGCTCTAACTTTAGGGATTCTTGCACTAAGAAACATTAGCGATGTACTAAGGATTGCACTACAGAAGGTCATTAGTGCTTTTGAATTTGTCCGCATTTTGACGCAATAAAGAATTCCCCATACATTTTTATGGGGTTTCGTGACATAATTGTCTATATCTACACTAATAATAAAGCGCTAATGAAACTATTAGTGTTTTCAAGTAGCACTAAGGAATGGCACTAATTCTTTAGTTAGTGCTTGAAGTGAGGGACCAGTGTACACCATTGTTTTGGCTCTCGAGCATACACTAATGAAGCACTACCGTTAGGTGTTGATTCATTAAGACGCACTAACGATGTCTGGAATAGGTCATTAGTGCTTTAGGATTTGGCGGTAATTGCACGCAACGGAATATTCACCAAGGATTTCTTATAAGAATTTCATGGTTTATAATAGGGTATATCTGCACTAATATTGGAGTACTACCCAAACGTTCAGTATTTTCTAGAAGCATTAACGATGCACTATCGAAAGGATTTGGTAATTTCGTTAGTGCTTGAAGTTTGTAGGCAGCGTGAACTTTTCCCATCAAAGTTTTTTTATTGAAGCTGCTACACTAATAAAGCACTAACACTAGAGGTAGGTGCATTAAGAAGCACTAACGATGCACTAACGATTGATGCGAATTTTATAGTTAATGATTCAAGTGCGGGGGAATTTCATTGACTAATTCCAAGCACGTACTTTAAATTTACCACAACGCGCAACACTACATATTTAGGAAAGGTAGAAATGAAGTTATAAAGAATTGATAAGTTTTACTTCTATTAAATGGCTAACATAGGAAGATGTCGACACAGTATAATATCAAATTATGTTCAGGACAGTTAGATTGAATTCACAATTACAGCAACTTCACGTCCTAAACCATTCGTAAGAAATGAAGAAAAAGTATACTAAGAAATACTAATTAATTCAAATCTTTAATGGAAATTTTAAATAATCTCTATTAGACAGAGATCCTAGTTCTTCAGCACATTTTATAATACAATAATATTTTTGAAATCCACACTAACAACTTTGGATCGTTTCCGTTACTTTTATTCAAAAGGCAATCCAAAATTCGAACTGTCTTACTACTTCTACGTTTATAGATGATAGCACTGAATAACTCTTGTAGTCTCTTTTACTGTGTTGTCTTTTACTTGTAAATTTCAAAAATTGAAAATGAAATCTTTAAGTTTTACGTCCCACGAGTATGCCGGTTAGGATAAAGGAGACGGTGATGATGAGAACGAAATGAAATGATGGTATGAAGAAACGGGAGAACCCGAGAAAACCCACAAGCACAATGTTTGTCCACTCAACGTCAACACAGCGTGAGTTGGTCAAACCAAAAAGCCCAAACACCGGAGGTGAACGCTCTACAACTCAGCCACCCTGCTCCTTGTAAATTTGATTTTGTAATAGCTGACATAGTGCATCTTCATTAATTGAATTCTTTTGAGTTGTAGATATTACTAACTCTAAGTTGTCGCTGATAATGCTTTACTATATATAAATTTTACCAATTCGTGATGATTGCAATGTTCAGAATTTCAGTTTTCGCTTGTTAGTATATAAGTTACAAGTTCTTAAGAACGTCAATGCCATATTTAGTGTCATAAGTGTGCTGTTATAATGCATTTAGAAGAGTAGTAGGCAAGATTTAAATGCAATGTATGCTAAATGATCTGATCTCTGAAAATAAATTTTAGTAATCCATTAAAAATAGCAGCAGTATATATCGTAGATAGTAAATAAATATTAATTTACAAATATTATATTTAAGCATCAACGATAATGATGAACGAATATGTTTAATTACTTTTAAACAAATGTATTCTTGAAATCCGCAAGGGACAAAAATATCATTCTTGCGAAATGAAATAATCAGATACTATATTTCCCTAACGAATTCGCAGCATCTTTGTTCAAATTTTAGCATCAATCGTTTTCTGATGCGAGTAGTAATAAAAGAGTGGACTTTAAACAAAATGATACATTTCATTTGAATTAAAGCATTTATTTATACAGATAAATTATAGATTTAGGAAGGAATGCTAGGGATAAAGAAATCCGTACGATTATGTATTTTTATTATTAAATACAAACATGTAAGGGACCTGTGAAAACAGAAAGATGTAAAATCATTTATATACTACTTGTGTTATGTATTTTGACGCTGTTTGATTGCGTGCAAAGGCAAATATTTAATGGAAATAATAAATTAGTATTTTTCGTAAATGGAAAATTCTTTAATCGGCTGTCAAATGTAAATTCAATACTCTACGAGGTTTGATAGTTTTTTTTCTTAATTCCTAACACAAAAGTGGGAAAATTAGACAAGTTCTATTAAAATAAAACATATAATTACATTGGGAACTGTCTACAAAGAGAGAATGAATTATTTAAAATTAGATATAACTATGACATAGAAAGATGCCAGTCATCTGTTCCATAGTATCACATCAAGTATCACATAGTTAAAAAGCTGTTGCTTTTTTCTGCAAGAACCTTCAGCGTTGTTATTAACATAGATTAGCAAGTGCAAAAGGTTTCATTGTTGAACGTGCAGTGATGATGTTTATTTTTTCATTTCTTTATAGACATAAATTACTTTCAGATGAGGAAATTTATATAAAGATTGATAATAGAATATGAGTTGTTATGTATTACGAATTATCTCATTTTTCACAATCAAGGTTATTAAGAATATTATTAGAATTATAGGCTGAGAGATTTTGATAATTACAATTCAAATTCATTATTTGTTCTTTTTCCCCAATGAACAAAAAGTTAGACAAACATCAGGAGGTTGAAGTGACTTTATTTACAGAACTATAACAATGTGGACTTTTCTTACTCTAATAAGTATTAATACATAATTTACATTGCTACCCGCATTATAATGCAATCGAGCAAAAGTAGTAATATTACTTTAAAGTAACTCATAAATATGTTACATGTTTAACTATATTAGTAATTCACTAGAGTAAATCAGGGAACATGAAAATAATAAATATAGTGAAGACGTTAATAAATGAGTTTATTTTCCCTGGATTAATTTGTCACGTCTCGTCATATGAGAATGACACGCATTTTCTTTTTCAATGCTTATCTTGTACCGCTATACACTTTGTCCTAAGTATGTTGGTATTTCTGTGAGGAAGTCTAATATTATTTTCAATTACATTCTAGAGCCATTAGTGTCTAATACAGTGTGATTCTCAGTATTTTAAATCCTATATTGTTCTTTAGAAATTTCTATCCCTAATTGAAACAGAAAAATACCCACGTTAAGAATTCAAAAGCTCCGTCGAAGAATGATGAAAGGGACAATTTCTGTCACACTGAGATTTTAACAGGACAACGGTACTGTAATACAGATTCCAATTCTATGTAAATCCATTTATATAAAGGCATAGTTTGCAACTGATAAAGCCTATACATAGTAAACATTTATTTCTTTCTCTTTTTCTGTAAACTTGGATATATGTCGCTTACAACGGTGTTCAAAAGAGCCATTCAATTGTTGATGGTATATCGATTATTTATCAAAATGAATTAGTTTCTTGGAATCAAATATATACCTAGGTAGCTAGATAGATAGACACATATCTATCTGATGCGATTTTCTGATGCGAGTAATAATGAAAGAGTGAACTTTAAACGAAATGATACATTTCATTTGAAGTAAAGCATTTATTTATATAGATAAATTATAGATTTAGGAAGGAAGGCTAGGGATAAAGAAATCCATATGATTATGTATTTTCATTATTAAATACAAGCATGTAAGGGACCTGTGAAACTAGAAAGAACTAAAATCGTTTATATACTACTTGTATAATGTATTTCAATGCTGTCCGAAACTCAAATATTGAATGAAAATAGTAAATTAGTATTTTTCGTAATTATAAAATTCTTTACTATCGGCTGTCAAATATAAATTCAATACTCTACAAGGTTTGATTTTTTTGTTAATTCCTAACACAAAAGTAGGAAAATTAGACACGTTCTATTAAAATAAAGCATATAATTAATTTTAAATATCATTATTATTGTTATCACATCAGAAGAATTTCGTTAACTTATCAGTTCTCTTTCTTCAAATACAGAACTTACCTTGGGAACTGTCTACAAAAAGATAATGAATTTATTTAAAATTAGATATAACTATGACATAGAAAGATGACAGACATATAAGTATGACATAGATAAAATGCTATTGCTTTTTTCTGTAAGAAAATTCAGCGTTGTTATTACCGTAGATTAGCAAGTGCAAAAGGTTTCATTGTTGGATGTGCAGTGATGATGTTTTTTTTTTTCGTTTCCATATATTCATAAATTACTTTCAGATGAGAAAATTTATATAAAGAGGGTTAACAATATATGAGTTTTTATGTATTACTAATTTTCTCATTTTTCACAATTAAGGTTATTAAGACTATTATCACAATTATAGGCTGAGATATTTTGATAATTACAATTAAAATTCATTATTTGTTCTTTTTCTCCAGTGAACAAAAAAGTTAATGAAACGCCAGGAGGTTGAAGTCAATTTATTTTACAGAACTATAACAATGTGGATTTTTCTTACTCTTATAAGTACTAACACATAACTCACATTACTACTCGTATTATAATGTAATCGAGCAAGAGTAGTAATATTACTTTAAAGTAACTCATAAATATGTTACATGTTTAACTATATTAGTAATTCACTACAGTAAACCAGGGAACATGAAAATAATAAATATAATTATGACGTCAGTAATTGAGTCCAACTTCCTCGGATCAATTTCCTACTTCTCGTCATATGAGAATCACATTTTCTTTCTCATGTGTATCAAATCAAGCATTAAACAGTTTATTATTTGTATTCTGCTACAACTAAGATATTACTTTAATTTCATTCTAATTCCGTTAGTGAATTCCCCGAGATTCTCAGTGGTTTAACATCGTTAATTTGTTGCTTTCTATCCATAATTGAATCAAGAAAAAAAAGAAAAACTGTTCTTGTTAAGATCTGTTGAATGTACTTCGTTTATTTAACAAAATGAATTATACTCTTGCAATTCATTACTTGAATTACTTTCATTTAATTGTAGTACTCTCAGGTTCCAAAGACACAGAAACAGAAAAGGAATTTATTTAAATTTAATGTAGTTAATGACGAGAAAAATGATATGGATTGTTTACGAAGAAGCAAAGTTCAGCGCTGATTACAATATGCTAGCAGGTATAAAAGACATCACTCATAGAATGAACAAATCCTAACATATGGCAACATACATTTATAGATATTTATTGCAACAAATAAAAATAAGACGAAAGATGAAACAAAATGAGCAATAACGTTTTTAGTCATCTTATTATTTCATCTCATTACTAGTTATTCACAATTAGAATCTTTCACTGTACGACTTTGATAGTGGTAATTAATATTCCAGATTTAATACAACTTTTAGTTTCATCAGTGAACTTAAACTTAGCTCATGAGCATGATACCATTTATTTCAGAAAATTTTATCAATGAGCGTATTACGTACTGTCAAATGTACACAAGCTGATATTATCATAGAATATACCCCAATACGAATTTACATTTCGCTAAAATGTTTATTTCTTGCATAATCATGAGCACATGTATATGTTTTATAAACAAAAGACGAGAAAAACGACTGTTTCTACCAGAGCCTAGTATTATGTTTCACAAATACGTAAAATTACAATTATTAACTTTCTTATTCTATAGGTATGACATCTATTGTCGAGTATTTAGAATTCAATATGTTGCCAAACTATATAACGAAGAATTAGAATGTTTAAATGTACGCGGTTTCCAGAAGACATGGCGATTATAGTTAAATCTGAAAACAGATCAATAATATGTAGGAAAATTTCTGGAAGAGATTTTTAAAATAAAAGATTAAAATAAATTTTACAAAGACAAAAGTTATGGTAATTGAAACGAAGCAGACAGTCTTAAAATAGAAGTAGGATGGGAGAATGTAGAACAGGTGACTAGTGTTCATTACATTGGTAGCATTGTTAATGTATGAAGCGCAATCGTTAAACAATGCAATAATGAGAATCACGAAAAAAAATCTTCCCGAGGAAGAAAATTCAATTTTTTTGGCGCTTTGAAAAGATAAGAAAATATTCATATATTTCTTCGTGCGGACAATTAAACTATATGATACATAAATATGGACACTGACGAAAAACCATTGGAAATTTAGGAACGGCGGGAGAGGTGGGCGTATGAGAGAATATAAGAAATTGTTGGGGAGAAAAGGCAATTTTAGATATTATTGAGAAGAGGAAGATAATCGAATTGGGATATTGACTAGGTAGTAACTATATCATGAAGACGGGCTAGGGACTTAGTGGCGGAAAGAAGAAAGAGGATGCGAAGAAGGCTAAAATTTAAAGACGATTCCAAAGTAAAAAATTTTAAGTGAAGTCGAGCGTGGAACAAGGAAGCTTGTCAGTTTCAGGAACTCTTCTGCTAATAACGTCAATTCAGCTATGATGACAATGATGTTGATGATGACTCGAAGTGCTATGCTATTACTTTGGATGTTATTCTAATTCTGTCAGCAAAAGCACTTTAAATAATCTGCACTTATGAACTTCCACACTCGTAATAGTGTCTAATATAAACTGACGTCCCAATGAGGTTCATTTGATGTAAATAAATGTTTGTATAACAATAGGAATTAGTTTATTGCTAACAGACACACACCATTATTTGACTATAACGTGTGTGTATATGCTTGCGTGTGTGTGTGTGTGTCGTGTGTCTATGTTGTTTGCGTACAAGTGTGCGTCTATAAAATATAAATATTTCATTAAATGTGGCGTCCACCTACATTTGTCATCCGTATCCCAGACGCCAAATGTTAATCCTCCATGTTTTTCTCCCTGTGTGTATATTATAGAAAATTATCCTCTTTTGATGATTGGTTAAAAAAGTAATAGGAGAAAGCGTTGTACCAGTGAACACTTTTAGAGTCTTCGAAATTTTGGTGTTAATATTCAGCACGTTTTCCCCAATTTTTGTCATACGTTTGATGTGTCATCTCTTTTCTATCCGATAGGATGATTTTTAAACGTATTACATAATTACAATAGCATTTATAAGATAAAATAAGAACAAATCCGTTTGATTCACAGGTACATTATGGCCGTGCACCATTGAACAGACCCTCTTTTACCTTTGAGCAGTGATAATTACAATGTTTCTGCGGCAATAATATAAAAAGAAGCCACAAATATTAACAGTTATTAATTGCAATAAAAGGTTTAGCTATAAAAAGCTCCCCAGAATTAAAATTGTATTAATTAAATTAAAAATTGTAGAGAAGTTCTAACAAAAACTTGTAAACAATAAAGTTGAGCATATACAACTCTTAAGATTATGTTATATAATGAGCGAATGTATAGAAACTACTTAAAACTATAATTAATAACTTTATATCTTAACCTAACCTATATAAAATATATCAATTGTTTTAACTGCTTACATTGTCTAAGTTTAACAGTATTATTTATCATTCAAAGGTACACAATGCATTAATGTTAATAGGTACAAGAGGGTCACCATTATGGAAAAAAAAGTTCTCCACTAGCTTAAATATTGAACAGAAGTTAAAACTAAAATATTACTGTATTCATCAATGATTTTACCCCAAATTTGGACAAATAAATATCACAAGTTGCGAAAACCGAAGAGCACAAAACTCAAAGGGTAACTACAAAAAATTTTCTTTTTTGGAGGTAAAAAAAATTAAAAGGAACATTACTCGACACAACACTCAGTAAACAACAGCCAAACGCGTTTGTAGTTTTTTTCATTTAATTTTTCAAATGAATGTTAATCACTGCACCTAGCAACCTCTGAATTCGATAAAAGCACACGAGTTCAAAGGTACATTGTTTCAAAGGTACAACGCCATGCCCTGTATTTTATATACTGAAATTGTCAATAGTCTATTAATTACTTAGATATTTAAGGCTCGCCGCTGGTCAAAGAATAGCATATTGAAGTCCTATATTATGGTTAATGTTCAGGCGCTTACCACCTTGGAACAAGAGTCACAAAGTTTGTATACTTTGCTTGTATATTTCGTTTTGGTTTGCTGACTACATGGGGACCAAAGTGAGGCAAAATCGCAAACTATTTGAACACTAATATCTCTCTCGTTCACATATAATGCTTTGTAATGCTTCTGAGCTTGGGAGTAGGAGTGACGGTTTAAAAATCGAGTAGACGTCTGGACAACTGTCTTGAGTTGCGTTCCAAATCTTTCTTTGAATTGCAATGAACCAAACCTAAAAGTTTGTTTTTGCTTCATAAATAAATATTTGATAATTTCTGGGAGAAGATAGGGAAAGAAGTTTATTATTTCACTGGCCACGACTCTATGTTTGTTATTTGTCCTACATGATTCTTTCTGGTGGTTTTGAAACAATTTTGATATGTCAGATCAGATAGATGGATCAGAATAGACTTTTCTTCCTATGTCTTTCTTAATTTTAGCTTCTGGGAATAAAGTTACGGCTTTAAAACTTTCAGAGATTTACTAACACATATGTCCCTTTTTCTTCAAGTAGCATCTTTGCATCTCAACATATCTTATTGAAAGTTACTCGATAACCAGGTTAACGAAATTTCTTTTTGAATGAATGTGGTGTCACTAGTACCACTTCGAAACTAAATGACAATTGTTAAAAAATTGAAAATGGTATTAGTTTTCATAATTTTTCTACCAGACTAATTCTTCTACGACAACAAAGCTTTCAGATTACATGGAAATCTATATTTGTGATACATATACAAAGTTTGTTAGAAATTCCAATAGTGATCGTGTTGTTCACTATTTTGGTTCAAAATCGTTGGCAGTATTTTTTATTTTAATTACCGTCTACTACCCAAATTGAATAACATTTTTAAGATAGGCGTAAGTACAAAATTTAGGAACATATAATATGTACACGTACATAACAGATACTGGCTGGGTCAGCCGGTATTATTGTCCAGGTCCTCATCGGGTGAATTCGGAATAAATATAAATCATAATTATATGATATGCATTTTAATGATCTGAATTTCTGGTCACCGTCTACTTTGGGCCCTGCTGGGCCTAGTTAAGTCATTGTGACATAATTGTTATTATTTATGGGTTCCTAAGGATGATGGTTATCATAATGTCTTAAATATTTACTATCTAATACTCCGTAACTCGGATAATAATGGTTATATGAAAATCAACTTGCAGATAGAAATAACTTATCGTAATATATATGCTATCCGTCATTTTAATTGTAAATTGTGGGTATTATTTTCATCGCAATTTGCTAGTGATTACTATACGATTAAAATGAAATTCTTAGAGCACGTTCAAATTTTAAATTTTAGAAGTGAAATGACAATAATTACACTAAATTTTTGTCAAAGTTCCTCACATGTCTGGCCACTGTTCGTCTCAAGTGCTGCCTGAAGATTTTCATTCCCTACATGAAATGGTATTTTTGGCAGGTGGTGCGTCTTCCAATATTTAGTCACCGTCCGTAGATTTGCTAAACCACCACTGCACTGTCACGGCACCATCACAAAAAAAGCCTGCACATTTTCCGCCCTTGGGCAGGCGGGTTTGATCTCAGTTTGAACTCGTACAGCATACATGCCTTTTGACACTGTATGGAGGTTCCTTGTTCACTCTGTCCTTACGCAAGTTCACGGTGTAACTGAGCTTCCACAACCAGGAAGTATGTTATATATAGCAACAGAGACAACTGACCTTCGCCTTATCTCCATTTGCATTCAACTCATGATGTAATGGCCAATTGAACAAAGGCCTCCACAAAAAGAGACAGAACTTTATAGGTTCCTTTATATATCAATTCTGAATGATCTTTCAGCTGCATTTGATAAACACACGTAAATAAATAAACGTACAACCTCATGAATAGCTTGCATTCAAAAAATAATCATAATTTGAATTGTCTTAAATTGAATGTGAAAGGTAGAAAATAATTATTAACCCAATGTAGTTCTAGTACCTTGGGATGATGATGTGATCGCTTGATTGAAAGTTAGTAATTTACATAAAAAGCGGAATATAGAAGATTTAAACTCCGAACCTATAAAATTTGCTTTCGAAATTACGTACGGGAAGGAAATTAAAATGACCATTTAGAAACAGTTTTTTTTTTCACAAACGGATAATATAAGCAATTAAGTGAGTTGAATTTGTTACTGACAGATTTTCTTTTATTACTCTTAAGGGTCGGTGGTGTTATATTATTGTTTTAAATATACAATTCCAACAGAAGATAAGAATGACAATATAAAACGCAGTTTTTACGAAGAAGCGAAACAGATGTGATAAGATATAAAAATTATATTATGGGATTCCAATGCGAAGGTAGGACAAGAGAATATTTTCAAAGCGATTATACTGGTCAGCATGAAAATCCTCCCACGAGGGTGAAAGGGAGTACCGGACAGATTTCGAAACGCTGATTACGAATATCTTATCCAGAAAGTTCCAACACGTAAGGATTTTTATTGGCGGAATGTAGTTTCCACAATTGAAAGTAAAAATTTTTTTTCGTATTTAATATGTGTTTTCCTTGTTTGGAGTGCACAATTCTGAATTTTTACGAGGGTGAAAGGGTGTACCGGATAGATTTCGAGAAGCTTATTACGAATATATCATCGAGAAAGTTCCAGCACGTAAGAACTTTTTTTCTTTTTGGCGGGGTGCTGTTTCCATAATTAAGAGAAAAATCGTATTTTTAGTATTTAATATGTTTTCCGTGTTTGGAGTGCATAATTCTGAATTTTTATCTTAATCCAAGAATTGCTACTAGGCTATATCCCCGGAACATCATTTTCTCTACCTCAGGCCCCCAAGAAACGTACCCCCTCCCTTTGGGTTAGAAAGATTTATTGTCGTTCCACACTGCATACATTAAAACCTAGGCGTTTTTGACGGAGAAAGTCGTAATCGACTTGCGATCGTTCGTCGGCTCCCTTTTGTTTGGACGACAGACAGATTGTTGAAAAAGGCGCCAAGATATACATCACATTCTGGCGTGAAACAAATATTTGAGGTTCAAATTGGTCTTCGTGTTAGAAGGTGGTGTTACGCTGTGTCGATTTATTTTCATTCCGGCATCTACTTAAATATGAAATCAAATTAAATTTAGAATGCATGAGGTTACAGTAATAATAATTTCCTATCTAATCTATATTTTGGATGGGTACAAAGCAACCACGACTAGAGGCTCAAACCGCCTTTTCCAAGTTATACCTTTTTATGACGTTAAAACGCTTCACATTTCAATTTCAAGTATTGCATCAAAGTCCCTTTATATACAGTAGCATTCTACGAAACTGATTTAAACTTAAAGGAAATTCTAGTTCGGGATATCTCTCAAATTTCAGCGGCCTTTACAGTGACTGGTTTCCATACCTTTACAACATCGGACCTTCCCTGCAATTAGAACTCATATTAACCGTCAGCAATATATGAAAAATTCGGTTAAATATTCTGAACTGTTCAAATCTCCTCTCTACTGTTCGTGGGATTACGGCAGAAACTCATTTCAAATTTTGTGCAAAGTAACTCCGTCTTGTGGTATCACTAATGTTATATATAGTCTGCAAAATATTTGTATTAAGTATGGACCATATAATAGTTTGGAAATCAAACAATCATTATCTTTGGTCTAACACCAAAATCTTCCATTAGGCCTACATCAAACACAATTTTCCATTTAATTATATTCATAGTCGCTTTCAGCAAATATTGTTTGTCGATTTATTCTCACTCATACTCAATCTGTGGGTCTCATAATAATTCTCCCTATGAGAAAAGACATTCAACACTGCGGAATTTGTCACATTCATATTGAGCTTTTTAAATAATACTTCTCCAGTACACACAGTGAAGTATCTGAATCCTCAAGATACTGGAGACATTGCAACTGATCAGCATTGGATAAGTCACAATTCCTTGTGATCGCTCATGTTCGATACGAACAAATAATATTTTTCATCTTTAAGATCATCTGCTTTCTCATATGATGGTACAATCTTTTCAATTGAGTGTTCGTGGCAAATCTCCTCAATAAATGCATCTTTCGCAGATGATCTGTTTTCCTTTGGAACCCATCTAAGTTTTTAAAAAACGGATGAGTGACAGAAACAGTTAAAGGATCATTTATTTCTTATCCCAAGATTAAATATTCATGGATCTTTGTTCCATACCATTTAACAACGCATTCACTGGCGGATTACAGTATTTTATTCAACGGAGTTCCAGCTTTTTCAGAACTATCTTCATGCCAATTAGTTCTGCGACCAGCATACCTAAAAGAGAGTCAGATGATTTGAGTCGATGAGGTTCTTGTGTGATGAGCACCATACAATTGCGAAGTATACGTCAGAGCCGAAGCTACAGATTTTAGCGCTAGGAGCGAAGTGGAATTCGTCGCCCCTTTACACTCACCTTACCAAGCTTTTTTTTCTGTTTATTACATATAACAGTAGTTGCTTTTGTTGTTATACTACGCTGAATTTTTATCAAGGTGTTTGGACAGAACATTGCAATAGCCTAAATGATCATGATGTATTTTTTTACAAATAAAGCTTGTTTTCATGAGACTTATTTTCTAGTTTTTGTTAAACTTGACGAAACCACTTTTGATTGTATACAAATCCACTTGAGGAACAATAGTGAACATATACAACTCATACAACATTTCAAACTATCGATACGAATTGAAGTTTCAATATATTACAAAGTATGTGTTTCTAAAATGATCCAAATGGGTGACAGCATTATTTTCCAATAATAATTGTAACTTCTGCAATTCTATTTTGTACGTGACCTCACCAGTAACATTTTGTTTTGGATTCTTTTACCGGAAAACATATTTTGTGAAATGTAACTGAAATTCAAAGAAGCCTTGTTTCAAATTTATAATGTTGATCGATAGAGGTGAAGAATAACTTTGATATTTGTATTTAAAATCCAAATTATACACAGAAAAATCCGTTCTAACGACAGCGGTATATTGTACAAGTAAACGGAATAATCTTGGTTAAAAATATTCATATATAATACATGTATTTTTGTACGTAAAATATTGTCACAGGTATTTATTACCTTTGCATTTATTCTTATGTGTAATTCTTTTGTTTCTTAATTCCATATTTATTCAAGGGATTATATTGCATTTAATTGTTATTATGTAACATATCTCACTGAAGGATGTTGACACACACACAACTATGCACAAGTATTAGACTAATTTAATCATAGCATTTTAAATGCAATCTTGTGCAGCAGCTCTCAGACTACAACGCCACCAATATTGCATATAGGCAGATTGTATCTAAAATGGCAACGATCTATGGTGGTATGTGTCGTCAATCTGTTTCTTAAATGTGTTACATAATAGCAATGCAGTGCATTATAGTTAAAGTTCACAGTACGGCAACAGTCACTATAAAAGCACTGGAATTGATACAACGAACAGCAGAAGTAAAACTATACAGTAGCACCTGCGCAGACTAAATGAGTTGATAGAATTCAAATTTAATAATCTGATAAACCTTCCCACGTTACTTAAGCAATCGTTATATTAATTTATTCCTATACGTTTCGATGATTTCTTTATCATCATCCGTGGCCCACTGGAAGAACTCTCATTTCTAGAGCAAGGGGTTTCTGGTTTGATCTGTTTGATTATCATAGTTTCCATTTGCCTTGAAGCAAAATCGTGTGACATTACACAAAGTAGTGACTTTTAATGAATATCTATATTCACAAATTCACTTAATGGTATGTTTTTCAGTATTTAGAAAGAAAAAGCGCTATTATATTTCATTAAGAGTAAGGATTTATAACTTGAATGAACCGCTTGAAGTGTACAACTTCGACGTCACACAATGCGCGACTTTATGTTTTGCAATGAGCACTTTCAGGCCCATTGCTAGTTTTGTACATATATGCATATATTTAAAGGAAATCTAATATTCATATTATTTCTTATTTATTAATACATATATAATTAGGTTAAAAACCAGCGCTGGTAAAATTATTATAGATTGGTATTTTGTCTATTAATCTTTATATAAATTTATATATTCATGTGTGCATTTATGTATTGTTAAATGAATGTATATATATGTATATGTTAATCTTTAAAAAGTTATTCTTTTCAGTTAAAAAAAAAATAATAATAATAATTCCAAGTAAGGCAAAAGTTTAGTAGCTAGCTAGCTCATTTGGAAACACTGTTAAGCTCAGTGACAGTTTCTACTCGTCGTAGCGGAGAGGGGGAAAGCTGTTAAATCGTATATAAGTAAGAAGGGAATGGCAGCGAGGGGGCAGATTTTGGATTCTTTTGAGAGAATCGAGACGGAATTTTTAGCGGGAGGAGCTTTCGTGCTCCTTGGGTCTCTTTTTGCTTCGCGACTTTTCTTTATTCCTAAATGAAGGAATTTTCCATTTCCCTTTACCTTTTAAAGTCTGTTAGCTAGCTGATTTCCTTAAGGGTTGTCCAATAAAGGGCGATTCCTGAATTAGGGACTTAGGCCAGACAGTTCTCAGAATGTTGGGTCTGTCTTTAGAGTATGTGAGGTTCATGATGGCTTGTACGAGGACGCATGTTCAGAACCTCTCTTAAGGAATTTTAGACAAATTTTAAGGAAGCTTCATGTTTGGAGCGAACTGTTATTTATGGTTTTAAATAGGTGGGGACCTCTGGGTCTAGAGGTGTACCTGAACGAATTTTTTTTTTGATTAGAGAAATCATTTTCATTAAGGGATATTAATCTCAGAGAACATTTCTTTGTTTTTGTTTTTAAAAATTCTGAATAAACTAGTCTACTTGGAAAAGTCTGATTGATATAAAATTCCCTGAACCTTGGGTATTGATATTAAGTTTATTGTTTACTAGTTACCTAGACGATTAGTAAGCAAATTTATTTATATTATGTGTGTGTCCCGGGAATTAATTTTCAGGTTTTGAAGCGTAGTATAAGATAGTAGAAGGAACATACTATATTATATACGTGTTATATAGGGCGCATCGCATAATTTTGGGGGCTGCTGTCCAGGATATTAGACTTTTCTTTTAAGTAGTATATGCGTTTAAGATCAGGGAAGATACTGAGAAACATGGAGTCCAATTCTATAGAATTAGAAGCTTTGAGACAAGCTCTGGGAATGGAAGGAACCGAACAGTTGAGCGCTGAGTCTCTATTAGATTTTATTAGGAATTTGAAAGACTCACAAAATACACGAAGAAGTGAAAATGCTAGTTGCTCGTGTAGACAAGATTTTGAGGAGGTGAAATTACAGCTTTCTCATTTTTCTGGGGATCCGTCGCAAGATCCATTTGAGTTTTTGTCTAGTTTAGAAGACTTTGCGGCGCATAAACAAGTCTCGTTAGAGATTATTCTAGAAAGAGTCGTGCCAAAAGTCTTAGAGCGAGAAAGTAAGGAATGGTTCCAGTTCAAGAAGCCATTCGCAAATTTTGCGGAATTCAAAGACAGCTTCCTTAAAGAATATTTTAGTTTTAATTATAAGGAAGAGATTGAATCGCAATTAGTGAGTAGGATTCAGAAACCAAGTGAACCTCTTGCGCGTTTTGTTAGGGAGATGTCACTTTTGTTTAAGAGATTGCCTGACCCTCCACGAGAAGTAGAACAAGTAAAGAAAATTTTGACCAAGGTACACCCAAAGTATAAGGTCTATTTACACGAAAAAGAATTTTCGGGACTGAAACAGCTAGAAGCGTATGCTTTATAAATACAGTCATATTTATTGGAGGAATTGAATTATGTAAAGTCTCATGAGGTTGAACAGAAAAGGGCAGACTTAGCTGTAGTTGCTACAAAGGGGACGGTTTTAGACAGTGCGCCGGAAATTAGAGCAGAAGCTCTAAACCCAGCTGTTTTTAAGAGACAAGATAAAGTTGTAGGCGAGAATACTAAGGAAAAACAGCCGATAAAATGCTTTTTCTGCAAATCTGACGGGCATAAAAAATCAGTCTGCGAAAAGTTTAAAAAGTGGAAGAAAAATGCAGGAAAAGAGAACGTATCTGCAGCCACTTTTGTTAGCAAATTAGCGAGAAGTAAAAATGCACCGCCATATATATTTGGATATTTCTATAGGCAGCCGACAGAACTTTTCTTGGATTCTGGGAGCCAAATATCTATTACAGATGGAAACACTGCTAGGAGATGGGAAAAACAGGGCGCTCGAAGTAAAAAAATAAAGCAGGAAATTTCGTTGGCCTCAGGGCATGTTTTCGCACACAAACTTGTTTTTCCAACTTTCTGTATAAAGAAAAAGAAATTGTCGCATCCATTTTATGTTTTAGAGTCGGCTAACATTCCCGTTATAGTTGGAAATGATCTGTCAACGAAAGCCAAAATAGAACTACACATGTGTAAAAATGGTTGGCGTTTTCAGAATGAAGAGAAACTAACAGGTTTTATTGAGCCACAAAGACATAACACTAACAAAGGAAGGTGCAATAATAGGGCAAATATGCGAGCACAAGACATGGGGTCAGCCTTTTCTTCTGAAATGAAAGAAGGAGGGAAAAAGGTGTCTGGTAGCGTTGCAGAATCTCCACAGAGAGAGAGGAAATTGAGGACCGATTGGGAAGAAAAGAAAAGGAATAACGGATCAGGTCATTTTTTACGGCCGCATCGGCCAAAGACAAAACCTCCGGGGCCAGAGAACCACTAATAAAAGCTACAATTCTGGGGGGAGAAACATATCTTTATGCGGATAGCGGGACCTCCCTCTCCTATGTGTCGCAAAAGGAAGCAGAAAGGTGGGAAGCCAAAGGTTGCAAATTCAGAAAGGACACTTTGTTTTTGTCACTAGCCCAGGGGACAGCTATTTCTCATAAGAGCACTATTGTCGATGTTTTTATTAGGGGTACCCGTATAAGACAGAAGTTCCATCTCCTCCCCCTACTTATAAAAGACGCGATTGTGGGCAGGGATTTTCTCCAGAAAAGTAAAATTGTTCTTTATATTTCTCAGAATGGCTGGAATATTGACGATGGTTTACAGCCTGTTTGCGTTTTTGACTCTGAGAAGAAAGAAAAAAGGTCGAACTTGGAGGGCGCTTTGTATATTCAAGAGAGACAGAACACCGTTATAGAACAGATGTTGTCTCGTGTCGCTATTGATAAAGATACAAAAGAGAGGTTGAAAGGAATTTTGGAAAAACACAGAGAGGCTTTTAGCCATAAACCGGGACTTACTCATCTAATAAAACATAACATAAATGTTCGGAATCCAAAACCATTTTCATCTAAATTGAGGCCGCTCTCTTTTGAGAAGAGAAAAATAATGGAAGAGGTTCTTGACCAAATGGAAAAAGATGGGATCATTGAAAAGACGCTTCATTCTAAATATATCAGTGCTCCTATTTTACATCAAAAGAAAAATGGGGATTATAAGCTAATAATGGACTCGAGAGTTTTGAATTCTATGACTGAGGGTCAAAAATACAGTCTTCCTAGTATGACAGAAGCTCTTTCTTATTTAGGAAATAAGCGTTATTTCATATAACTGGATATTATATTTGCTTTCTCACAAATTGAGTTTGATGAGCAGAGTAAGGAATTTACTACCTTTATTACACATAAGGGCTTATTTAGGTTCGCAAAAGGCTGCTATGGGATAAAGGATCTTCCGCATAGTCTGGCTAAGCTCATGCAATTGGTGCTTAAGGAACTTTATTTTACTAAAGTTATAGTATACTATGATGACATCCTATGTGGCGGAGAAACAAAAGAAGAACTTCTCGAAATTTTAGATGAGACGTTAAAGAGAATTAAAGAGGCTGGGTTAACACTAAATCCTGATAAGGCGGTATTTTTCGCTCAAGACATTGAATTTCTTGGCCACCGTATTAGGCCTGGGTATATTTCTTGTACTGAAGAAAAAATCAAAATGGCCAAACAGTTTCAGAGGCCAAGAAATGTAAAACAGGTCCAAGCGCTTTTAGGCTTTTTTAATTTTTTTCATTTTCGGATTAAGGGGATTGCTGAAATTTTAGCGCCAATAACAGATCTTTTGAAGAAAGATAAACCGTTTATATGGACTCAAGTTCATGAGGAAGCGTTGAATAAATTAAAAGAGGCTCTAGCAGAAGACCCCATGCTTCTCCTACCTAAAATGGGGGAGCCGTACCACATATTCGTAGATGGCTCTAGTATCGCGTCGGGGTACACTCTGTGTCAAAAAGATGACCAGGGGAAACTGGGGGTAGTGGCCTATGGGTCCAGGAAGTTATCACCGGTACAGGCGAAGTACAGCGCAACACATCTCGAACTTTTGGCTATAGTATTAGCTTTAGAGAAGTTTGAAATTTTCTTGATGCATGCACCAGTCGTGTATGTGTACACTGACCACAAACCGATTTTGACTATTCTTAAGTCGAGTAAAATCTCTCCGATGTTAAGTCGCTGGGCTGCGATAATTTCTCGATTTCCTGTGGTTTTGAAATTCTTGCCGGGAAAGAAACAGCCAGTAGATATGCTTTCTAGGTTAGAAGGAAATTATACAGAAGGACCAGAATTTGAGGGTTCCGCTGAAGCAAATGATTTACTTCCTCTTGAATCAGAAAGTGACAAGGGCTTTCTGAAGGTGGAAGTAGAGGGCCAGAAGTTGATAGATATTCAGGATCTTCCTTCAAATGATTTATTTTTCATAGATGTTCAGAGGACTAAGGAGATAAAAACTCTGAAGAAGGAACTTAAGAGGAAGCGAAACGATGAATTTCCTCTGAGTGGTAGGTCGTGCTACATTTCAGACAGGGAGAAGTTAGAGTTCATGTCTGAGTAACCTTTTAATATTTTGGCTGTAAGTAAGGACGAACAAGTTGAGGAATTTCCAAAT
Source organism: Thermobia domestica (assembly GCF_964235325.1). NCBI lineage: Eukaryota > Metazoa > Arthropoda > Insecta > Zygentoma > Lepismatidae > Thermobia > Thermobia domestica. Next base: position 87,397,493 of record NC_137457.1, on the reverse strand, counting down.
TCTTATGATTTACAAGATTTCGAAAAATGGCGACAACTACAAAGGGCTGACACGCTTCTTGGTAAATTGATTGATTATAAATGCGGAGAGAAAAGAAATTTTTCCAGGCGACTTAAACAGACTTTGCGACAGCTCGATAGAGTTACCTTCTTTAATGAAGAGAATATTTTGATGAGGACTGTCAAAATTAAGGGGGAAGAAAAGGATGTAATATGGGTACCAGATAAACTGCGGGCCACAGTTTGTAAAGCAGCCCATATTGAGAAGGAGTCTGGGCATCCATCCTTCATAGAGACCTTAGATAGAATCAGAAGTCGTTTTTTCTGGAAGGAAATGAAGAAGAATGTTAAAGATTTCACGAAGGCTTGCGTCCCGTGTAGCATTTTTAAAGAAAATATAAATACGAAGTTCGGATATATGGAGAGTTCCTTAGTAAAAGCACCCGGAGAAGTCCTGTATGCAGACAATCTAGGTCCTATCACAAAAACTAAAGTAGGAGGGTATCGATATTGTTTAGTATTAGTAGATGCTTTCACAAGGTTAGTGAAACTTTTCCCTCTTCGAAAGCTTACAGCTAAGATTATGGTTGAATGTATTCTGACTTTTTTCTCAGAATTTGGAACTTACAAAAGATTAGTGACGGATAATCACAGTATTTTCAATAGTGAAATTTGGAAAAGGGCCATGGAGAGCTTAGGGGCTAGATACAGTTTTATCAGTTCATATAGGGCGCGTGCTAACAAGGCTGAACAGGCAATAAAGGACGTTAAATGTCTTTTAGGCATATATAATGCTAAGCACGAGAACTGGAATCAGGATTTGAAATTAATTGAATTCGCTCTGAATTCAAAGAAATGTTCGAGCACTGGGTACTCTGCATTTTATTTGCATTTTGGCAGGGAGCTTCGACATCCTTGGTTAGATTTAGAAACCAAGAAAGAGAAGGAAACAAATTTGAATGTCGATCACCCGAAATATGTGGCCGAGTTGAAGAAAAGGTTGGAGAAAGCTTACCAACGGGCAAACAAAATTCAGGAAGAGAAGCATAGAGCATATGGGAAGATCTATAATAAGGGAAGACGACCAAGCCCTTTTAAAGTAGGACAAGATATATGGCTGAGAGTCATTAGGATTTCCTCGCCTACTCAGAATATTAGCGCATCAAGGAAGGTTGATTGTTTACAAAATCGAACTTCAAGAAAAAAAGAAAAAAAAATCAAACTACAGGGTCGGTGGGTAGTTTTACTCTCCCCCCATCTTTCCTCTTTATTTCCTTCGGGCTGATTTCCTTCGCGTACTCTGCTTGTAATTCGACGACGTGCTTAGCAAAGTCGGGAGCTTTAAAAACAGGTTTCATATAACTCACACATGATATGACATTCCCATGATATACACAACCCATTTCCACACTGCCTTTTGCGCCACCATACCGTAACAAGTGTAAATCCATGCGAAATAATCTATCCGCCTCCAAATACATTGATCCATACATCGAAAACTTTTACTATTCCCATTACCTGACTTTCACTCATTCTTCCTCACAAACTTAAATCATTCTTCACTCATTCTCCAATTGACCAGGTAAATTTCCTTAAATTGGTCTGGCTATAAGGCAAGTAACCCAAATTTATTACCCTCTTATTCTTATTGTGTATCTTGCTCTGGCGTACAATCAACAACACTCTTTGTTTGAACCAGACCACCCACATTGCATCAGCATGTATCAAATGAAGAACGCGAACCGAACAAATAGGCTGCGCGACCAGACGACGATTGCTCCAATCAGGCTCTTCAGCTGCAAAGGCGTGCCTTCATTGGGAAAGGGCTGCAAAACGGCATAAGCGGAAAATGTCCACATACCGCCTTGACACCTCCTGTGTTGGAGGTCTGGCCGCTGAAGTAGGAGGCGGTCCGCCATCGAAGGGGAAAATTGTCAATGGGTGAGACGTATAGCAGCATTACCTGCCGCAATCGTCCTCTGTCAACCGACCGTTTTAAAAGGATTATCACCTCACTTTATCCGTTGGGTAACTTACAATATGAAGCCTGAGCCAGAGGTTTTTTGCTTTGGCACATAAATATATGTCAAACTGATGAGGTTGGTATGTCACCATGATGTTTAATACGTGGCTTTGACATACGAAAGTATATAAAATATTTTATCTGTATTATGACTTATTGTAAGAGAGAATAACACATCAGAGTGGTCATAGACTTTCTGACATACAAAGCGAAATGGCAAGATGACTTCCATTGATATCATTGCTTGTTTCTCTGTAGATGAGCGTAGTGAAAAGTGTGTTAACCCAGCATAAAAAATGGAGGCAATCAAAGAAGAGCATTAAAAATGGAGGCAATCAAGGATGTGTTATTTGTTTCTTCGTAGATGAGAGTAATGTAACACGCGAAACTCATCGTCGCATAGCTGCTGTGTATGGGGAATACTACATGTCACTGAGAAGTGCGTAAGTGGTATAAGACAATGGGCACGATACCTCTCGCTGTTATGCACGTCGTTCCCGAATATTTTATGACACTCCTGCATAATTATCAGTGGCATGTTTTTGTCATACACAACTGCCATGCGACGATGAGTTTCAAGTGTTACACTAACTTCAGTCACCAAGAATTAAACCACACGTCTTTAATATTTTTGCTTTTTAATCCTGGGCCAACACACTTTACAATACGCTCATCTGCAAAGCAATAAACAAACTATATGTTCCTGTGAGTTTGTCACTATGAATTTGTCCTGTCAGAGAGATGACAGTTGCCAACTATTGTGAGGAATATGCCTTACAGAGGTTGTTCACTTTTCATTTGACAGCCTCTCATAAATATTGCTTTTATAATCTATCGTTTAATTGATGGTCCAAATATCCCTACTGGTATATTACTACTATTGCTCCTTTAGTAAAACTACTACTTTTATACGAATACAAGGATATGTTTTGCCTTAATTTTGCATTTAAAGTAGCCTGAGAATTAAGCTAAAACACTTCTTTAGAACAATTTGTAATGGAAATTTTCAAGTACAATGCACCCTGAGCGATTTATAGCCTTTGCGTACAAGGTACGGTAGGCAGATGGATCATTTTTCTACTGGTTAATTGGTATATGCCATATTAAGCAAGAAAAATCAACATTTGAAGCACGAAATATAGTTTTACGTTTATCAATGCTCAAGCAGTAGAAAAAGCATAAATTGGTGTGAAGTGGCTAAAAAATTAAATACATAAACGTACTTCACATCCAAAACACGTAGCGCTAAGGAAATTTTAGATTTTTTTGCAGCATAACAGTGCCGTTTCTTGTCTGGGATCATTGCAGGTATGTGATTACTTCCACCGTAACTTTTGTCAATCTGTACTCCAGTGATTACTAGTGAGCTTCCGGGACGCTCAGGGCCCTTGGAAAGTGATTGATTAGTAAGATAGTAAGATTAGTAAGATTAGTAAGATATTCTAAAGCTGCGACATGTTTTGTCCAGTTTTCTTTTAAAGGATCCAGGCATTTTGATCACAGGTGTCCAGAAGCCACGTGAATATGCACCATCACCATTCTCTCGCTCTTATGTGAATCCTATATTTCGAAATATTTTGGTACTTTCTGTCTGTACCACCCATCAACTTATTTTATTTCTGCATCAGACTGGCCGAGGGACAGCAATCTTTCTTTCACCTCGTTTTTGCAATATCTAGTTGAAGAAATTATAATAGTTAGATAAGTTTCACGTAAAAACCATGAAAAAGTATATTCTGATTGTACAACGAATTGGTTACCTAGATTTTAGTTAAGACGTTCCCGTATACCATGAGGGCAAAAATAAAGAAATAATTTCATAAATAAATAAATCAATAAGAATCAGAAAAGCATTGCGTATTTGAAATTAAACAATGAAATTAATCTGTTTCATAGAATCCTATTAAAAATAATTTTGAACGAAGAGGAGAAGGTCTGAATACGGGCTATTTTATTTTTCGAATATCAATAAAATGTTCTAAGGAATAAACGAAATAACATCTCCAATTATGTTAAGAGATGTAAACTTTATAAAGAGTTACAAATATAGCTGTAAATTGCAATGCTAACAATAATAAAGTTAGCTGAGAGAGGCGATAATATTAAGTTTTGAAAGTCTGGTCTAAATATGGACTATTTTCGAAATTCACCACAAAGATCTAAAAATGCTTGAAGGTACAAAATAAGGTGGAAGAATAATTTATAGGTGATGACTGTATTTACAAAAGTCACAGATATAATCTTCCTTTTCCACACCAGCAAATTGTTATATGTACATATTGAACACATTATACACCTAACTCATGTCTCCCCTGATGTACCTTGAGAGAATTTCCTATCTAAGAATATATAATTTACACCTTCGTCATCAGACTTTTAGTGTCCAACAGACATATCATCATCATCACAACGATCTACTTCTGAATCAGATTCATGTCTTGGAAATTCCAGAGATGTTTGTCTTCTTTACTGTCCAGATGTATTCGTTTTTACATTTGCAGATTTGTAGTCAACGGTAGTCAACGATAATGTCTTCTTGCATTTACGGGACGTTTGAAAGGAAGTAAGAACCGTTTCTTTGCGAACAGTAGCACGTGCTGTTCTTTTTTTACTTCGATTGCCTAGCCTTTTTTAAATTATTGAAACTGTTGAAATATGAAATGGACTTAGTAGACTTGAAGTGCCAGGTACTCTTCTGATCTATCTTGAAATGTAAGGCAGGGAAACTCTTCAAACGATGATGTAGAAGGGATAGGATCTTGGGGATTGTTGTTTTGCCTCGAATCTTGGGAAAAACTAGGTTTAAGGGTTGGATTGCATGTTTTATGTGCTTCAATTTCAGAACTTATGAAATCTACATGACTAAAAATATTCGGATTCAGTGGGAAAAATCCTATGTACATAAAACCATTTAAACTATTTCCGCAGTGTGGACTTTCTTCCAAATATCCCCATGATGTTATAAGGTGTAACTGGTCGTTGCGAATGACGAGGCCAATGCATAATTGCTCACTATAATAAGCCTTTAGGACAGCCATAAAGGTCCTGAAGTGAAGTCTAATGGCTGAAGTTTGTGAGTTCCTTGTGGTGGTAATGAAATCATGATAACGTTTCGATTACGCGCCATATCAACGGCGTCAATATTTCGAACGTGACTATAGAGTCCATCAAGGATCAGCAGAACCGGTGATTCTTCAGTTGGATGAACTTTCTCAACAAAAGGAGAAAACCACTTGGTCAATAAATTGGCTAACATCCACCTACTAGGATGCGATACGCCAATGGAAACTGGAAGACTCCATTTCATTAACTGAATACTGATGTTCGTTCGCGGTGATATTACAATGGTAGGTACAAATTGTCCAGCGACACTCATACAGGCAATAATTGTGTTTTTGAACATTTCTCTGCAGAAGTTAGAGTTGCTATTTGTCTTTTACCTTTCCTTCTAAAAATATACCGGAATTTGCTTTGAACAATTGTAAGGGCCTTCTCATCCACATTGTAGACAATCTCTGCAGGATATTTGTATTTTTCATAAGCATCTTCGAGCAGACGAAAAAACTCCTGAACATTTTCCTTGTTGAAACCAAAATCGCGAACGAAAGACATTCCACGTTGTTTACGAGCGAAATAACGTTTTTCTGCAGACGAAGAAAAAGATCAAACCACGATCTTCCAACCTCTGCGTCCCTAAATGAATGCTGAAGACATTTCGTGATGCTAGTTGATACGCCATAAGTTGCAATTCGCTCCTGGTGTATCCAAAGCAATTTTGCTCCATGAAGAGTATATATTCTACCAATTGCGTTTCAAGCTCGTCCACTAATATCGTTTTTTTAAGTTTTGTAATTGCTGCTTCAATGAGAGTTTGATTGTGTTTCTTGCTTAGCGTTTGCAGAGTTGCACGTGGCACATTATAAGTCTTTGCAGCTTTCAGCATCCCCATGCGGTTTTCTTTTACAGCGTAAATAGCACTCGCCATGTCATCTTGCTTTCACATCTTTCTGTTGCCGTTTGGAGTGTACTTGGGTTTCGAACTTGGCATGCTGAAACATAAGATATAGTTTTGAGAATTTTATAATGATGGTCCAAATATGGGCTACTAGCTTGTCTTTACAGTCAGCAAGGTAGCCAGTATTTAGACCATTCATAGATTTTGCTTTTTTACGGAACAGTACTCATACTCAATATTATTTACCTTTGGTTTTCTACTAAATACATGTGCTATCCCTGCATAATACAATTTACCTGTTACAATTTTTCAAACTATATTTTCTTATGATCAAAAATAATGCAAAACACATACCTAATAAATCTTTCCCACGATTGCACAGAGGCATAACACACAAGTTGATCAACCAGACCCAACTGTTCGTCGCCAACTGAATCACGTCACCATCGTCGTCCTTGAATAATGCTTTCATACATTTGTCACTAGATGGTGGTACTACACAAGCATACGGAAGTCTAGAAAGTCACCTAGCCCATATTCTGACTACAACCGTATCTAGACCTTCTCCTCTATTATTGCGGCAACATTTATTCAAAATAACTCTTGCTTGTTTCTATTTATTCCTTGCTTATTTGTCCCGATGACTTGAGATTTGGAAAGTTAATTATTGAGTGGGCCATTTAACTGGACGATAATGTATGTAAATCATATGTGAGTTTTGCATCGCTGATTGGTTATTTCACATGTAATATGGTGATTTTAACTGAATAGTTGCAAATGCCAACAAGGATTATGACTAAAGTTGCATACTGTTTATAATTAGCTTAGAATATCATACGTTTAGTTACAGCATTCATGGTTTCCAACATTGATAAATAGCTGCTTTGAAACTTAATATCTTTATAGTCTGTAGTTCATCCGAGATGGGCTTACGTGCGTGAATCAACTGGTGTTTAAGTTAGGTGATATTTCGGTGCCTTAACTTATTTATTCATAAAGTAAAAATGAGATGGAGATTCTAGAATATTTCGATAAGAGTTGCTACAGAACGACTGCATTGTTTTATTGACAACTGGCCTACACTTGAGCAACAAGAACATTTTCTTATTTTGTAGAACAATAGAAAAATACTTTCGTAACTACAATGGAAATAAATATTTCGGAACTATCAATGCCTTAACTAGACCTGCAATATCCTAAAGTAATACTAAACAGTATGCAATTTTAGCCACAGCCGTTGTTAGTTTCTGCATTCACAGCTAGTCATTATTAACTTAAATGACCACATTACAGAACACTGCCGAAATTACAGCTTAAAAATTGCTCAGCAATACAAAACTGTACACAAATTATATACGTAATTGTTCTTCATTTAAAAGCCGCCTGAATAATTACTTTTTCTGAAAACTAAAGGCATGAAGACAAATAATAAGCAACGTAGAAACAAAAAATAAGCAGAACGTATTAACAATAGTAAAGCTTTTTTATGCGTGTTTAACACTTACCCTGGTTGTGTGAAAAAATTAACATTCTACCTCATAGGTGACACACAGGCTATTTTAACACATATTACCCTCCTCTGGAGGATGTTTACGTTTATCCCGTTTAAGTTCTAGTTCCTAATTTTATGTACTGAAATAATGTCTAAACTATTCAACTAAAAAAGTAACGATAAAGATATTACTTCATATTTTTTGCATTCCCAGCATATAGGTATTTTGCAACACGTTACGAATGGTTGCACGTCTTTCTGCGTCGAGACATAGAGCGAGGACGTCACAACTTTTAAAAAAATCATTATGCCAGTTTGTATTATTCTTTTTTGGTGGTGCTTACTTCAGAACCTAGAAGATTTAAGTCTAGCACAAACGTTCAGTCCACCGAATAGTATTTATTAGATTTTTTCACCTCGCTGCGTCAACACAGGGAGGGCGGGCCAGAAGGACAAATATGTGAAAAAAAGAGGTACATTATAACCAGAAAAACACTTTTTAGCGATCTTCACGCCGCAGATACGTGATGGAAATATGTGAGTCAGGGTTTGCCAAAGTTTACCCAGCCCGATAAATGCATTTTTTGGGGTTGAACCCACTGAAAAATACGTAAAACCCACCTGGGTTTTTTACCTTTTTGTGAGAATACTTTCAATACAAAACTGAAAGTTACTTTTTTTTCAGATTTTGAACTTTGTTTGGGCGAATTGTATGCTTTCACGTTAAGGTAGACAACAACAATATTATAAACTTCTGTATACATTGAATCAATGAATAAAAAAATCACCTTAGCTTGAGATAATGGCAGTACAAAATAATGTGTGGATTATACTTACTGCCTATTTGAAGTAAAATAAGCAATTTTATATTTTAGAAAATAGATTTCCGTGAATAGTGTACTTCCTGACTCGGCGCCATATGAGGCCCTATCCCTCATTCGTAGACGGGTTTAAGGTCAAAGCGGCTGGTACTAACAGTAAATGTGTAGAGGCACTAGTAAAACTATTAGTATTATTTATACCTTTGATGGTAACAAAAATGTTTAGTAAAATTTGGTTTTCAAACACCAGTTTAGTTCAGTCATTTGTTGCTATCCTTCAAATAAGCAATATGTAGAATCAACACCAGCAATAGTGTAAAAAATCTTTTCAAAACTAAGAAGCTTAATGCGCGGAGCTCCTAAGACTACGTATTATATAAAGCGTTGAATTCAAACTTCAGTGTTAATGAAAGTTTCGATGCACAGTAAAGCAAACTACATTTTCAGAGAAAACCCGTCGTGAAACAAGTGTTCGGAAAATTCCTGCAATTGAACGAACAAAGCATTGGAAATGAATACTTTAACCATAAAACTATTTACTTTACACTGGAAGATATTTAATTCCATTTAAGACATACTAAAACATTTACTTTACAAAATCTGAATTATTGCCTTATCTTTGTTAATTGTTTTAAACTAATTTTCAGAAAAGAACCATATTGCAAAAAGAGCTAGGAAAATTAACGTAATTGAAAGCACAAAGCATCTAAAGTTAACTTCAACAGCAACCACAAATTATTTATGTTGAAAAATATTTATTTCATATAAGACATTCTGCTGAATTACGTCTTTGTTTTAAATTAATATTGCTTTTTGATATTCATGTTTGGTGAACGTCGCTAAGGATCCTGAGATAACTCGATGTACATCTCTCGTTTCTGTGTCTGTACCATAGTGTTCAACTTTCGGACTTTTAAATTTTCAGAATACAAGCTGGAAACTAAATTTTTGTATGGATTTTGAATGCATACCAACAAGAGATTACAAAATGGCGTTCTTGTTTCTTTTTTTTTTAAATATCAGATATCCACGCTTCAATGGGCAGTTTTTGATATTCTAAGTTGAAAGTTTCAGGGTGAAAGCACGGCAGTGTAACTGTGTACAGTTTGGCGGCATAAATTTCTAAAACAGCGGACATTATTCAAAATAAAAGCCATCCATGCTACGGGGTGTAATGTCCGGACTTTTTACGTTGAAAGTTTGAGGGTAGACGAAAAAGACATTCTAAATTTGATGTATAGATCTCTCCGGCTATCCGATATAACATTTCAAAATGGTGCCCTTTTTTAAAAACAGCAGTGACTAGAAAATTGTTCAAGTTATGACAATGACAAATTTGAAATGTTAATCATATTTTAACTTTTCTACCCTAAAGACATTGAAATATTTCAAAAATAACCAATGAAGCCAGAAGATACCCGAAAAAAACACATGGACCTTGATGGGTTGTTTTTTAAAGAAAACACGGCTTTTTAAACCTTATGCGAATTGTACTTTATTTTAAATGATGTTAAATCCTGAGGGTAAAAAACATGACCCTAGGATAAACAGGGATGTTCCAGGAAATTGTTTTATGTGAGATCTGAGTCTTTTGTGGTAATCTAGGGACCTTATATATATATATATATATATATATATATATATATATATATATATTTCTCCCCTTTACAATTCAAGAGAGAATCTTGTAATTTTGTAAAAAAAACATTCAGTATACACATTTATTACACGTAGTTCAGTTGATGTTCAGATCTCTGTGTTAAAACAGGCGGATCCAGAGTGCCTGGAAAGTTGAAAAATTTAGAGAAAACCCTCCATTTTCTTCAAAAATTTCCCGAATTAGGGACACGGTAAGGAAATGTGAATGATGAAGTTTGAAAGGCTGCTCTATTGTCAAAAAATTGAAGTGTAAAGTATGATACTACGATAAATACGGATAAAGCTGTATCCGCTTGACTGAAAGTCTGTAATTTACCTAGAACCTAAAAGGGATAAGGGCGAAAATGTAGGATTACACTTTGACATATCTATTAAGATCACTCAAATTAAGCTAAAATATATATCAAACTGATATGTACAATGAGGAATTTGATTGGTTGATGGTTTTGTACAAAAAATCTTAAAGTGAATCTGCATCGGTTAACGCAAATCAGCAGTAATTTTCACAATTTTCGCTCATGCCTTTTCCTACAATGGCTGATGCGTCTGTTCCCAACGGACGTATTCACGCACGGGATCCCTCCCGCGCTACTTCTCTACATCTGTTAGATAGCGATAGTGGTTTTTGGTGGCCACCTGGTAATGTTTTTGTCAAAGTCCTACATACCCGAACCATTTGACACATTCCTGCTCTGACTCAGTTACATAACATTTGTGATTTTACTAGCCACCTAGCAGAGGTTAGACCGTGTTTGCGCGCAAAGCATCTTCAAGATAGCTTGCACGCGCACTTGCAAATGACTTTAACTAAAATATATATTTGTATTGTGAATGCAGTAGTTTTCCATAGTCCTCGTTTACCCATATACCCGCCAATTGCAGACGCGTGTGTTCTCCACCGACGCACTCTCGCGCGGGTCCTCCAGCTCTGACTTTGTTAGATACCATCCGTGGTTTTTAATGCCCTCCTAGCACAGGTTGGTTGATTTTGCACAAAACCTACGCACTCTACCGCCGGATCTGTGCTGCGCTCCTACTCTGACTCGGTTAGATAGCATTTGTGATTTTAATTGCCACTTAGCACACGTTTGTTATTTTTCCTGCACAGAAATTCTTAAAGTATATTTGCACACCTGAATGTAATAAGCAAATGACTTTAACAAAAAATATCATTGTTTTGTGAAAGCAGTACTGTTCCACACTTCTCGTTTACGCGGATGCCCAATTCATTTCATTACGTAATAAAAAAAAATTACTCTCCTTCTTCTCTAAATTTTGCTAATTATTGGTAACTATGGACTCTTTCTGCGACAGTTAATCCTAACTTTCATCAAATTTTCTACTAGTACGCCACCTACGAAACTAGACCCAATAATTACGTTTAAAAAATAAAATTATTTCAATAATTATTGCTTAGTTCATTCTAAAATGGTATTATGTTGGTGGCTTCTTATTAGGAACTTACGCTTTATATTACCTACTAAGCTTGCACTCAATAGGTATAGACCAATATATGTATTAAGTTAGAATATTTGAGTCACTATTTATCATAACAAGAAAACGAAAGCGATATATTCTATCGGCTTCAAGGCAAGGCGAAAATAATAGGCATGCGGGCGGGTTTATTTGTAGAGGAGTTATGAACTTGGCTACACAAATTAAGGAAAACAAGTGCTAAAAACACAAAGCAACCTATGTTAAGTGGTCACTTCAAACACGTCCGGCATGTTTTCCAGAACACGGCCACTCTCTACATTGAGTTGTAAAATATAGAAAACAACGTGCCCCGCGGCCCTACGTATATGTCTCCACTCGCTATATTTCGCTCAGCAGTACTATCTGCATTCAGTATTGGGCTTCGGTACAGAAAGGAGCAATATGTAGGGGCTAGCGATCTAGAACCTTCCGAACTTCTATGTTCATAGGCAACATGCATGCCCTCTGTCTTCATAACTAAAATCCTTAAACATTACTCTTCATTTCTATATACATAGACTAAATCTCCAAATTTTAATTTCCCTATCTCCATTTTTAATTTGTATATTTCAAATGAAATCTATGATCCAAAAAAAAAAAAAAAAAAAAAAAATTCGAAAGTGCAAATAGCGTGAATCAGTCTAAGACCAAGCAACGACTGTCCTTTAGTAGTTTCTCTGAATTATATTTATAACATTTATTCTGAAGTTGGTCGTCCGCCAGTCATTGGCTAAAAACATAATAATTACGAAGTTTAGTATTAATTACTAAGTTCACACAGTACTTTCGAGCGAGCTTTAGCGAGTGGGACGTATTAGGGAAGGCTGTGTTTTGTCTCTATTTAGTTAAATGGGAAGAGGGACCTGTGTTGTTTGTGTTTCTTACCGTCACATTGAGAATTGTAACTTTATTTACATTTCTTTAGAGTTTTTGCTTAAGACGACCTCTACAATTTATTTATAGATTTCTTATGCCATGGCTTAACATTTATTTCGAAGTTGGATGTCCGTCTTCGCCACGTTTTTTCGCTGTCATCTCCTTTCCTCATTTTCTCTAATTTGTTATTAGGTTTATTAATCCATCTCTTCATAAACTTTTTAAAGATTTTGCTCGTTATCAAGGTATGTTAAAACTGTTGGTTCACAGCCCTTGTATATTTGCCATGCTGATACCATATATGCTCGTTATTTTCCCACAATGCAACTGTTTGGTTACTTTGTGCCAAGTTGTTCCCTTTGCTCGCCGTATAGTCCCATGCCTCTTATATATAACAAATAAACAGGTTTTTCGGTGCCTTTATTTTGCAAGAAACGGACGTCTAACTTTTGAAAATAACCCCATTGACAATTACTTACTTTTAATAGATCTTTTAATTGTCACCTTATTTTTTCACAAACTGTAATACCGTTACCTCATATCCAAGGCTGTCTGTACACCTGCAGCAATGTTTACAAAACAAATGCTCCTTTTATTATCAAAACCCTATCCTGCAGTAACATTGTGCGAGGTAGTTCCCTCCGCTTCCAAATAGTTCCATGTTGAGAACCGCTTATATAAGAAAATAATGACAACTTTCACTCTCCTTATATATTATGAAGCACATAAATAAGCAAATTAGTCATTTCTTCAAAATTTTGATAGAAACGGACGATCAACTGTTGAATTTCCAATTTTAATATTGACTGTATTTCAACACATTAAAATAAAATCTATACATAACAACATGCTCTGCGGGGTTTTAACCCACCTTTACTTGCTATTTCTCGCCCGTCAATACCATCTTATATGTTATTAACCTAATGTAACACACTAGCCTGACCTCATTTAACGTATAAAACCATAAATTGAACGAATGTGAGCAGAATATCGCAAAAATGCAGGTCATAAAGCTGGCGCCCCTAAGCTAATAGAATATTAATAAAACGTAGGAAAACAGGTGTACCCTATAGTCAAGGAAGACACAAAATACTGTGCCCTGTGGGGCTCCTTTCACTCATTAATGCTTGCATGGCAAAACTGGCTGAATCAAATGTTATAAACCAAACACAAGCTAATTTAACGTATAAGATCATAGAACGTCGACATGTAAATACAATACCGCCAAAAATTAAATGAAATTTTTGAGTTTGCGTCCCACGTTTCTGCCAGTTAAGCTAAAGGAGACGGTGATTATCAGAAATAAATGAAATTGTTGTATGAAGAAAGTGGGAGGAAACGGAAGAACCCCGAGGAAACCGACGCACAGGGTCTTTATCCACCAGAAAGATCACTTGGGGGAGCACGGTATGAACCCGGGACCCTAGACACCAGAGGTGAATGGTCCACCACTGAGCCACCGCGGCCACAATATCGCAAAAAATTAGGTGAAAAGACTGTCCCGCAAAGCCGGACAATAGCCTATATGGCAAACGTGCCCACCGGAGCTCTAACCCGCCTTAACTCACTAACGGTCCCTCTGCAACACCGTCTGACTTAAATTTTGGTGTGACGAAATTAAACGTATAAAACCATGACACAACTGTGTGCTGTACGGGGCTTTAATACGTGCTTTTTTACTTGCTGTGGAACAACCATTTTATGGGGTAAAAACCTCACCCAAAACTTTGAAATTTGACGTCGGAAAGGTAAGAAGTAGTGTACCGAAGTGAATGAAATTGTGAACAGATATTGTAGACATAAGGAGAAGGAATACCTGATTCGAATTTTCCTGAAAATAATAATAATAATAATAATAATAATAATAATAATAATAATAATAATAATAATAATAATAATAATAATAATAATAAAATTGTTGAGTGGACCGAAGGGTTAGATGGCGGAAAGGGTGGACAGAAGCGACTGAAATTTTGTGTAGACATTATGTATGTAAACTAAGGTGTTTCGTGTTCAACAAGTGTCCCCATTCGATTTCTTCAAATTTGGCATATAAACAGTAAGCACAAACAGTATAGCGTATGTTCAGGATTTCGGGAGGCGTCTTTAGTTCTTACATTTTTTACCGCATAAACAGAGAGACGTGTCGATTTATTTCCTATTTACTGTTGAAGTGCAAAATTTGAAGCAAATCGGATGCAGCCACTTGGGACAGGTCTTATTTAACATATACAATACCTACAGACAATTTCATTTGCTTCTGTCCACTCCTTGCTGCGTTACTAGGGTAAAATTTACTTTCTTCGCAGGGGGTCTTGGCCCCAAAACAGAATTGGAACCAAGCCCCCTCACAAATATACATTTGATATTTCGTAACCAACGGTTCAGAAGGTCTGTGCCCCGCCCAACATTTTTTAAATGGAAATACGAAACAGTGTAATCTCAGTTTACGTCTAAAATATCTATGTACACTTTCTTTGACTTCGGTCGACTTCTTCTTGCCTTTCAGCCGTCAACTTTCAAAATTTTGGGTTAGGGCTTTTGTTCCCTAAAATTATTTCTTGGCTTAAAAAGCATATTTATTTTTTGCACACACACTCACTACACAAAATTTCGTTACAATTCTTTATGTCATTTAGGCACTTCTGAAGTACTGTCATTAGAACTTTGGATATTTCGTCATCAAAGATTTGGAGGGGTCCATGCTCCACCCAACCGTTTTTTTCCAGGAAAATACGAAATACGTATTTCCTCATTTTACGTCCAAAATATATGTGCACAATTTCATTCAATTCGGTCAATTTCTTCTTGCCTTCCGAACGTCAACTTCCAAAATTTTGGGTGTGGGCTTTTGCCCCCTAAAACGGTTGTTCTACAGAAAGTAAAAAAAAACACGTATTCGTGTATGTGTAGTAATTACCTGCTAAATTTTATCAAAATCGGAGTGTTACACTTGGGAAGTGTCACATGTGAGACAATTGGTCTTCCTCTTCTAAAAAAATCCCAGTAAAATACCTTCCTTGCTTGAATTGACACACCAAAAGAAGCGAGCAAGAAAACGTTATGAAAATACCGATTACACTGTGCAACAAATTTAAACGTTGTGTCGTTCAAATGAAATTATGTGATTTTCTAAATGGCAGCTGTTGAATTCATTAGTGGCAACCAAAATGTTCCATCACGTCACATTTTTGTTGGGCAGACCACAACACATTATATGAACTGTGTTGTATATATTTATACAGTAAATATTTATATATATTTACTGTATAATGTAGGATAGGAAGGCGTATTATACTAATATGAAATTTTGTTCATTTACCTTTTAAAATATATTTGTGGTCGTTTACGAATTTAGACATCTTCTGGAGTCTCTCTGATGATATAGCAGCACTACTCAGCTAGCATACTTTCAGCCCATTTTCCCCTTTAATTTTTTTAAAATATGGCAATGTCCTGATGAAACCGTTCTCCGTATTCATCATTTACTGCGCCAAGGTTTTGAGGAAAAGATCAAGAAGTGAGTGCAAGAAGTGTAATTTTAATGACACATGTTGCATCCCATGAGTTAAAAACTGCACACCATGTCACTAACAATAGCTTCATAATTTTTAGCCTTTACATTTCCAAGAGAACCTGAACATACCGATTTAAATGAGAGCTAATCTGATTTCTCAATTTCAGAGAGTTTCGTTTCAAAGTCTTCACCCCGCGTGACCGTTTTAGTCTGTGGACCAACATATATTCCTTAAGTTTTGTCTCACTTAAGTTTTGGAATTTCTTCTTTTCTCTGTCTAGTGGTTTAACAAAAATCTTCATCAACCCTAACTTCATATAGAATGGTGGCAAAAATACATCTTGAGGATTCATAATTGGTTTACAAGATATGTTCTTGCTGTTAGAAATGCAATCTTGTCTTTGAAGCCAGAAGTCCCCTCACATATGCCATTTGATTTTTTTTATATTCAATGAAGTCCAATATCGTACTCATACTTCATACGACTCCTTTGTACAAGCCGCATATGCTACAGGAACGTATGGGTGAAAATTTCCCATATTGAGAAGCATTGCCTTCAGAATTAGTTTGAAGCTGTCAATGAACAAGCGCCTTTCTGTGGGATTATCTTCATGTCTCAGAGACTGAAATAAGACATCTACAGCTATGTAATAAGCAATGCCTCCTTTTTCAATAAAATAGTCCTCAAAATGACTTTGTCGTTTTCTACACAAATTTATTTTAACATCTTGAGCTAAGAGATTCCAACCTTGAAGCTTGGAGCACAACAACTCCGAATTTATTTTAGGAAGATTTAAATCTCGTTTAAGATCGTTAAGCTCTTCTTGTGCGATCAAATGAGGAGACGTTGACTGAGATGTAGATGGCTGAAAGTCTACATCTTCCCTGTTGCTTGGAACGTCTGGTGTATCTTTTTCTGAATCAATAGTATAACGTTCTTGAGCTTTAGGTACTGGAACACCTTTACTGTGAGGAACTCGTCGAATAGCTGACTTTATACTTTGGTACTAAATCTGATATTTAGATTTAGAGGTCAAGCCCTTTACTTCTGTCAAGCAAAAGTAACAGTCAGTTACAATCTATTTCTTCGCACCACATCATTGTAACAGCAAATTTCACAGAACTACGTTTTCCTTGTAGCCAGTTTCTCAAATTCCTGGAACACATAGGACAATATATGTGTATGACCCAAGACTCATAATTGTCTCCAACCCTACAGCGAAGTACAGTTAATAAGCCATTTTTTAACTAAAGGTGTGAGGCTGCTTTATTAGTATTAGTACTAGATGCAGTTCATCACACACCTAGCCAAATAAGTCTGGTTTATTTTTACACGCAAGGCACATTGCACTACACTGCACGTAGAGCTTAGCTCACGAATTTCTGTCGCGAATCTATTTTTTTTTTTGCAGTCAATCGCGGCAGAGATTCGTGAGCTAAGCTATAGCTAAACGCTTATTCAGTGCTTTTATGAAACGCAGGTGCACAACATACACTACCAAAAATGATACAATGCGGCAAATCTGATCACTCCTAATGAAACACCAGTCAACAAATAATACAATAATATTCTATTGGGTTTTCAAATTCTATTTGGTTCTAATTCTATTTTGGTTTTCAGATGTAAAAGTGTTCGTAGATTTTATTAATAATATAAATTGGAACGAAAGTACTGCCGAATTCCTACTCTGTATATATAATAGGCTAATATCGTCAAGCTGTGAACGATATTAGTTTTTTCTTGTTTTAGTTACATTTTTATAGTGTGCTGTGTGAACTGAAAAGATTGAGGTGCTGCATTTATCATTTTTTTTAGAAACTGGGACTTCACAAAATTTAAAACATTTAATTAATCACTATGTGGTGAAGAGGTAATAGTACTGTTTTTTAATCCCAGGATAAGGGGCAAAAGATACTATCTTCCAATACTATCCTCCGAACACGTATTTTATTTTTGTGACAGATAATGCATTCATAAAATTATTATATTTTTATAAGTATTGTCATTCCAACATTTTCTGCCTTTCTACAACCTACATTTCATACTAAAATGTATATGTATTCGTATTAAGCATTTATTCAGAGCATTTATTCAGAACACCCAGTTTTCGGAATGAATTTTACTTCCTAGAATCTTAATGTAAAACTAAGTAAAATGTCAGTGTTTACTTACCAAGGTAGTGAAGGAAAGTTGGGGTGATCAGGTGATACATAGTGAGAACAACGGTGATGAATTTAAACATCGTCAAATGTTGTGCCACCTATAAATAAATAGTGATACTTGTACCTATAAAATTAATACTAATAATCAACTATCATTAACATATAGTGAAAATATTATATTTGAAATGTATTTTTGTGACCTTCAGTTCTTGTTTTCACATCTACAAAATACGTTTTCTCTTTATTCATCGATTCATGTTCTTATACATGCAATTTATACCAAAGTTCCAGATTAATTTGAATCATTCATAGAAATAGTACGTTTGTATATTTTGTTTCTGCTTAAAATATATTGTTAGTAATACCTATATATATAAATAAAGAAGTGAATAAGAATGTATCTATTCATTTACTTCTTTAACTTTCTTATTGTTATATTTAATCAATCTAGAATAAATAATTACAAACATATTGAAGAATATATTGTTTTGGAATTATCTGTATAAGTATCGAATATTTAATACTAAGAATAATAAGAAGAAACACAGAAATAAATTATACACATCAATCAGTTTTCCGGTTAGTACAACAAAGACTATAATCTCAGCAGGCAATGTGCAATTTCATTTTAAAGCTTTGCAAGTAGAAATATGAGGTGTTCGTGGCCACTAGAAATAACATACACTGTTAAGTAGTGGTCGTACGTGAGAAAACCCCTAGGGATACACAGTAATAGCCTACATCTGATTAGCAAACTTTCAGTCTCAAACAAAGAATAACGAACATACTATAAATATGTGACTGCGCCACTGAAAAACTCGTAGTCCAAACTGTTAAACTGCTTGTGTTTAAAACTGGAACTTTGGTATACATTTCACACAATAAGTAGAATTCACGAGAGAGAAGCATAAAATGAAAGCATAAAATGAAAAACAATATCCGTAATTAAATATCCGCAACTCATAATCTTTTAAAGTTTGAGACATCAAATTTCTGAATTGTATTATTTTCTTAAAATATTACTAAACTCTTTTTTCAGCATATTTCTTTTTACTTTTAGCGCTATGGGTAAGGAATAGTGGCAATCTTGAATAATATATACACACGAAGATACAATCTTAATGTCCCCTTAGAGTTTAACAAACTATTATCTAAAGTGTGTTAGTCCTGCTAAAACTGTCTAAGACATGTATATTATCCCAGTTTTAAACGAAATTATTTATATGAGTGGTCTGGAAGCAATAGGTTACTTCAGTATTCTGAATTTTAAGAGTCTTAATTAATCGAAGAGCATTCTTTTCCTGAAGCAACAGTTGTGTATAAGTTGAGGTTAGAGGGTTTTTCCCTCACTATTGCCCTATCGTTTTGGATTATTAATTATTTTTATTAAATCTATACAAACAAAGATTTCAAGTACAATATTAGACTGGTAAGCAAAGTTGCACGTACAGAACAATAACGTAGAGGTAAAACAAGAACAGTGATAATAAGAAAAACAGTGCAGTTGAACATCTTGTTGAACTTACAAGGACGTATGAGAAATATCATGGATCTACCTAGGAGGTGAAAAACTGCGAACATCTCTGACGCGTTTTATACTCAGGTCTTCATATGTAAACAGTGCAAATTCTTGACTCGTTAGTACAACTGTTTATTTATAGTTTTGCTGCTCAATCGCAGAAGATGGGATGATTGCCCAGCTTGATGGTCGATTCATTATATTCAATGCTCTTCACGGGAGATCAGGAAAATATAAAAAATAAATGAAAGTATTCTAATGGGATAGAAGTCGTCAGTCTATATAAGAAGTCTTTGAAATGATATCCAATTGGAAACGAAGCAGCGCCGACTTCTCTAAATATGGAAGACTTTATTTCACTGAAGATGCCACCTTGGTGAAACAAAAGTTGAGAATATGACAGTGGAGGACCGAAGGTAAACAATTGAAAGTGTTATGTGTGCAGTAGGTGTAATTTACATGTCTGCCTGGGATATCATTTGCATATTGAGATAATTTCATCACGATGGAATACAAAATTGATTACACCTTACTAGATCAAAAAATCACCCTGAATGAGGAAAGTGCTTTTCTGTAACATGGACGAACAGAACTTTACAGCTGACAAGAGATAAATTACGAAAGTTTGGTTTATCTTTAATTTCTAGATACAAAGGAAATGAACAAATAATCCTAACATACTTCCTATCCATCCCTAAAGCGCCCGAGTGACGAATTATGCTGTCAGGTGATATTTTCTATTTTCTGGGTTCTGTAAGTGTCTCATCATGACAGATTACCTAGAACTAGAAAACTACTAATAGTGCTTATTACTCGCATGCCCCAAATAAGTTAGGAGAGGATCTGAAGACAAAACTGGGAGCACACTATGTGAGTTCCCTACTATTTTATCGCATAATAATATGTCAGTTGATATTTTTTGAGCGTTTCCTTTTACTATTTTAAACACAATCAGATAAACACACTTGCCGTAAAGAACATTTTTTTATGAATAGCTCGTAGATTAATCACTCAGAATAGGGTTTTTAAGTATTGGAAAGGTAGCATCTTCAAAATATAATATATATGTACGTATGTAGGGCGATTTAAATACTATCGTACTCTGAAAGTGATAATTTGTTCTGCTTTTAATATGTGAAAGGCATGCCGCCCCCTGAAAGTAATGTTCCCGTAGAACAACCTGCTGGTTACACTAATGATTAAAATGTAATGAAAGTTGTCAGTTCTGATTGCAAATCGTAACAAAATCCATTGGAAAATATACGCGAGGCTCAACGCTTGTTTTAATAATTGTTTATATGGCAACCTTCAAAAGCGCGTATCAAATGTAGTTCACATAAGAAGATGTAGTCTTCACGAATGAGTTCGTAATTCTTTCCTCTACTTCCTAAAGTGAGCTGGTAATGTACTAATACAATATTTCTAAGTAGCGGCTCAGGTATTTTAAAGATTTGCACTAGCGCGGGAATTCAGCGTGCAGGACTGCTTGTCGCGAATTGTCAACAACGCTCAAAGCCCTTTGAACATCATGTGAAGCCAACTCGATGTCATGTAGTTTTACATCTGAAATATATTGTACATATGTCCATCTATATGTGAGATCTTGACACCTACAGACATGCAAAATTGCTTCGCTCCTGCGAAAAATACGTTTATTTCGAACACTTATACAGAAGGTACGCATAAAATATCGTAAAACAGATCTAATTTGTAATTTCTAAAAGGAAAACAAAATAAATCAGAAAAGAGTAAAAAGGAAATAATCAAGAAATGCGATTATTCTAAATTTAATTTTACATTGCATAGAAACGATTTCTTTTCATGTCTCATGCAATTAGCTTGCAATCGTTCAACATTAGCCGGAAGCAAACATGCAGATAGAGCAGAAAATAGAAAAAAAATACAATGAAACTGCAGACATAAGATGGAAACACATTGAAGAAAATGTTCTCATCACAAGCAATTGATTTGCTGAGATAGGGACGCCAGATCCTTCGAACAACGCCGAGCGAAGTTACAAATAGAAGCAGCAACTTGTAACCCTAAGCTTTTTACCTCGATATTTCAAACTCGCAACATCGTTGTGTGCGAGATACTCCGATTTGTCTTATTTTGTTATTCAAGCATATACGAATCTGAAGAAAAAGATACCTAATATGAGAAAAGGACTGTCATAGACTTTTAGGATATTTTAGAACCTTAGGAGACACCATCGTGGTACTCCAAAAAGAGGGAAAATCACCGAAAACTTCGCCCATACAGAAAAGAAGGAAGAGATGGTTGCCTAGCAGTCAACGATGCTGGAATCCAGATTCCTAATTGGTCGCCGCCCAGAGCTAATCTCCAAGCAATTTAGATGCTTAATGGACTAAAGACCTTCCCACCTCATTTTTCGGACTAAGACAAGTGACACTTAACAACCGTGAAGAACTGTGTATTAGTGAAGTGTTAGTGTGAGTGTTAATACAGACTACAACAAACTGGGATGGATGGAACTAAATCCGTAAGTAGTACTCATTTATTGGCAAATCCGAGTCAGTTGCAGCTTCTATACATATATTCTCCATTCTGCTGTCATATCTGAATGTTTCCTTTTAGGCTGTGTTGTTTCCAATCCAACACCAACCCAAAATTTTATCGGGAATTAAATTTCAAATTAGATTCCTTTTAAGAAACAAAGGCACTCGCATTAAAGCCTCACACATTGACGTTGCTGTGAATGAATGTTTCCTTAAAACTCGCACATTTCCTCCTGGAAAACTGTGTACCTTTCATTCACCCAAAATGCTCTCCCTAATAATATAAAAATGAAGATACGTTCTAGGTTGCAGGTACGGAAACCTCATCTAGACAAGAACGTTCAATGTGCGCTGTGCCCTGAGACATGGTAAGACTCAGGAGCATAAGCACACAACGTGGTGCCGAAACCCGATTTACACGAACCATGGTGCCGAAACCCTCTCGCACCCTTGAGGCCGCTGGCTCACAACGTGGTGCCGAAACCCGCTCACACCCTTGAGGCCGCTGGCTCACAACGTGGTGCCGAACCCCGCTCGTATACTTGTGGCCGCTGGCTCACAACGTGGTGCCGACTCCCTCTCTTCTACCGCTAGGATTTGAACCAGTGGTCCTTCACACTCAACGTGGTGCCGCACCCTGCCCGTACCCTTGTGGCCCCAGGCTCACAACGTATTGCCCGAAACCCACTTTTCCCGTAGTGGTCCAGCGGACAAACAACGTGATGCAGAAACTCGATTTATCCACAACGTGGTGCCTGTGCTTTGTATGCATCTTTCTTTTGTAATCCCTTCACTCGGATTCGTACCTCGAGTCTTCAGTATTGTTTTCCGGCTCTTCACCTTTAAGGATATTCGCTTTGTTTATGGCAGAACATCAGAGTGTTTCTTTTACTAGAACGACGCACTCCCAATGCTCTTGGATTTTGTGGCCGGGGTTCCCCGTTCATTCCCCGCCAGAGCACGAGTCTGGACCCGCTCATCTTTTTGGTCGTTGTCGGCCTTACGCCCTCAGCGTGGTTTTGTGCGAGGTTCTGATACTTCGTCCTCATGCCCCCCTAGATCCGCTTTTGTTGGCCGCACTAACTTTTCTATGGATAACTCGTCTCGAGTTCGACGTTCGCATACGTACGGCTTTTGTGGTGTCTGTACTTTTCCAGATATTCACTGAACTAAGGACCATATTTCCTACGTTATCCATAGACAGACTATTATAGTTAGCGTACCATTTATCGCGGTTGCTTACTAACCCATATTGATACCGTCTAACCCATATCCTGCAATTCTCTTGTTTTATCGTGTCAGCTTCAGCTGAGTTACGTGCAGACGCATGGACTTTTACTTACTTTAGGTGAATAACCTCCTTATCATCATGAAGCATGTCATCTTCTTCTTTGTGTAATTATCTTCATAGTACCTATTTTGTACCTGTTCGTATCCATTTGGATTTTGGCTTCCAAACTTATCGCTCATCTGGTTGCCCCACTTGGAATAGACATTTGTCGTCTCATAGAGAAACGGATCGGGAATTTCGTGACAGGATGATTTCTCAAATCCCTTGTCATTTTCAACTCGCGAAAAAACAAGACGACTTAACTTGTTCCAATCGTCGTACAAAAAGGGCTGTTATTCTCTTTTTACTTGGTATAACCACCTTGGGACTATCTCCGTACAATACTTACCAAATACTCAAGATAAATGGTGTGGTAAACTCCTTAGAAAAACATGATCAAATTTTAGCGTCGGAAATAGACTCTCTTAAACGTACGCTTCACAGGGAAATTTCTATCATGCATGATGTTGTCCTTACTATTAGACGGCAGGAATTCAGTCTTCGTTAGGAGCCTTGTATTGTCATCTTGCGAATACAGAACGCTTCCTTATTGCTAATTTGACTCATATTTTGACTAGAGAAGACATAATTCGTATGTTTGAAGATATATATGCCAATCGTTTAACTATGCGGTTGTTGCCATCACATGTTGCTCGCCAATATATACAGGGAAACAAACAATTACGTGATACAGTATACCTTTCGGACATATGTTTGTTTTACTCCGTTACGAAGGTCTCCTTATTACAATATTCCCTACACCATGATGTGATTACCATTCTCTTGGAGATCCCTCTCGTTTCCCACACGGATATAGCTCACCTCTTTCTATTGTTAATACCGGAGTTTTGTCTAGAAACACGTTAACATCTCTAGTTTTACCACTATTTGTTTACCTCCATAACACCCATTTTTATACTGTAAATATGGCCCATTGTCAATGGCATAGTCATATCTTCCTTTGTCAGATTGATGTCGTCTCTCCAGAACATCCTTCGCTTTGTATTAATGTTTTATTGTTGTCCAACTCTACATCCAATTGTGAATTTCGTTCCGTTCATACTTCGGAGAAATTTGTGTATCGCTATACCTTGGCTGGTTTGTTATTTACGTCTCTGTTGGATATACACATTATTAAACGCTCTCACAATAGACCGTTTTATAGAGCATGTCAGCAATACACGGTTTGACCCGATTTCCCCCTTATGACAATATTACTATCCTTATAGCTGGTTCTCTTTTAGAATCGAGAACTCCCTTGGACGTTAATCATACCGTCATTCCTGTTGTAGTGCCAAATTTCAACTTTTCCGCTAATTTTAATGAGTTTACAGTGAAATTGGCTCTTTTAAGTGACGAACTTAGAAACTTGTCAGTTAATAGCCAATTACCAACTTGGTCCCAACTACGATCGTTACTCATCCCGCTTTAACATTGGCATTAATTTTCATTGTCATTTTAGCAGGTTTGTTGGTCTATGCATTTATTCGCATTCGTTCCATCACTGTCGACCTTCAAGTTATGAAGACTTATAATGAATCCCATCCATGGCGGAATCGCGCGATGTAGAAGCACAATAATATCTTTCGGAATGTTCATAACCGTTCCTCCTCAATTCCCCCTTATCCTTATTGGCTTCGAAAGACTTGATTATGTGGTGAATAGATAAACCTTCTTTGTTACCCCAATGTTAGCCCAAACTGTTCCTTCAGTTTTGGAGGTGAACCTTGGTTTCCCCACCCATTGTGGCGTTCCAACTCCGTCCCGCTTGCCAAGCAAGGTCCCATTTCGAGTGTTCCCTCTTACCCACATTCGTAGTCTTTCTTAGGTTTGGTCTGGTTTTCTTCGTAAACACATGGCGGTTATTCGAATAGGTTCTTAATTCCATTATCTACAGGTTCAGCTGAAAACATTCCAGCAACATTTCCAGCTGAGAGGTTAACTTACTTTGTTTAACGACATGGTCGGTTAATTTTGTCTTTAGATCGTCTCTAGTTGTACACTTTCGAATGCTTGGTCATTCTCGTGTAGGGTGATTTTATTTAGACAATTCTTATACCAGGTTCAACTCATGGATTTTTCGGAGGTTTCCCTATTCGTAGGATATACGACATGACCGTAGGGAATTTACCCTTTCGCTCCTGCGAAAAATACGTTTATTTCGAACACTTATACAGAAGGTACGCATAAAATATACTTTTCCAGTTTTGCGTTTGTTTAACATCAAGTCTAAGAACTACATGATTACGTTTTAACAACTACATACGTTTTATTTTCTCAGTTTCTAAAAAGCTCGTTGGAAAATTGAATTTATAAAGAATGTTTTGTAATATGTATATTGTAAATATATTTTACACACTAAATAAAATAATTAATGCACCAATACTTTGTACTGTTTACTACTTCCCAAACTCCAAGAGTATAGTTAATTTAACCTATCTTCCTAATTGCAGCAGAGAAATTAATTTTAAGATTAAAAAAATGAAATCTTTCAGTTTTACATCACACGATTGTGCCTTTTAGGCTAAAGGAGACAGTGATTCTGAAAAATGGATGAAATGGTAACATTAAGAAAGTAGGAGGAATTGGAACAACCCAGAGAAAACACATGAGAACGGTGTTTGTCCACCACAAACTTTACACGGTGCGAGCTGTGATCGAACGATGGACTTCAAGCACAGGAAGTGAATACTCTATCACTGAACCACTAAAAATGAAACAATCTTACTAGTTGTACGTTTCAGAATTTCTTTTAGAAGCTAAATAAACTACGTGTGCAATATTAACTGAGATTAGTACACTATATTCCTTGTTTTTCATTTAAAACACCAGAACAATCGAATGATATATTTATTTATAATCTGCTGTACAATGTGTATTTCAGGTAATCAGAAAGACAACGATCATGAAAATATCTAACCATGTAACATTTAATGTTGTCACTCTTAAATATGCACACAACTAGAATAAAAAGTACCGATTTGCTGCAGTATCTGGCACATTATCTGACGTATTTGCATTTTGCTCCGTGATTCCTGATAGCATGTACTGGATTTCGCACTCTCACACAATATGCCAGGACTCACGTACCATCCAAGATTGGAAAATTGAGTACTCCACGAAAATCATTCTCTTTTATGAGGGTATACTCATTCACTTTCACAACCATTTTTTTCAACGCCTACTTAACATTGTAAAAATTACATAACATTATGAACACATATTCCAATCAGAAATTACACAGAAATTACGAACAGTTATTTTCGTAAACCTTATGAAACATGGCAGACCTGATCAAAGAGAATGGCTTATTTTTCAACCACTATTTAGCATAATACAGATTACATAAGACTGTTATTAACATATATTACAACCCTTATTTTACAAAGCAGAGCTAATAAAAGTGTAAGGTTTATTTTTCAGCCCATACATAAGAAAGACCGCATCTATATAATATAGCAGAGATTACATAAGAGAGGCTACAAGCATTGTAATTAACAGAATAGAATAAAAAATACTATGAACACAGCACAGCTGGTAAAAAAGTATGGCTGATTTTTAAACTCCTGCATTACATAGTATAAGACTACCTTTCGCAAACCCTATGTAACATACCAAAGCTGATAAAAGAGTACGGCGCTTTTATGACGCTTATGTAACAGCAGATATTACACAAGAAATACTGCAAAGCAAAAATACATAAGACTGTAAATAAAAATTCCAATCAATATTTAACATAGTAGAGCTCACACGAGGAAGACTAAAGCTTTGTTTTTAATACGGGAAAGATTATGAAAGACTATGGCCATTTTTCAACCATTATTACCAAAGACTAAAGTACTGTTTTTCAACTACTATTTAAAATAAAAGCAGAAATCATATTTTACCTTTGGAACCCTCATTTTACGTTGCTTTTAGAATATGCTAACTAATAGGGCCTGGAAGATGAGGAAATATCCTCGTCTTTTTCTTACAAGCGCCTGAAGACGAGGATCAATATTTGTTCATTTTGGGCTAATATACGCCGGAAAATAGTGGAGTTCATTTGTCCTTTTTTTAGCCTCTTTCGGTGTGTTTTTTTACTGATTGATCTGTTTAAAGCTTTTAATAGATCTTTATGTCTTGTTTGCACTTTTCCTTTCCACAATAAATTTACTGCCCATTCAACACCTCTGGAACATCTTTCCTTTAGTAAAGATAATTCCAAAGATAAAACACTCTTGAACGACTCAACTGATAAGACCAGAACTGCAACAATCACAAGTCAGATAAGGAGGCATAAAATGTCCCCCAGCATAGGGTGCTGAGGGGGGGGAAGTTTTTTTATTTTAGTTGGTACTTCAGCTTGTGGAAGAACAGACCAGAAGCCACCTACGACAACTTACGGACAACCTAACAGAGGCTTGTATTTCTTGAGCATTACAGTTATTAAATATGTAATTCTAATTAAATTGAGTCTTATTTTTACGTCATTTTTTCCAGTTTCTAGGTCCTCTTTCAGGTATTATTATGTACTTTTGTAGGTCCTTTATAGGCAAGTTTTAGGTCTTCAACTTACTAGCGATACTAATTATGAATATTATATTAGTTTGTGTCTGATGCGCGCTATTATGTCGATTTTAGCCATGTAGATGGAACTCTGTATATAGAGGTTTTCGATCATGCTGATAATGAATATAACATTCATTTTTAAGTATGTTTTATAGTTTATTTGGGATACGCCCTTTTATAACAATTCTACTCGATTTAGATGAAACTCGGTACTTACGTATTTTCAAACATACTGATGACGAATATGACATTCATTTTTACGTAGGTCGTATAGTTTATGTAGGATACGCCCTTTTATGTCAATTTTATTTGTTTTGGATGAAACTCGGTATATAGGGGTTTCTCAAACATGCTGATTATGAATATAACTAGATCTTATACTTCATGTGAAATACGACCTTTTACGTCAATTTAAACCATTTGCATGAAATTTGGTACATCGGGGTTTTTGAACATGATTACGGATTCAATATTTAACTTGGTTTTATAGTTTATGAGAAATACGCCCCTTTATATCGATTTCAATCAACTTGCAAAAAACCTTTTATGGATATGTTTTTATACATACTCAATACAAATTTTATTTTATATTCACTTAGGCCTTGGAGTTTATGCGAGAAACGCGCTTTTCTGTCAATTTCAACCTATTTGCAAGAACCTTGGTATACATAGGTTTCCATACATGTTGTGTATAAATATTATATTACTTTTTTTTTACCTAGATCTTATAGTTTATGTTTATTGTATTTGTTGATGATATTCATATATTTTTAGATTTTAGAAACTATCAGCAGTGCTGACATAATTAGAAGCAGTTAAATTCAAAATCGTATTATATTTAATTTCTTATCTTTAGTTTGTTAAAAAAAATTAAAGAAACCTTTTTTATATAATAGCACTAATAATGATTTTGTAGTCAAAACATTGTTGTTGAACAGTCTATTATATTGTATTAAAACTTTTTTCTCGTAACAGTTGTTATTTTCAAACTATGAAATTGACAACAAATTACATGAAAAAACGTAAGTTTAATAATCAAGTTATACCAAATTAAAGTGTACTTAATGGTAATTTGAAAAATATGTACTGTAATGTATGTTAAAACAAAATAGCTCTTGTTTTTTAAATAATAAGAAAAAATAACGCTTGAAAATATTACAAAAAGAAACATAAAATTCATCGTTTAAAGTAAAGTTTACTTCATAAACCATATTTATGAAACCTGAATTAGAACTTGGAACTTGTACGTTTTTCTTATTTGTAGAAACAACATTATTTTAACAACTGCACATTTAAATCAATTAATAAAATATATATTTACTCAGTTTTAGCAAAGAAACCGGAGCTGTAAACAAATGTTGTTTTACCTGAGTTCTGAATCGGAACGTAAATTGAAAATTAAAATTGTTCTATACAACAAGTTGGATTCCTCTTTATATATACGACTGCCAGAGTGAATTGAAACTGTCTAATCCATAATTAATATACAAAATAAAGACAACTTTTGTTTCCTATATTGTATCATAGCAGGTCTTCACCCGGTTCAAAAAAAAATCCAAAACGTGTAACCCAATATTTACCATATGTAAAAACAATTTTACCTATTTTCACAGAAAACAAAATATCAATTCCTGTTTCGTCATAAGACACAAATATATTTAAAAGTAGGTATAATGCGTAAAATCCAAATGAAATAATAGCTGTTATTGTCTAGAGGATAGATTATTATAATCAAACCATTTTTCCTTTACATATTAGATATATTAGTGATAATCAGGCTATTAATTAATTTGAACATATAGATTTAGTGTATTGCCAAGAAAATGGTATCAGACATTATTACTTAATTAAAACTTTAAGTAGTTAAATAACAATCTACTACCAGAGTGGATTGAAACAAGGAAAGCCGTTATTACAATATAAAATAAGAAAAATATATATTTTCTATATTGTATCATTGCTGCTCTTCACCCAGTTCGAAAAGATTCACAACGCTTACCAGGTATTGTATCAATTTCACCTATCATTATAGAAAAAAAAATTTCTTTTCCACTTGCAATGTCAAGTATAATATATTTGAGAAAGGGTATAATGTAAAAAAATTATCATGGAAAAATAGCCACAAATGGCTATGGAATCGATTATGAGAAAATAAATATTCTCATTGATATTAGTGATTATAGTAATCGCTCTATACACATTGAATTATTATATTACAAGGAACATTCTGTCAGTCATTATTGTCTAATTAAAAATGTAGATGCTTTAGTTACAAATCAATGAAATTTTGAACAAATATTTGTTTGTAGACGATGTTTGCTATATTTTTTATAACGAATCAAAATTAAGTGAACATAATTATGTAAAAAACATGTACCTATGAGAAATAATATGTCCACAGAAGAAAAAAATAATAAAGTTTAAGAAAAAGAGTTATTATTGCAAACTGACCTTTCAGTTGTAGCATACTCTGAATGTATTTTAAGACCAGTGAATGAAGAAATAGACTTAGAACAACAGAAATTCAAAATCATCGAACTTCTAGCTTTTGTTATATTTTATGCTGCGCAAACCAACATATACAATCAGAATTAATTATATATAATAGTGAGAATGCAGCACACAATTTTTTATCCGCAATGGGGGATGAATTACGAAATTTATAAATATATTAGATCAACCTGAAACAATATTACCATTAACAAAGTGGACAATTGCAAAAATAAAACCACTGAGAAGAGTGTTTTGTTAGCAATAATGATTATACGATAGAAAATAGAAAAGTGAAAAATTATAATTATTTAACAGGGAATATATTGCACCAGTATTTAATAATTGCAATTTCCGAATTAAAGGACAGAGTAATTTTGTGCCAGTCCTGTGACAATTTGAGTGACTATGATTCTCATTTATTTTTCAAATAACTTGGCTGTATTCCAGGTAATATAAGTGTTATGGCACAAAGTGAAGAGAAGCACATTAATATTTCTAAAAAATTCAACTTCAATGGTAGAAAAATTGAATTACGATTTCTACTATCCAATCTGAAAATTGAAAACTCAGCAATTTATATACACCTCAAAAAAATTTACTGAGGAACAATTACCCTTTGTTACTCGTAAAGAAATTTACCCCAATGGGCATGTAACAAATTGGTAAATTCAATGAAACACAATTGCTCTCCAAAGATGATTTTAATAACACTTTAAACCAACGAAATTTCTGATGAGGATTACCATTATGCTCAAGACGTATGGAATAAGTTTGGTTGTCGAAATCTATGTGATTATCACGATCATTATTTAAAATGTCACATATTCCTTACTGCAGATCTTATAGAAAATTCTCTGTAAACGCATTAAAGCATAAGAATTCGATCCAATAAATTTCTATAATGCACGAGATTTGCATGACAAGCCATGTAAATAAAAAAGAAATAACTTACATTAACCTACAATGCAAATTATTAGGTAATATTTTACATGTATAAACACTTTTAAAAATAAATAATTCAGTTTACTTTGGAGCAACACACCTTGAGGTTTCAAAATTAGCAATTTATTAACTTCTCTATAATTTATCTATACGTTATTGGATAAAATGAATATTTTTGTATTGACACTGGTGCATTTATTTCTTTTAACAAAACAAAGATGTTTATGAGGATGATAGAAATTGTTTAATATTTTGATACTTCGAATTATTCAAACCCAATCCATATAACATTATATCAAAAATATAAAAGTTTTAGGTAAAATGAAAGCCGAATTGAATTAAAAATTTATTTTTGTCTTGCAATTGATTAGTAAATCTGCAATTAGTACAACTGTTTGTTTACGAGCTAGAGAAATATGAAACAAAAATGCTGGTAATAAACAATAGAAATATGCAGAGATCAAGAAGAATGTAGTTAAACAAAAAATACGTTTGAAGAATATAAATCATGTTGATTTGAACGCGAAGTATTCAAAAATCCAAAATGTATTTAAAAGTAAAATCATAATTAAACTACAAATAGGGTAGTGACCCTAGTTCCCCATGACGATAAACGAAAACTTTTAATTTGTGACATACACACTGTTCCATGGGGTACCATAAAAAGTAAATCATATGTGATATTTGTGTATTGTAACTATAATATTTTAGTTTTGGGATATATTAGTGTAATAGTATATGTAAAATATCACAATCAGATCAAGAACAAATAGTTGCTGAATTACATAAATGCGCAAGACGAGACTATCCTCGCATATCAGTTATAACGTAAGGAATTCATGATCTCTGACAAGCTGACTTACTTGAAAAGAATAGTGGAAAACTGAAAGGTCGAGCAAAAATTAATCGAAATTTAATACATTTATTATCTGTGATAGATACATTCTCTAAATATGATTCGGCTATTCCTGTGAAAATTAAAGCTGGGAAAGAAATGATACAAACATTAATATAGTAATTATATTCTTTCTACTACTAAACCCAAAGAAATTGACGCTATTTAAAAATGAGAAAAATGTATTGCAAAAGTTTGCGTTGTCAATAGGAAGAAGAAAGTAAATTTACTGTAGTTGTATATGTAAGAATTAGCAAACGTAAACGTCTTGGTTTTGTTAGACCTATTGCATGCAATTACAGTGTAGATATGTTATAAATTGTTAAAAATTTTCACACTAATGCCTCAACATATCACTTAGTACACTCAAATAATAAACCTATTTCAAGAAGATTTTACGAACATGAATTACAATTAACGAAATTTTCTAAAATATATAGTTGACAAAGTATTGTGAAAGAAAAATTATGAGGCTTATGTTAAATTGTTAAGTCTATCATAAAGTTATAACTTCTTGGTTGATATGTCATCTAAAATATAACATGTGATTTATTTATTTAAAAAAACATATAAAAAGAGAAAATGGAGTGTAAAAATCCATTTACACGTATGATAGCTGGTCGTACAGGATGTGGAAAATCGTATTTTGTTAAAACATGTTTACAACATTTTGTCACAAAATTAAAAAATATAGTATGGTGTTATGGTGAATGGCAACCCTTATATGATACTGTTCGTACATGTTGTACATTTAAAAAAAGATTACCCCAAAGTGATGAATTTTCACATGAAGAAATTCCACATCATATGATTATTGACGATTTAATGCTAAAATGGAATAGTGTTGTGGACATTTTTACCAAAAACAGCCATCGCAGAAATTTAAGTGTCGTTTTTATAGCTCACAATATATTTAATCAGCAAATGGATATGCAAGGTATTTCGCCAAGTTTTTATTACATAATATGTTAAACAATTCTAGAGACCAGGTTCAAATTTACTACTTAGCACGTGAATTGCATAAAGGTAATACAAATAGTTTTCAAGCAGCATATCACGATGGAACTAAAAATTATCATGGTTATTTGCTTTTTGATTTAAAACATGATACTTCTGATGAACAGCGAGTTCGAACAAATATTTTTTGCAACAGATTTGAAATTATGTTTGTGTATCTGTAAAAATAACTATTTTCAATATCGTTTATATTTTATCAACTAATTGTACTAGAATAACAGAAGCAAAAATGATTAGCAAAGAAAATGAACATTTACCAAACATTCTGGTAAAGTTAAAACTTAAAATAAGCAAGACGATATTACAAAATGCAGATTCTGATTTACTTCGATGGGTCTGCAAATGTTCATATAACATATTGAAGGGAAGCGTTCTATTAAATAAAACAGAGCAAAATAAGTTACAAGAATATGAAACGGAACTTAGGTATTTGGTAGAAAAAGGTCATAAGCTAAAACAAAAGAGAAAGCGTACAATTCTACAAAAGGTGGTTTTCTTACTGCATTTCTTATACCTACTTTAGTAGGTATAATATCAATTCTAATTAAATTAAAATATGCGAAACACACAAAAACTTATTTTAATCTCACCGGCAAAAATACATCATTACGAAACGAAGTCTAGTCTTGATGATGAAATGAAAGAACTTTTAAATAATACGTAAAAACCTGAATGCAGAAGAAAAATGACTACAATATAGAGAGGTATTACAAACATATTTATATATAATACCAAAACCGGCAGCAGTTACAATAGCAACAACAACAAGTAGTCTTAAAAAGGAGGAGGAGGAGGAAGGTGAAGAGGATGAGGATGATAATGAAATAATAACTACTCCCCTCGATATTGGTAAACATAAAGCAAGAACTTTATTTCGTAAATTGAAACAAAATGATGTTCAGGCTAATGATAGTGGTAATGTAAGAATTTGTAAGTAAATCCAGGTGTCGATATAGTAGATTTAATATCAGTTTCTGTTTGGTGAGGTAAGTGGAATATTTCAGTTGCCGGTTGGAAACCCTTTTCTACATTATTAGCAAAAAACAATGTCCCCTTAGAATACATCGGTAATCCTCAACGAAAATAATATACATAAGACTCACACAAGAAGAAGAGGAGGAAGAAGAGGGTCCTCCACCCTGTAAAGGTAAAGCAATCAACAAACAATGTAATCAAAAGCTGGAAATAATTTTACATAGTACTAATATAGTATTATAAACTATTGATGCATTTGATTATAAAGAAAAATGAATTATTCCTATTTTTGCAATATTATGCTCACGAAACATATAGTAAATATATGTATATAGATTTACACCATACCAATAATGTTATGGTATTAGTACTTTTCTAGGAGGCTTATTCCGTAGTGTATTTCCATTACTAAAACGAACTGCAAAAATTGTTGCTAAAGAGTTTTTTTCGTGCAGAAATTAATGAGGCGGAAGACGTACTAGATAATACCAAACTATTGAAGAGGCTTCACATAATTGGGTCAGAAGTTAAAACAAATTTAAAAATAAAAGCTCAAAATTAATTAAATTAACATTGGTTGGATCGGGAAGAAAAAGAAAAGTTCATTTCGCATCGATAAGCTATGGTGTGAAGCCGAAAAAGAATCCAGAGAGATTTCGATTATATTAATTATGGAGCAAATTGGTGGAACAAGAGTTCTGTAGAATATTTTTGTTAAGAAATTTAGTTGTTATACTACTAAATTATTCCATCCCATTGTACTGGAGAAGGGAGTGTGGGAAACGACTGTTGTTGAAAAACATTATACAAGTTCATTTCAGAATGTTTTCAAATATACTAATAATGTTAGTAGTAGAAAAATGGGGCTTCTGTGGTTTTATGGTTTATGTATTAAACAATATTCTGCACTTTTCAAGGTCAGGAACAATATTATTGTCTTTGGATTATTTTATTAACATAATATTAAAAGTAGTTGTGTGATAAGTGCCATTGAAAACTGCATTAGTAACAAAACAAATTACAATACACGTAGGCAGTATGCCGGAAAACAGATCTGGAAGTACTATCCATAATTTCTTGTGGAAAAATATCTCTCTTGACTTGAACTTTTTATAGGATAGTATGTTCGAAGTTTCATATTTTGTAATACTTCATTTTGTGCTATTTTAACCGCGTGCGATACATCAAATTTCTTCGCAAGCAATGTTACATCTATAATTACAATTTATCAATCGACATATGTTTCACCCATTAGACAAAAAGTGGATTTAGCTGGAATTTGATGAGTACAACGATGTACGCAATTAAGTAGATCATTCTCCTCATTCAAAATATTTGCATGAATATAACCGAATAATTAAATGACTGACTTAAAATTGTGAGAAAAAAGCGTTCTTTAAATCCTAAATTACTCTCTGCATCACTATCGATGTGAAATGCGTTAATTTTGCTTTAGCATTCTACTTTAGTAGTTTTTCAATATAAGATCGATAATGTTATGTATGTGAGCTGTATGAAATAAGTTGATAAATTCAAAGATATTTGCACCTCTCTAAACGTTGTACTGAGAAACTCATTTGCAGGGTCAATTTTCATATCAGCTAATGTTAATTTAGAACCACCTTCAATCTATAACATTCTGTGTGATAAATCCATTTAATTATCACCGTGTATTAGAACTACAAACATTAGTGGCGCATAATCAGATAATGAAGCCACCGGCATATATGAAACGATTTTATTACTTATAATAATTGTTTGAGTGGGATAACCCGCAAATAATCTTATTCTTGTTTCATACTCTCACAATATTTTTCTTGCCATTAATATTTACACAAGTTAGATTTAGAATACCGTATTACATCGGCGAAAATATAATTTTACATATCATACACTGCAATATTGGAAATTAAGTGGATCATCTGTACTATCTCTTAAATCAATAATAATTTGATCCTACTGTGTACGTTGCACACGACATAATGAGTATTTTCAAACACATGCACTTGAATAGCACGTTACTGTTTAATATTTGTATTTATAATACTAACAATGATGCTATGATTTGAGCTGTCACCTGTGAACTGTGGTTTTACAATATCACTATAAATATATATGATTGTGGATAGCGAATTTTGTAAATCTGGTGGATAACGATCATGTTGCATAACAACAATATCTTCTTCTTATATGTGACCCACACCTAGTATTTTGGATAATTCGCGGCATATGCATACTTCTATATGCCGTCCCTGATCTTTTCTTACTTTATCAAGCTTAATTCCGTTTTCCGGATGCTTTAGTGTTTAATTGTAAATGAAATATATCACTCTTATGATTAATTTGAGATAATAGCGTCCTGGTAAGTTTTTAGTTATGTTCCAGTTTTCTTTATTCATGATACGGTAATAAACATTAGTAGTAGAAAAATGGGACTTCTGAGCCACTGACCCTCTACCCACTTTCCCAGTCCCGCTTGAAGCAGACAATGAATTTCCGAGTGCCGCCTGACACTCTATGCCGGAGGACACATGGAGAATACGAGAAATTGAGTCTTCTGTGATAGGGGTATATTCATTCCCTTTTATGAGTAATTTTAGGGGGTGTATTCATTCCCTTTTATGAGCACATTTTAGAGGTGGATTCGTTCAACCCCTATTTTAACATAACGAACATAGCAGAGCTAAGAACATAGCACAAAACACATAGTAGACATAAGATTAATAAGTGGGTGTATTCGTTCTCTTTTATGAGCATATTTTCCAAACCCAATTTTAACATAGCAGAGCGTTCCTCCCCTAATTGAACATAGCATAAGTCTACGTAACATAGTAGGGGTGTACTCGTTCAACCCCTATTTTAACTACGAACATAGCATCGTTCTTTCCAACTCTTATTTTAACATAGAAAAGAAAACCTAGCAGTTGACCTATTTTTCCACCCCTATTTGAACATAGTCAATTTTAGTGGTGGATTTATTCCCTTTTATGAGCACATTTTAGGGGTGGACTCGTTGTTTTCTATGAGCATATTTTCCATCCTCTATTTAGCAGCATTCTCTTTGATGACCACCTTTTTT
Source organism: Thermobia domestica (assembly GCF_964235325.1). Classification (NCBI taxonomy): domain Eukaryota; kingdom Metazoa; phylum Arthropoda; class Insecta; order Zygentoma; family Lepismatidae; genus Thermobia; species Thermobia domestica. The sequence goes on along the minus strand of NC_137457.1, from coordinate 87,360,192 downwards.
CCACCCCTAGCAGAGCAGATAACACAAGGGTTTACTCGTTCCACCCTATTTTAATTACGAACATAGCATAGATTACAACCCCTATTTAACATAGCAGAAATTACACTGAGACTACGACCACAGCAGAGAACACATAAGATACGTTCCACCCCTATTTAAGCATAGCAGAACTATAAAAAATTATGACTTATTTTCCAAAACCTATTTTAACATAGCAGAAATTACATAAGAGTACGGAACATAGCAGGGGTGTACTCATTCCCGTTTTTGAGCATTTTTTCAACCCCAATTTTTAACTATAAACATAGCAGACAATAAATACCTGTGTAAAATAGCAAAGGGGGTGTACATAAAATTACGAACACACAACTATTTAACTTAGCAGGGGTGTATTCGTTCCACCCCTATTTAAGCATAGCAGAAATTACACGGAGACTACGAGCACACAACTATGTAACAGCAAAGACTACTAAGACAATAATGAGGGTGTACTTGTTACCTTTTGTGACCCTATTTTAACTTAGCACATAGCAGGAGTGTATCCGCTCCACACCTATTTTAACGTAGCACTGATTTACATAAAAACATTCGTTCGAAACCCCTAATTTAACATAGCGGAAATGACACAAGCATGTCCCCAAACTACTGACCATCGAGAAGAGAGGTCAAACTAAAAAACGGAGCCACATTTAGTAATAGGTCATCAAGGACCACATGTGCCAAAAGTGTTGATAATCAAGGTCAAAGATCAAAATACTTAAAACCTAATAACTCGAAAACGGAGCATAATGTTGAGGTGGTGTTTCAACATTTTGCAATTGGTCATCAACTACTACCAGTTCCAACAATACTGACCATCGAGGTCAAAGGTCAAAATACATAAAACCTAATAACTCGGAAACTGAGCCAAATATTGAGGCGGTGTTTCCACATTTAGTAATTGGTCATCAACTGTTAAAGATTCCAAAAATACTGACCATCGAGGTCAAAGGTCAAAATACTTAAAGCATAGTAACTCGGAAACGGACCCACATATTGAGGTGGTGTTACCACATTTAGTAATTGGTCATTAACTACCGATCATCGGGGTGAAAGATCAAAATACTTAAAACCTTATAACTTGGAAACGGAGCAACGTATTGAGGTGTTGTTTCCACATTTAGTAAATGGTCATCAGCAGCTACAAGTTCCAGAAACACTGACCATCGAGGTCAAAGATAAAAATACTTAAAACCTAATAACTCGGAAATGGAGCAACATATTGAGGTGGCGCTCCCACATTTAGTTATTGGTCATCAACTACTACAAGTTTCAAAATAATGACCATCGAGGTGAAAGGTCAAAATATTTATAACCTAATAACTCGAAAACAGATCCACCTATTGAGGTAGAGTTTCCACATTTAGTCATCAACAGCTACATGACACAAAAGTGTTGACCATCGAGGTCAAAGGTCTCATACTTAAAACCTAATAACTCGAAAACGAAGCCACATATTGAAGTGCTGTTTCCACATTTAGTCACAGAATACGGACCAACAGCAGGAGTGTATTCGTTCCCTTTTATCAACCTCTATCTAAAATAGCGGAAATTACACAAACATTCATCTAGTACTACATGCCGTAAAAGTACTAACCATCGAGATCAAAGGTCAAATAACTCGTAAACGAAGTCACATATTGAGGTGCTGTTTCCACATTTAGTAATAGGTCATCAACTACTACAGGTCCCAAAAATATTGACCATCGAGGTCAAAGGTCAAATAACTCACAAACGGAGTTACATATTGAGGTGCTGCATCCACATTTAGTAATAGATCATTAACTACTACATGTCCCAAAAATATTAACCATCGAGGACAAAGGTCATATAACTCGTAAACGGAGTCACATATTGAGGTGATGTTCCCACATTTAGTTATACGTCATCAACTACTACATGTCCCAAAAATATTGACCATCATGGCCAAAGGTCAAATAACTCATAAACGGAGTCACATGTTGAGGTGCTGTTCCCATATTTAGTGATTGGTCATCAAATATTACATTTTCTAAAAGTATTGACCATAGAGGTCAAAGTTCAAACATATAAACCTGAATAACTATTAAACAAGACAATATATTGAGGTGCTGTTTCCAAATTTAGTACTAGGTTTCCAACTACTACATGTCCAAGAAGTGCTGACCATCGAGGTCAAAGGTCAAATATTTAAATCCGAACGAATTGTAATCGAAGCAAAGTATTGAGATACTGTTTCCACATTTAGCAATAGGTCATCACATGACCACATGACCCAAAATTACCTACCACTGAGGACAAAGTTCAAATATTTAAAATGGAATAACTCGTAAACGCAGCCACATATTGAGTTGACATTTCATCATTTAGTGACAGATCATCATCTACATGTACGAAAAAATTGACTATTGAGGTCAAAAGGTCAAATAACTCGTAACAGAGCAACGGGTAAATTTGTGTGATCTATTGAATTTTGTACCAAGCAGAAAAAAGTAAGAAAAAATAAATTGGAGAGGCTTATTTACTTTTGTATTAACGAGAAAGAAATCAAAAGAAACACAATTTTAACTAGCGCGAATTTCTGTACTTTTTGGGCTATTCAATTAAACGAAAAATTGATTTGGATGGAGTATTTATTTTTCTACTAACAAGAAAGAAAGCAAAGATATGCCATTTTAACTAGCTGAGAATTTTATATCTTACTGTTCTATTTAAACAAACGAAGGCATAAATTTAAGTGATATATTCCAATTTGCACCAAGGAGAAATGCCCTTTTAAGTACCTCAGAATTTATGTTCCTTTATGTGCTAACCTAAAAAAAGCGAAGAAGGTCCTTTTTAACTAGCTAAAATTTTATATCTTGTACTATTTAAAAAAACGAAGGAATATATTTGAGTGATCTATTCAATTTTGTACCAATGAGAAACGCCATTTTTTTCTAGCTCAGACTTTCTAGTGCATGTTGTATTATTTACTACTAACCAGAAAAAGCGAAAGCGGACTCAGAAATTATGTATAACCTTTATACTGCTCAAATAAACTAACGAATAAATGTGGGTGTCCTACTTTTATAAAAACGAGAAGTGCCAGTTTAACTAAACCAGCATTTTATATCATTTTGAGATTTTTAATATAAAAAGGAATATACTTGTACTAGCCAGAAAAAGCGAAAAAGGACTCAAAAATTATGTACTTTTATAGCACTCCAATTAACGAAAGAATAAATTTAGGTGTTTTATACCCACGAGAAGAAATGAACGTCCATTTTAACTAGCTGAGTATTTTTACTATTTTGTAGTATTTAAATAAACAAAAGAAAAAATGTACTGACTATAAAAAGCGAAAAAGACCGCTTCTTAACTGACTCAGAAATTCTATACCATTTGTAGTATTTACGAAGGGATAACTTTTGAATGTGCATTTAAATTAAGTTGCACCAAGGAGCATTATATCCAACTCAGAATCTTGTAACATTTTATAATACTCAATTAAACTTAATACATACATTTGGATGAAGTATTTAGTTTTGTACGAAGCAGAAAAAGGACAGAATTAACATTTTGTGGTTAACAAGCAAACAAAGGAATAAATTTATACTTACCAGGAAAGGCAAAAAAGGATAATTTTAACTTACTTAGCAATTTATATTTTCTTGTGTTATTCAACTAATCCAAGGAAAAAATTTGAGTGGTCTGTTTTATTTTTGTACCAATCAGAAGAAAAACAAAAAGGTCCATTTTAACAAACTCAATATTTTATACCATTTTCGCCATTTAAAAAATGAATAAATATATTGGAGTGTCCTATTTCTTTTGTACAGACGAGAAAAAAGTGAAGAAGAACCATTTTTACTTGGCTTAGAGTCTTATACCTTTTGTAAAATTAAAAAAAGAAGGGATAAATTTGTACCAGACAGAAAAAAGGAAAGAAATACAATTTAACTACCAAATAATTTTTGTGCTACAAAAATAAACAGAGGAATGCATTTGTACTAACCAGAAAAAGCAAAGCAAGACCTTTTCAAATAGCTCAGCATGTTATACATTTTTGTACTACTCAAACAAACGAAGCAATAAATTTGAGTGGCTTATTTACTTTTGTACCAACGAGAAATGACATTTTAACTAATTGAGAATTTTACAACTTTTGTATTATGCAATTAAAGGAAGGAATAAATGTATATTAACCAGAAAAAGTGAAGAAGGACCATTTTAACTAGCTGAGTATTTTATATAATTTTGTACTCCTCAAATAAAGGGAGCTAATTTATGTTATCTATTTAATTTTGTACCAATCAGAAGAAAAGCAAAGAAGGACCATTTTAACTAGCTGAGTATTTTTGTGCTACAGAAGTCAAAAATGAATAAATTTGTACTAAGCAAAAAACAAAAAGCCAAAAAGGACTTAGTTTTTATGTACATTTTGTATTACTCAAATAAACGAAGGTCTAAATTTGGGTCGCGTGTTTAGTTTTGTACCAAACACGGAAAAAAGCAAAGAAAGTCTATTTTAACTAGCTTAATATTTCTGTTCTATTATGTGTTACTCAAATAAAGAAAGGAATAAATTTGAGTGACCTATTCAATTTGGTAACAACGAGAGATGCCATATTTCCAACTCAGTATTTCATACCTTTTTGTGCTATTTAAATAAACGAAGGAATAATTTTGTACTAACCAGAAAAAGAGAAGAAGGACAATTTTTTACTAACTCAGAATTTTATATCTTTTGTAGTACTCAAATAAACGAAGGAATAAATTTGTGTGATCTATTCAGTTTTGTAGCAAGCAGAAAAAGAAAGGAAGTACCATTTTGTTCTAATCAAATAAACGAAGGAATAAATTTGGGTATCTCATTTAGTTTTGTACGAACCGCAGAAAGAAGCAAAGAAGGAATATTTTTACTAGCTCAATATTTCTGTACCATTTTGTGCTACTCAAATAGACGAAGGAATAAATTTGGGTGGCTCATTTATTTTTGTACCAATCAAAAGAAAAGTTTCATTTTAACTAGATCAGTATTTTATACCTTTCCGGGGGTTTCAAATAAACAAAATATGTTCTAGTGGTCTATTCAGTTGTGGTGCTAGATTGTTTTATATTTTGTGTCACCAAAGAAAGGGCCACTTTAAAGTAGCATTGCTAAATAAAATTTAATTGCCTCTCCCGGCACTAAGTAAGGATCATAATAATATGGTTAATAGACGTGCGCTTAGCGAATTAAGTCCTACATTTAGTATCGGTTGACAAAATACTAACGCTGACATTGAAGTCCAAAGTTTCCCGGTCATTAATTACATATTTGAACGTAGGATTTAACCAACCAGAGCTACCATTGGTTACAGAGAACAGTAGCGTCAAACATTGAATTTTGACTTAAATATATAGAGCAGACTCCATAGAAATTAGATTTATTCAGGGATGAAGACGTACTAAGGATAAAAGAAGAAACAGCATGCTTGGCCATTTTGGGTCACCGCGCTGATAGAGGAAAGGCAAAAGGGAAACCAGACGAAAAAGAGATCATATCAAATTAAAAATCAGCTCATCATGGAAGAGAAAAGTTTTCATGTTGACCACCATCTATAAAAAGTGCTGAATTACTCAACTCTCAAAGCTATTATTCTTTCGGTTGCTGCAGGTATTTAAGCAACGTTATGAATGCGTTACCTAACATTTGTATTGTTAGTGTAATGAGGGTCCTAAGGTACACTATATTGAGCGTAAATTTGTTTTTATATAATATAGGGCACTTTACTAAAGTGGAAGACAGACGGCTATTAGTGTAATTTCATTAGAAATGCTGAGCTAGTTAAAATGGAACTTCTTTTTTTTTCTGATTGGTAAAAAATTAAATGAGCAACCCAAATGTATTCCTTCGTTTATTTGAGTATTACAAAAGATATAGAATTCTGAGTTCGTTAAAATTGGACCTCCTTCACTTTTCATCGTTAGTACAAACTTATTCCTTCGTTTATTTAAATAGCACAAAAAGGTATGAAATACTGAGTTAGTTAAAATGGTATCACTAGTTGGCACCAAATTGATAAGTCAGTCAAATTTATTTCATTCGTTTATTTGAGTAGCACAAAATAGTACAGAAATATTGAGCTAGTTAAAATAGACCTTCTTCGCTTTTTTTCGTGGTTGGTACAAAACTAAATGGGCGACTCAAAATTAATAACTTCATTTATTTGAGTAGTAGAAAATGTACATAAAAACTTAGTCATTTTTCGCTTTTGTTTTTTGCTTAGTACAAATTTATACATTTGGTGATTTGCGTAGCACCAAAATACTCAGCTAGTTCAAATGTCCCTTCTTTGTTTTTCTTCTGATTGGCACAAAATTGAATAGATTACTCAAATTAGCTCCTTTGTTTATTTGAGGAGTACAAAATAGCATAAAATACTCAGCTAGTTAAAATGGATCTTCTTCACTTTTTCTGATTGGTATACATTTATTCCTTCCCTTAATTGCGTAATTCAAAAGTTATAAAATTCTCAGTTAGTTAAAATGTCATTTCTCGTTAATACAAAAGTAAATAAGCCACTCAAATTTATTGCTCCGTTTGTTTGAGTAGTACGAAAATGTATAACATGCTGAGCTATTTGAAATGGTTTTTCTTCGCTTTTTCTGGTTAGTACAAATTTATCCCTTCGTTTGTTTAAATAATAAACATTCACTAGAAATTCTGAGCTAGACAAAAATGGCATTTCTCAATTGTACAAAATTGAATAGATCACTTAAATTTATCCCTTCGTTTGTTTAAGTACTACAAGATGATATAAAATTCTCAGCTGGTTAAAATGGCATATCTAAGCTTTCTTTCTTGTTAGTAGAAAAATAAATACTCTATCCAAATTAATTTTTGCGTTTATTTGATTAGCCCAGAAAGGTACAGAAATCTGCCCTAGTTAAAATTGCGTTTCTTTTGATTTCTTCCTCGTTAATACAAAAGTAAATAAGAATCTCAAATTTATTCTTTCTTCACTTTTTTCTGCTTTGTACAAAATTGAATATATCACACAAATTTATCCGTTGCTCTGTTACGAGTTGTTTGAAATTTTGACCTCAATAGTCAATATTTTCGTACATGTAGTTGATGACATATTACTTAATGATGAAACGTCATCTCAATAAGTGGCTTCGTTTACGAGTTGCCCGATATTAAATATGTGAAATTTGACCTCGATTATAGGCACCTTTGGGTCATGGGTAGTTGATGACCTATCGCTAAATGTGGAAACAGTATCTCAATACTTTGCTTCGATTACAATTCGTTCGGATTTAAATATTTGACCTTTGACCTCGATGGCCAGCACTTCTGGGACATGTAGTAGTTGGCAACCTATTACTAAATGTGGAAAAAGCACCTCAATATATTGCCTCGTTTGAGTTCTTCAGGTTTATATGTTTGATTTTTGATCTCGATGGTCAGTACTTTTAGGAAATGTAGTATTTGATGACCAATCACTAAATATGGGAACAGCACCACAACATGTGACTCCGTTTACGAATTATTCGTGTTTAAATAATTGACATTTGATCTCGATGGTCAATACTTTTGGGACATGTAGCACATGATGACCTATTATTAAATGTGGAAACACAACCTCAATACATTTGGTCGGTTTACGAGTTATTCGATCTTTGACCTCGATGATCAGTGCTCTTGGGACATGTAGTAGTTGATGACCTATTACTAAATGGGGAAACAATACCTGAATACGATTCTTCGTTTGAGAGTTATTTGATCTTTGTCCTCGATGGTCATTGCTTTTGGCAAATGTAGTACTTGATGACCTGTTACCAAATGTGGAAACGGCACCTCAATATGTGACTCCGTTTACGAGTTTTTTGACCTTTGATCTCAATGGTTAGTACTTTTACGACATGTAGTATTAGATGAATGTTTGTGTAATTTCTGCTCTTTTAAATAGAGATTGATAACAGGGAAGGAATACACTCCTGGTGTTGGTTCGTATTCTCTGAATAAATGAGGAAACGCCCTTCAATATGTGACTCCATTTTCGAGTTATTAGGTTTTAAGTATTTTGACCTTTGACCTCGATGGTCAGTATTTTTGGAACTTGTAGTAGTTGATGATCAATTATTAAATGTGAGAACACCACCTCAATATGTAGCTCCGCTGACCTCGATGGTCACTATTTTGAAACTTGTAGTACTTGATGACCAATTACTAAATCTGGAAACACCACCTCAAAATGTGGCTCCGTTTCCGAGTTATTAGGTTTTAAGTATTTTGACCTTTGACCTCGATGGTCAGTATTTTTATAACTTGTAGTAGTTGATTACCAATTACTAAATTTGGAAACACCACCTTAATATGTGGCTCCGGTATCGAGTTATTAGGTTTTAAGTATTTTGGCCTTTGGCCTTTATTGTCGGTAGTTGATGACCAATTACTAAATGTGGAAACACCACCTCAATATTTGGGTTCGTTTACAAGTTATTAAGTTTTAAGTATTTTCACCTTTGACCTCGTTGGTCGGCAGTTGATGACCATTTACTAATTGTGGAAACACCACCTCAATATTTGGGTCCGTTTGCGAGTTATTAGGTTTAAAGTATTTTCACCTTTGACCTCGATGGTCAGTATTTTTGGAACTTGTAGTAGTTGATGACCAATCACTAAATGTGGAAACACCACCTCAATATGTTGCTCGGTTTCCGAGTTATTAGGTTTTAAGTATTTTGACCTTTGACTTCTATGGTCAGTATTTTTGGAACTTGTAGTAGTTGAGGATCTATTACTAAATGTGGAAACACCACCTTAATGTGTGGCTCCGCTAGCGAGTTATTAGGTTTTAAGTATTTTGGCCTTTCGCCTCGATGGTCGGCAGTTGATGACCAATTAATAATTGTGGAACTTGTAGTAGTTGATGATCAATTATTAAATGTGAGAACACCACCTCAATATGTAGCTCCGCTGACCTCGATGGTCACTATTTTGAAACTTGTAGTAGTTGATGACCAATCACTAAATGTGGAAACACCACCTCAATATGTGGCTCGGTTTCCGAGTTATTAGGTTTTAAGTATTTTGACCTTTTACCTCGATGGTCACTATTTTGGAACTTGCTGTAGTTGATGAGCAATTACTAAATGTGGAAACACCAACTCAATATGTGGCTCCGTTTCCGAGTTATTAGGTTTTAAGTATTTTGACCTTTGACCTCTATGGTCAGTATTTTTGGAACTTGTAGTAGTTGATGATCTATTACTAAATGTGGAAACACCACCTTAATGTGTGGCTCCGGTAACGAGTTATTAGGTTTTAAGTATTTTGGCCTTTGGCCTCGATGGTCGGCAGTTGATGACCAATTAATAATTGTGGAAACACCACCTTAATGTGTGGCTCCGGTAGCGAGTTATTAGGTTTTAAGTATTTTGGCCTTTGGCCTCGATGGTCGGCAGTTGATGACCATTTACTAATTGTGGAAACACCACCTCAATATTTGGGTCCGTTTGCGAGTTATTAGGTTTTAAGTATTTTCACCTTTGACCTCGATGGTCAGTATTTTTGCAACTTGTAGTAGTTGATGACCAATTACTAAATGTGGAAAAACCACCTCAATATGTAGCACCGTTTCCGAGTTATTAGGTCTTAAGTATTTTGACCTTTGACCTCGTTGGTTATCACTTTTGGGACATGTGGTCTTTGATGACCTATTACCAAATGTGGCTCCGTTTTTGAGTTTGATCTCTGTTCTCGATTGTCAGTAGTTTGGGGACATGCTTGTGTCATTTCATCTATGTTAAATAAGGGGTTGGGAACGGATGTTTTTATGTAAGAGTGCTACGTTAAAGTAGGGGTGGAACGAATACACTCCTGCTATGTGCTAAGTTAAAATAGGGTCACAAAAGGTAACGAGTACACCCTCATTATTGTCTTAGTAGTCTTTGCTATGTTACATATTTGTGTGCTTGTAGTCTCTGTTAATTTCTGCTATATTTAAATAGGGGTGGAACGAATACACCCCTGCTATGTTAAATAGTTGTGTGTTCGCAATCTTATGTACACCCCCTTTGCTATCTTACGCAGATATTCATTGTCTGCTATGTTTATAATTAAAAATAGGGTTTGAAAAAATGCTCATAAACGGGATTGAAAACACCCCTGCTATGTTTCGTAGTCTTATATAATTTCTGTTAAGTTAAAATAGGGGTTGGAAAATAAGTCATACTCTTTTATTAGTTCTGCTATGTTTAAATAGGGGTGGAACGAATCTTATGTAGTCTCCGCTATGCTTGTAGTCCCAGTGTAATTTCTGATATGTTAAAGAGGGGTTGAAATCTATGCTTTGTACGTAGTTAAAATAGGGTTAAACGAGTCCACCCTTGTATTATCTGCTCTGCTAGGGGTGGAAAAAAGTGATCAAGAGAATGCTGCTAAATAGGGGATGGAAATTATTCTCATAAAATATACCCCCCCCCTAAAAATTACTCATAAAAGGGAATGAATACACCCCTATCACAGAAGACTCAATTTCTCGTATTCTCCATGTGTCCTCAGGCATAGTGTGTCAGGCGGCACTGGGGAATTCATTGTCTGCTTCAGGCGGGACTGAGAAAGTTGGTAGAGGGTCAGTGGCTCAGAAGTCCCATTTTTCTACTACTAATGTTTATTTCCGTATCATGAATAAAGAAAACTGGAACATAACTAAAAACTTACCAGGACGCTATTATCTCAAATTAATCATAAGAGTGATATATTTCATTTACAACTAAACGCTAAAGCATCCGGAAAACGAATTAAGTTTGATAAAATAAGAAAAGATCAGGGACGGCATATAGAAGTATGCATATGCCGCGAATTATCCAAAATACTAGGTGTGGGTCAGATATAAGAAGAAGATATTGTTGTTATGCAACATGATCGAAATCTACCATATTTACAAAATTCGCTATCCACAATCATGTATATTGTATTGATTTTGGTAGAGTCAATAATAGTCCGAGATTTATCCCTTCACCAATTTTATTATAAAGTTTGATAAATATAAAACGTCTTTGATTACAAAGAGAATAATACTGTTTCCTCGCTAATGTCCAAGTAGAGGAGTATAGGTGTTTTGCGCGGTGCCCCTTCTCTCAAAGCAGTCTCCAAGGCACCTGCCTGTTCGGTGAGTTTGGAAGGGTCATGAGAAAATAATAAGTATAAGAACATTGCTTGAACAAAACGGAAACTATTGGCATCAGAAATATTTGTCTACGAGGCATGCGCAGTAGTATATTTCAGAATAGTTACTGTTTAGTTCTGTAAACGAAGAAAGGGGTATAAGAAAGCAAATATGTCGCGATCAACGAGATCGACCAGAGTTGACAGAGTGGAAGCAGATGTGTAGTAATACAAAAACTTGGTTAAATTGATATTTAGTTCTGTATCGTGTAGATCGTATCACAACTTTACGGGAGAAGAGAGAAAGACTTACTAACGTGTTATGTATTTTCTGAGATTGTCGTTATATTTGTATACACTTTCTTTCGTGAAATCGTATTTGAGATCACTCTTCTACTCTCCACCCAGTATTTCAAAGTTGGTACAGAATCCAACTCCCTTTAAGCCTCAGTATCGGGACGTCGTCGGCTTTACTGGTTCGAAGATGATGAGAAAGTGCACTAAAAGTCTCAACAATGGGGGGAGACTCGTATTTCCGAGGTAGAGCTTGTACTGGAAATCGAAACCCAGGTAACATATGAAGACTGTGAACTGAATCCAGATAGGGAGGGATAGCATGACTAAATTAAAGAGACTATTTTCATCGTTACGTTTTATTTATAACAATAGAGAAAAAAATAAAGATGAAAATACAAAGAATTCTACAGCTCGGTTACTTGAAATTACAACTTTAGATTATTACTACATAACATGTGTGGGCACAACCCCTTCATTTCGAAACGGGTGCTAGAAGGTTATTATGCTAATCCGCGATTTATTGAAAATAGTAAGTTTGATGATTCGTACTTGCAATTTGCATTGGCCCAAAGGGGAAATGATAATTTTCGAAGTGAAAACTTGGTCTCATTGTTACGTTAAACTTTATGTTAATCCCTAACAAATCTCAAGGTGTTCGTTCCGTATTGGGGGGAACTTAGAAAAATAATCACATACCTGTTTTTATAGCGAGCGTCCGGAACGAAATTCCAAGGACACTAGACGAATGTTGGAGACGATCAACCTGAACTCGGCGAAGATCCTCGCTTTTATAGCGACTTCGTCCCACGCATTTTCTGCTAGTTATGACGTAGCTCGAAAGCTACGTCACGAGCCTTGACAAGCTTGGAGAGGCTTCTTCACGCGCATGCTCAATAGTGGCCAAGACTAGTTTTTCTATGATTTTCTCCCATAACGCCGGGGCTGAAGTATCTATTTTCCATTTCCTAATACATCTCTATTTCACGCTTAGCTCCAAATAACAATGTTTTTATGTACTTATCGCTTGCGTGGTGTTAACAAAATTTACAGCCGCGACCCGGCGCTGTGATTTAGGTAAATCAAAGCCAGGGTCATACCACTATTACATGCGTGTGGGTTGGTGTCAATGAGGCATCAGATTGCTAATACAATCAAAGCCTCACCTGACTCCGTTCTCCCTTTCTCTCTTTTCTTTGCAACACACACAATTAGAAAAGCGCGGGCGTCTCGCCCCATAATTTGAGTCCGGCTTACGACTTCGAGGCTTAACTGTGTAACAGTTATCCGCAACCTCAGTAAAAAAAATGTCGAAAGTTATCTTCCTAATAAACTATGTCCAAATACGGAAACGGGTGTCCAAAGGAAGTTGCTGGGATTTAAAGGAATAATATATGACGGTCCTTACTTAAGGCGCTAAGGAACCAAGAGAAAAGAATTACCAAGAATCTGGAGATATGAACGAATGAAATACGAGAGAGCGGAATTGTAAGATTTCATGTCTTTTAACTATACTACGTTTGAATGCTACAATAGTTTCATTAACAAAGTAGTAGATTAGAGAACCATGTTTAGTATTACTTTAAGTAGAATAGGTACATAGTATATACGAAGCTCTATGATTTGAAATTTATAAAAATGAAACCTTACAATCATGGAATCCTTCTAGCTTATAATTGCTAAGAGGTTGCATATGCAATCAATCTAGTAGATTTTTTTAAACCCTGGTATTAAGCATGAATTTGAACCAATTACGAGGGAAAATTTCAGTGTCATAAACAAAATTAAGATTTTGTGAATAAACTGATTAGCTAAGTACAATCACATTTACTGGCAATTAATGAGTGAAGAATAGTACATAATTGAATTGCAGATACAGGTAACCAATGTTCTTTGTGCAGATAGTCACACGTGTTAAATGTGATTGCCTCAGGCTAACAACATGATTCAGCGAAGAAATAAAGAAGGTCAAAATTAAGTACATTCAAAAAATAGCGTGAAGCGCTTTAAAGTTTGACTGATATGAACAACAAAATTACAAGAGCAGTTTCCTTGTTTATAGTATAAACAAAATGTGAAACACATAATGATATGGAATAGTACACTCGACCGTTTTTGCCTTATTTCTTAAAACTTTGCGGGGTTGTGTCTTACAATTTGTGAACAAAATTCATTATGTTGTTTCAATATACCATTTATAATTAATAAAGCATAGGCGATACTCTACTTTCCTATATAACAAGAATCAAGGGAATGTTGAATATTTATGGCATATAAGGAAAAATATAACTTGAAAAGTATTTGAGTACAATGTTACATATCCTGTAATATATTCCTTGTAATACAGAAGCGATTGCATACTAAATGCTTAAAGCGTGTATGTAATATAACTTGAATGTGGTATTGTATGTTCAATAATGAGCAACTAACGATTAAGAAACAATGCTTATTAATTATTTTTCAAGTTCGTCTATAAACATTTTTATTAATATTAAATCTACCATTATTGGCTATTCTATCAATAAGTATCTTACTATCAATTGTAATAAGTGTAATATATTACAATCTTACTGCATAACTCTGTTCTATACTTGTCATCAAAGTATATATATTTTTTTATGTTACTCATTTTGGTTTTTGATTTGGTTTTTCTCATCATGTGTGTTATGCATTACGCTAGACACATTGACATTTACGTATACGTTACATTTACAATTACAAACTGATTAGCGCATTATAGCGCACTTAGGGATTGAATACAAACAAATATGGATTTCCTTTCCATGACTGAGGTTCTGTCAGCAAGAGGGTGACATAATATTTGAAGAAATGACCCTATGGTTAGTGTGTTAGCCTATGCCCTAATAGCCTACGGCGATAACGGATACAAATTGTAATGGTCAGGGGTGCAGTTACATTAACCATACTAGAGTACGTGTTTTTTTTCTTTTTAAGGGACTGTACAAGGAAACGCTATAAAGTTTCTTCGTAATTAGGGGGGATGTTTGGTGGGTCTATAGGTTAGTATTGTTAGTATTCTTATTCTTATTATTATTAGTATTAGAAATAGTATTTGCATTTTATTTTATTTCTTTTAATACAAAACGAAGTCGAGAAGGAAATCTACGACGTACTGTTACAGGGATCGTATTCCATCATGTTGGTGGTTCCTGTTGTTTTATAGGTTAGATTTTAAACACAAAAGTTAACCACAACAACAGCTATGGTTGAACTTGAGGATGTTATTTCATTCTATTATATATATATGTATATTTAAACACACCGGAAGTATGTTCCGTTCTTTTTTTAATTCAAATAACCTTGACTAATAACAACTATATGTTTCCCTCTGTGGTGAACTTTTCTGTTTTAAACTGCAAACGCATAATCGTATGTGATTTAGTTATTCAGAGAATAATTCTACATAGATACTATATACATACTATGCTATATATATCCTGTTGTTGAGCAGCAGTTGAATGCAGATATGATTAATTTCAATGTGCAATGGATAATTCAATAAATTACTTCCTTGTTCTTTCTCTCTTTGTTTTTACAAAAGATAAATATACAGGGGTTACAAAAATTGCGGTCTTTAACGTAGTGGAATGAGAATGTGGAGATACGATTACCATGCTCACATATAGACTTCTTCAATTGCCTGAAACGAACTTGTGCTTTCACTTGACCAATTAATAGGAATGTGAATTACATATCATGCAACAAATTGCAATGGTTTTGGTACATTATTATTGTGGTTATTACATTGAAATTGAGCTATTTCGAGTAGAGTTTTAAAGTCTCTTGACGTTTGCTGTTTGATTATTACAATCTTCTAATGATTTATCACGACGCCGATTGGAAAGAGTTTTTATTTCTTTTGCTTTGGGTATTATCACTTGTCCAAATTTTGTGTTTGTACTGGTACGAGAAGAGTTTTTTTCACCTGTAAGCAATGAACTGATGTAGGTAAATGGGAGTCTGTCTGTAGATAAAAGAGATTTCCTTGTCACTGCAGAAGTTTATAAATTTTGTGGCACAGAGAAAGTTCTGTATCCGGATGGAAGTTCAGATTTTAGATAACTGTTGTACACTAACAAAAAGTGATGGATCGAACAATAAAATTAATCGATTTCCATATCGTCCCTCTGGATCAGCCCTGGATGGGGCCGACAGCCTGTGATCTGGATCCTTGGGTATCTCTAGATACTAGGACTGAGGGGGCCTTACCCTAGGCATCACACCGGGAAGGCAATCGATAGAGATCTGCAATCAAAGAGACTATTACACTTAATTATCATTAATGCTTTACATAATAACTTTGGCTTATGCGGAGTACTTGTTCATATAGGATGATCCACTGCATCCTTCTCGTAATTGTTCATTGTTTTTTTAAATGTTGCAGACCACACATCAGCTTAGGAAAGGTATAGTGATCGATGGAACCTGCAAATGTTACCAATATTGAAGCTATCTGAAAGTGAGAATCGAATAAGGAAATATTTTTATCCAGATGTCCGGAGTGTGCTGGGGAACCGGTCAAAACCCCCATAGCCAAAACACCCACACTCAAGAAATGTCAAAACGCCCACACAAACGGTCATAACCCCCACACAAATGGACAAATCTCCTAAACACACGAACGGTCATAACCCCAACAGCCAAAACCCCCACACTCAAGAAATGTCAAAACGCCCACACGATCGGTCATAACGCCCACACAAATGGACAAATCTCCCAAATACACGAACGGTCATAACCCCACAGCCAAAACCCCCACACTGGTAATCGGTCATAACCTCCAACGGTCATAACTCCCACACAAATGGACAAAACAGCCACACAGAGCAACGGTCACAATCCCCACATAAATGGACAAAACCCCCACACAAATCGACAAACCTCCTACACAATCGGTCAAATCTCCCACACTCTGAAATGATCCTGGTTGTATGTCTTGCCCTTGTACTTTTTAATAACATTTTTTATTCCACTTAAACCGATGTTGCAACTATTCTTCTTGCACTGTTTTGTAATGACAGAAACACTAAAGTGGGCGTCGTAAAGAGCCGCAACAAAGACGTGCAATCACGATATTTTCAGAGTGTGGGGGATTTGTCCGATTGTGTGGGGGTTTTGTCCATTTGTGTGGGGGTTTTGTCCATTTATGTGGAGATTGTGACCGTTGCTATGTGTGGGAGTTTTGTCCATTTGTGTGGGAGTTTTGACCGATCGTGTGGGCGTTTTGACATTTCTTGAGTGCGGGGGTTTTGGCTGTGGGGGTTTTGACCGTTCATGCGTTTGGGAAATTTGTCCATTTGTGTGGGGGTTATGACCGATCGTGTGGACGTTTTGACATTTCTTGAGTGTGGGGGTTTTGGCTGTGGGGGTTTTGACCATTTGTGCGTTTGGGGGATTTGTCCATTTGTTTGGGGGTTATGACCGATCGTGTGGGCGTTTTGACATTTCTTGAGTGTGGGGATTTTGGCTGTGGGGGTTTTGACCTAGACCCGTGTGCTGTCCACACATCGTCAGAGCCTAGGTATAGATACCTGTTTTAAATAATATATGTGATTGTATTAATATCACTATGAGATTAAGAATCAATTTTGTACCATGAACAAACTAAACCGGAAGCCTAGAAATAAGTGTATGTGCGCTGACCACACATTACTATTACGATGTCCCTTGTGTTCAAGCTGTGACTGTGTGTGAAGATAAAGATAACACCATGGTAGAACAAGTCCTTCACAAGATGATTGATTTACCTAACTTGGTCTGTTTCTTTGTGAGTGGAATAATAATGATAGAGGAAAGTGGATTATCAAATATACTTTTCATTTACTGGAGTGATTAAGGGTGATGAGTCATATGGTGAGTAAATCCAAGGTACTTTACAAGATGGGCAATACCTTGTTTGTTATTAAAACGTCAGGACGTAATTACCTTATTGACATACATTTGCCGTATATTTTGTTTTTAGATGTAGTCAGGTTGATTAATAGAGTGTTAAGAGGAAGTTTGAATAGAGTCAGCTTGGCGGAAGTTAGCTAATTATACAGCTTGGTATGATGATATGTGGTTTGTAAATTATCAGCTCAGCTGACGAATGATCGGGAGTGAGGGGAATAAAGGGGGTTTTTGCATCGCAACTGAGAGAAAGTATCTAGTATACTGTTACAGACGCCAGCTAAGCACTTCAAACCAGGGACATCTTAACATTGTCAGATAAGTACATTTGCATTTCTTTCTAAATTAGAGGATAGGAGTGGTCAGTCGTTTGGATTGCTATGAATGAGTACAAAAAATGTGTTGTATACGGTATTTTATACCTTGAAGTGTTAACAGTATCTACGTTTTTTTAAATTGAATTTTAACAAAGATAAAACTTAACGAGTTGATGCAATGCTTTTAAGTAACTTAGTGAACCATGGGACTATCAAGCAGATCTTAGATTCAACAAGATTTAATTGAGTTTCTTTATACCTTTGCAATTATGCCAGTTAGGAGGTAGTTCCAAAGTATCTTCAAAATTTATGTCGATTAATTAAACTAATCAATTAAAACATCTCAAGAAAGCTGATATAAATTTGAAACATGTAATATTTCATAATTGAAATTCATTTCTAGGTTGATTCCTTATTACAACTTGTGTACGTATAGTGTTCAAGATAAGATCTATCCCATGCAACGTACCCCGTCCCATATAATATGGAATAGCAGTGACGTTGGGTGGAAGTGAGCCGGAACAATTAAAACTGCCCTATAAAACTCACTACACTGAAATTACAATTGAATTTAAATTGTTTTAGAATAATGATTATATGATTTAATAAAATATAGCAAGCTACGAATCTAATTAACTCAATACCTATCGGGTTCATAGGTCAAATGAATATATTAATTGTAATTTTATTGCAAAGAAAAAGCTGTATATGATCGAAAATATTTATATGACAACTTGAATAGATAGATATATATATTACAAACGCTATTCATACAACATAATTTAATCTATATGTATTATCAAAGCATATAATTGAGTCACTTACCAATGAGTAAAACTGCTTGTCCCTTTTACAACACATATATGGGTGTTTCAGTATTCCTCTCATTATATTTTTACACTTCTTCATAGAATCAAATGTTCTTACGAGAAATAGAGAGAAAATTCTTTTCTATATGTCGTGGAATTTCTATTTAACGAACAAATAAGTAAGGCAAACTGGCCAACCATTAATCACATCACTCGAAAAGAACCAATTTCTTCAATACGGAATGTAACTTCACCCACAAAATGTCTCATGACGAAACCTTATAGGAGGAACATAACACAATAATATTTTAACGTATATTATAATATAAATCACACTCAAAAGTAAGGTTTCTTTTCACGGTGTTAATCCACTTTACGTTAATGTCCCTTCGAACCATGCCTATACGTATTCTATTTAACAAGGCAAAGCTTCAAAATTCGATGTGTTCCACCTGATACTTTAAGTAGCTATATTAACCCGAATCCGAATCCGCTACCAACAGACATCGTAGTTCCATTTTCTGGCACTACGGCGCTGCGACACTGAAATAATATCATAAGTCTCGAGTTCTGCTTTTTTTCTTTCTCTCTTATTCTCTCTTCCAAATATCGTTACACAATCCCATTGTGGGGATAAAAAAAATATTCTAATATATTTTTTTACATAACCATATATATATATATATATAATAACCTTTTTTTAACTTTATGAAAGATAAATTACCATAGTCAACTGTCGATATTAGTATTCAAACTACCTATTTGACCATTTAACTACCTCAAAACAAAAAAAAATAATAAGTGCACTAAAAAAAATACTCTACAGTAATCCACTCACCTTTCTACTAAGGTTAATTAGTCTAATTAGTCATAAGTCACAGTAATTCACTTTCATAATTACACAAGATCAAGTTAATAAAGAAACACCCTAACAAAAACATTCAATATAGAATTCACTCTACATATATATATATTAATTGGTTACATATAATATGCCTTATAGCATTAGATCATAAGTATATTTTTATGAAATTCCAGACATGTAGGAAAAAGAAAAATAATGATAATATGATTACTATGATTCCATATTCCATTCATTCATGACCTGAGCGTCATCCATCCAGCAGAATTGATACTCGAAGATACATTCAATCCAAATACATACAACATAGAACGATGATTACAATCGGTTATACAAGGACAAACTGACAATGCCAATCGGACTTATCTGAAAAGAGAACTATATGAATATCCATACAACACAACCACATTCATTCACAAATATAATGATTAAAAATGAGACCTATGAATATGTATGATTTGATGAATGAATCTCTAAAATTTCCTAATAAAATTTACAAATGATAATGTAACTACATTTCTAGAAATTTTACAAAACATACTTATGTTGCTATACAGTTATCACTAATCAACATTACGGGGTTCTCGAAATCGTTTGGTTAATGATACATGAGACTTCCTAATATCATGCTCATTATTAACTGCTTGTACTTGAATGGTATTAGGATTTAAAATCTTGACCACAGAATAAGGCCCCGACCACCGATTACAAAGGCTTTTTGTTATTTTATCACTTAATGAGGACTGGACCTGTGCTTTTATTAATACCTTGTCCCCAATTTGGTAAGATGTCGGTACCCTCTTCTTATCATATTTTCGCTTCCTCTTTTCCCATGCATGTTCCATGTTTTTGAGAGCACTTACCCATATATTATTATCTCTTTGTCTAATATCAGTAGAGTCTATCCTCCACTTGATATCCAATGGGTCGCATACATCGTATGTATACACTAATTCCATGGGACACTTTTGATGTTCGGAATGAACTGATGTATTAAGCGAAAATTCTATCTCATGAATCCCACGATCCCATTTATTTTGTTTATCCGAAAAGTAAATTTTTAAACAATCTTTGATCACTCTGATGTATCTCTCACTGGGATTACTACCACTATGATAGGGTGCAATCCTTATGTCTCGGATCCCGTTAGCATACATAAAATCTTTAAAGCGAGACGACGTAAAGATACTGTGTTTATCATGGGTCAGAGAGTGAATAAATCCATGTCGACACATTCGTTTGTATAACTTATGAATTATTGTTTGACTGGATAGATTCCGAAAAGGTTCCAAAAATACCCTTTTCGTAAATGAATCAACCACTATCAAGCAAAAGCGACCAGACTGCGTATCTACCAAAGGACCTATGACGTCACATGCCCAATTTCCGTTCGGAAATTTCTCAAAACTAGAGACCAATTGTCCCATAACTTTCATATTATTACTTTTACTCAATTGGCATAAAGGACACGATGTTATGTACTCTCTTATTTGCGGTATCATGCCCTCCCAAGTATAGCGCATACAGATCTTCGCGACACGTTTAGAAAATCCCAAATGCGCCCCCGGCAATATCGATTCGTGATAGAATGCAATTATGTTATTGGTCAAACTTTTGGGGAGACAGATTTTGTAAGGATTTTTAATTGCTCGTGTTTTCTTACATAATATTCCTTTCACAATCTTATAATCAGGTACATTCTCCTTATTCTTAATTCTATCAAAAATAGCTTTCAATTCTGGGTTCCTGTTTTGGTGTTCTTCTATCGATAACTGCGCATAAGGCATATTCCATAAATTTACCATCAACATATTGATTACTTGTTCATCCAGGGATGGATCCTCCTGGAAATCCTCAAAATCTTCAGTATTATGTATGCGGGAAATAAAATCCGCTGGTACATTTAATGAGGATGGAACAGATTTCACAGTAAAATTAAATTCAAATAATTTATACAATAGGCTACCGTATTTTTTCACCCTTTTCAAATTTTTCAATGCGTACGCTAATCCCATATTATCTACACGCAATTCAAAAGGTGCGTGAAGAAAGGTTCGGAAACGCTGCATGGTTTCTAATGCGGCCATAAGTTCTAAAATAAAAATGGGCTTGTTTACATCGTATTTACGCAATTTACGGGAGAAAAATGACACTGGAATTAGTTTCCCTGTAGCTTTATCATATTGTGAAATCGCTCCCCCCAAAGAATGGGTCGAAGCATCCGATGACACAATAAAGCACGAATTTAGATCAGGAAGCTTAAGTACAACATAGCTTTCAAATAATTCTTTCAATTTCTTTAAGGCTTGCTTTTGCTCATCACCCCACTCAAACAACACCTTAGGAGATCTTAACCTAGAGATTGGTTCAAGAACTTCTTGAAACCCTGGAATGTATCTACTATAATATTGAGCGAAAGAACATAATGCTATTACACCACGCCTATTCTTTGGAGCTGGCAATTTCCGTATAAATTCAACTCTTGATGGATCAATGTACATATTACCACCTTCTATAATTTGTCCTAAATACGAAATTCTCTTTTGGAAAAATTTACATTTATCAATGGACAAGGTTAATCCATTTTCTTCCAATTTACGTATTACCATATCCAAGGTATGTTTATGAGATTCTAAATCTGGGCTACTTATGATTAAATCATCTGCATACCATGTTACACCCTGATCTTTCATAGAATAAAATATATCTGTGATAAGTTTACTTAATAGAAATGACCCATTAGCAATGCCAAAAGGAACATAACGATATTCAAATAAACCACGATGTGTGAGAAAGGCTGTAAATTTACTTGAATCCTCACTAAGTCTAATTGTGTGGTACGCTTTCATTACATCTATCCTGCTAAAGATCATACCATCAGATAATTCAGCAAACACATCCTCTATTCTAGGAGTATATTGAGAATTCAACACTAAACGTTTATTTAGATCAGTATAATTAATTACAAGTCTCCTGGATCCATCTCTATTACCTACCATAAAACACGGAAAGGAAAACTCACTAGTACTAGGGCGTATTATATTTTGTTCTAAAAGAGAATCTAGAATCTTATCCATTTCTCTTTGAGCCTTTCGCGACATTGGATAAGCCTTATGTCGAATAGGTGAATAATCTTTAAGCTGGATCAGATGTTCGTAATTAGGAACTTCACCTACACGATTAGAAAAAAACCGTAGGATATTTAGTACACAAACATTGTACATACCCTTCTAATGTTGGATCCATTTCAAGAAGAGCTGGATCAACATCTATGGAAAACTTCTGACTCTCATTGGTCATCCTGGAGATGCCTGGATAGAAATCGTTCAGATGAGGAGACATGGCAACCCTGGGTGGAATACTCTGCTCTTGTCCCAATCCATGGATTCTCTGAACAGGAACACCTGGGAAACTCCGTACTTCTGTATCACTAGCCGACGGACTTGGGATGGCAACACTGGACACCCTTGGCTGACTCTTCCTCTGCCCCATCATCCATTGTTGAGATGTCTGGACAACTCCTTGACCCCTGGCTGGAACATCTGGTTGGTCCTTCCTTTGATAAGTTCCATGGGTAGACATAGGTCGATCAAGGCTGGCAACCCTGGAGACGCTTGAGTGGTTTACCCCTTGGATCCTCTTCCGACGTTGAGAAGATTTAACAACTCGTTGAGACTTGGACTGGACTACATCCTCAGAAGAGATGGCAACACTGTCACCTCCATATGGGTTGGCATCACTGATGATCCCACTAGACTCGGCACCTTTGGATGGAACTCGCCCATTGGATCCTATTGGATACAGGAAATCTTGTTCCGCACAACTAATGTGAGGTGAAGATGAATTCACAATAAAAGTTTTCCCAGCATCCATATCATCTGGACCACGCTCATCTCCTGTCAGAATCGCAGAATCCGCACGAAGAAACATTTGTGAAATTAAATCACCTCTCCCCCTGTAACATAAATCTTGATTAACAGAGTCAAAACTATTTTCTTGCTGATCACCACTAGTGGAAGGAAAAGGATGTCGTATAGAAGAAGATTTATCGTATATTAATTGCACTGCTCCACCTTCGATACCTAAATGTAATACGTTGTTATTAATGTCTATTGATGCTTTTAAATATTTAAGTTCAGGTATGCCAATGATAAAATGTTGGTCTTAATCGTGGTGCCAAAAAGAATTTTAATCTATACACACGACTAAGAAATTTCAACGGTATACCAACAGCACCCTCCAATTCAACCTTATTATTGTCCACACTAACTCCACTAAATTTATCAGGCAGTATTTGAATCGGATGTTTAAGTTTATTATTCCATGTTAAAAACTGCTCTTTATTGAGGAGCGAAACAGAAGAACAAGAATCAAGACTCCCAAGAAATGTTCCACCGAGTATATATGCATGCACAAATGCAGCAATCATTTTCGATTTATCTATTTTGGATGGCATATCAACACAATTATTCACTTCCTTAGGTTTCAAATACGTTCCCGACACCACCTGCGGGGATCTACCCTGAGACTTTTGATCACACACATTCGAGGTCATATCGTAACCACCTTGAGTGATCTGGTTAACCATCTGTCTATTATTATTATCCTTGGGGACAATCCTAACATTATCTTTTATCACAGTTGGCTTCCTGCTCCCCTGATTCGTGTTCGTTTTAATACTTCTATTATTAATCACTCGTTGACGTCGAACCCAACACCTCGAAACAAGATGCGGACCCCCACATTCAAAACACTGTGGTCTTGGATTACCAAGTGTATTCTTCAATTTAAGTTCACTTTTATTTTGTCCTACTAATGCTGAGTACGTTGAAATATTTTTAAGATGCGACATATGCTGCTTGACAGCATCTATTACGGCACCAAGACTATTTGGAGGAGTATATCGGAAAAGCTCACAAGATAGTTGGGGGTTCAATCCACTCAATATAATATCTTTCACTACACTTTCATGTAAAGCACCTTTCACAATGGTATAACTATCGCACACCTTTTCGATATATGCCATGGCAGTCTCATGTAGTTGTTGCAAACAATAAACATAAGTATCCATTACATATTTTCGACCAACACCCGTAACTAACTTAGTAAACAATGCATTACTAATTTGCACCCAATCATTCGTTACAGATGATTGTGAAATTAGTTCAGAATGTAAGGGATTTGCAGTTTTACCCAATGCGGATATAACAAGAGATTCAGTTGGAAATATATTACGTTTAGCTATTCTATATACAGACAGCAAAAATTCAAAAAAGAGGCGATCATCCAACCCATCACACATTGGTATTTGCATACATAAATTTGAGAAATTCTCACCAGCAGCACGAAGAGTAAATTTATCCATGTTTACTATAAAAGGTGAAAACCCTCTTAATAAGCGACTTTCGTCTCCATCCCTATTATAAATGCATTGCATTGGATTTGTTCCCTCATTATTCAAATCCCATTTTGACATCGAAACTTCGGGCTTTTGGTTACCCCCTGTGTTATACCAATTACTCATGTCAACACAATATGTTGGGGACGATGTTTGTTTATATTGTACAAAACCCGTGTTAACATATGAATCCGTTTGAACCTGCTGGTTGACACGACTAGGCGTCATATCATTTACGTCACTGTCCGACATAACTAACAAATTATAATCACTTGAAGGAGACAACGAAAGACCACTCCTATCAAAAAATGGATTTGTACTATCATGTCGAATAACATAACCATGATCCCCATTGGGCATATTATTTAATACTAGCTGACCGGGATAACTAATACTAGAGCCCTCAAAATCCATTGTAAGAGGGATTTACCTCCTCTATTTATTCTTTCTCGTCTTTAATTTCTTTCCTTTTCTTATGTGAATGAAAAAAAAAACAATTTAACTTATTATGAAGATAGTAGCTTGATAATATCAAAACTAACATACACAGTAAATAGCTTTTATCTATCTTTTCAGCGCTGACCTATTTTTTTTTTCTGGTGCTGCAAGGACACGTAATTAATATAAACAAGAAACAGGTTTTTAAACATCTGCTCACAACAGAGCAAAAACATGCAATAACAGCACCCACTTCTTATCGGCAGACAGAAACGAGTAACCTTGACTTGTTACGTATCTGGAATGTAAGCTATCTACCCTAACTGAGGTCAACACACCAAGAAAGACAAAACATCGACACGCCAATTCATACAACGATGTTTTGTCATAGAAATAACATAACTTTATTCTTGTAGCTTCTTTTCCTATTTTTTTTTACTGCCGAATAGCGTAAGCAAACTATCAGACAAATTGCATAAATTCTTAACAATCGAGCTAAACAAAAATACTGACGACCGTACTTAACTAAATATATATATACATAACATGTACACTCGTCTACAACAATCAATGACCTGATTATATGGTATTATGTCGGCTTAACAGACAGACAGAAACTCACGAACATGAAGATAGCTACTTAAAGCTGTGCAACGTACCCCGTCCCATATAATATGGAATAGCAGTGACGTTGGGTGGAAGTGAGCCGGAACAATTAAAACTGCCCTACAAAACTCACTACACTGAAATTACAATTGAATTTAAATTGTTTTAGAATAATGATTATATGATTTAATAAAATATAACAAGCTACGAATCTAATTAACTCAATACCTATCGGGTTCATAGGTCAAATGAATATATTAATTGTAATTTTATTGCAAAGAAAAAGCTGTATATGATCGAAAATATTTATATGACAACTTGAATAGATAGATATATATATATTACAAACGCTATTCATACAACAGAATTTAATCTATATGTATTATCAAAGCATATAATTGAGTCACTTACCAATGAGTAAAACTGCTTGTCCCTTTTACAACACATATATGGGTGTTTCAGTATTCCTCTCATTATATTTTTACACTTCTTCATAGAATCAAATGTTCTTACGAGAAATAGAGAGAAAATTCTTTTCTATATGTCGTGGAATTTCTATTTAACGAAAAAATAAGTAAGGCAAACTGGCCAACCATTAATCACATCACTCGAAAAGAACCAATTTCTTCAATACGGAATGTAACTTCACCCACAAAATGTCTCATGACGAAACCTTATAGGAGGAACATAACACAATAATATTTTAACGTATATTATAATATAAATCACACTCAAAAGTAAGGTTTCTTTTCACGGTGTTAATCCACTTTACGTTAATGTCCCTTCGAACCATGCCTATACGTATTCTATTTAACAAGGCAAAGCTTCAAAATTCGATGTGTTCCACCTGATACTTTAAGTAGCTATATTAACCCGAATCCGAATCCGCTACCAACAGACATCGTAGTTCCATTTTCTGGCACTACGGCGCTGCGACACTGAAATAATATCATAAGTCTCGAGTTCTGCTTTTTTTTCTTTCTCTCTTATTCTCTCTTCCAAATATCGTTACACCCACAATAGGGCATAACAAGCATTTGAGAAATTCTCAGTTAACGTGCATATTGTTCACAATTGTATGCCGATTTCTTCTTCTTAATATGTTATCTCGATTACTATTAATTTCTTGGATTAATATTATAGGATTTTTGTTGTTGAGCTTTGGTGCAACGTTGTATAGTTAATTATTGACAAATCAGGCCCTCAGAGGAAGAGGTAGTCTTATCTTGTGCACATTATGATTGGTACATTATATCTGCATACCTTTTGTAGGTAGCTTAGTAAGAATAACAAAGTAAAAGTGTCAAATTTCTTTTAGAAGTACATTGATAATCAAGTGATTAAAAATTAATAACTTTTAACAAAACATAACAAGGAAAATAAATACTCAGTTATCTCCAATGCGCAGGTTCATTCACTTCTTTCACCTGGGCAGGCGTCTGCTGAAAGGCTTCTGAAATGAAAGTTCTGGAACGAAAAATTCTCACACACAAAATAGTATTATAAATTGAACCCGGGGACTCGAATGTGTTCGTAGTGTCCCGACTACTTATTAGTCGAAATTTAACAAATCTTCTTAGTTAAAAATTTACTGGACTTAATTAGTAGTTACATTTATCTCCTTCAACACTATGCTAATTATTAGGTATAATAACAAATGAGTTTAAATATGATCTTAACTTTGTGGTTCATATTTTTCAGCTTGTTGGGGTATAATTATCATCTTTGCTCGAAGAACGCAAAGCAAAGAGAAGGGGAGACTTACGTTTCCAAAGACAATGTGGGGAGGTCTCCTGTTACGGGGTAAGTACTATCTACCTGAATTGTTAGTGTATTATTCTTGAAGCATGCGTTTTCAATTACTTCACTTCAAGTTACCAATTCGTTTAGCTATTGAGTGTTAACATAGTTTTGTGCTGAACTCGAGTGCAACGAAATCGAAGTTCGTACTCCTGGGAGTATCTCATACCGATTTGTATTATCCCTGAATTAAGTGAAAGCCACTACGAAAGATAGTGTCCGAAGTTGCAGTTTAACAGTGATTAAAAGAAGTGCGTTCATTAGCTGTAGTTGAAGTCAATGCTTCGGATAGTTTACTACTTTGTGTGACTTCAATAGCTGTGAATATAGTATTTGTTTCCCCAAGGAAAAACAAAAAACGTTTACTATAGTTTTGAGCGTGTCACGCATACAGAAAGTGCGTGAGTCGGGTTTCGGTCTCAGATTTATTTATTTTCTTTCAAAGTTGGAAGCGATTGTGTAAGTGCCAATAATCACCGGAACTTGGGATCATTTTGACAGCGATATTAATTGACAATGGTATTCCGGGTCTCGAACTCGGGACCCTTAGTGTAAATAGGGATGATATGTGATAAGCTAAGTTTCTATTGAAAGTATTTGATTCTAACCTACTTACACATAACCAATTTGATTATAAACTTGAGCTCGTGCGGAACGATAATTTAGATATCGGATAAAAGAAGTGATTCATCGGGGGATCGAACCAGAGGTCGTTAGAAGCAATTGCTCAACTGAGACTACGGTGTATCCCAGTCGTGTTGATTTATTGGGTTACATTATTATTATTATTCGTTTCGTTGCAATTTCATTCCCCTGTTCTTAATTGTTTCTATATTTTCTCGTTGTAAATGTTGGTATGTTCTTCGATGTTGACGCTACGCGCAACCATCCTGAGTTCTTGTTAGCAGCTGGGTTCACTGCGTAACCTGATAAGAGGTGATTTGCTTTAGTTTTAACGCTGAATGGGAGGCGGGTTTTTAGGAAGTATCAGCGAACATTTTAAGAAATTTCATTAAACAAAATGATATTCGATTAACTTTTAAGTTTTAAAGAGTATTACTTTTGTTTGTTTATTTTGACTTTTAACTTATTTCACTTGAATGTATATTTAACGTCAAGTTCTTATATTTATATCCTAAAGTTTGTCTATCATTCCTAATCCTAATCCTAATCCTAAAGTTTGTCTATGGATTATCTGACTTTGACTTACCGTGTGCCAACGGTGCTGTGCGCTGTTGTGATGCAGAGCCGCTTATGGAGAGCCACCAAATTTGAAAGTCTCATGACGTATAGTTTTTGAGTCTTTTGTTTGGTTTAATCAGAAGTTTTATTCTGACTAGAATTAAGTTAGTTTATACCGGATTTATTAAAACCAAGTTGACAGAGCTCGAGTATCCTTAATATGTGTCATGTACATTATGAAAGATTCTATTATTCGATTATTGAACCTCATTACGGCATGATGTACTCCTAATGATTCTCTTCCAGTGTTTTATTATTATTATTATTGTTATTGTTATTATTAATGTACAAGTGATAGCGTGATTTAATACCACTCTGCGTTGTATTGTCAGCGTTGTGTGCCTTTTAATCAAACCAAGCTAAGGTTTTATCTTGTATCAAGGCAGTTACACAGGGATGATTGAACAACACGAGGATAATGGTGTAGTGGTAGGACAACATCTGGGAAGTTACTATAGCCCACAATGATGTATTTTTTGTAACCGTTACTTTACATAACATGTCGGTTGTAATATAGTCAAGTTAGTTACAATAAACGGGTTCTAGCCCGTTACCCAATGATGGGAGGACAAAAAAAAATTGGGGGCTCGATCTACACCCAATGTCCTTACGAAGTACATATGGTAGCCTTAACACTAAGTATACTAACATTAATGGTTTTACTAACATGTTTAATTATTTACCATCCTTAATAACTATTTAACTAGACTGTTGGCAATAAGATCAAGAGGTCGTCATACATAAGTTCAGCTTGCCAAAATGAACGAGAGATAGTGATACAATATGATACTACCAATTATTTTGATAAATATCATTAATGCCCTTATAATTGAAAATATTATTCTACAGTGAGCATCACTGTTAATACTTGATCATAATTCAACATGAATATAACAAAAGGTAGTATATTCTTACTGACTAAATGTAGCGAAGTATAGTACACAGGTAGGTATTTACATTTTTTAACAAAACAAAAAAAATGAATGGCCGATACATATATAATTGTAAATGCATTATGTACAATATGCGCAATATGCTAGTACATCGCCGTGGTTTGCCAATCTCTTAGCAATTTTACAGCAGCATAAGTTCACTTGTGTTCACCCAGAAGTGTCGCAGGAAAATTGCACGTATATATATATATATATATATATATATATATATATATATATATATATATATATATATATATATGCTGTCCACAGCAGCAGCAGAAAAGCATAAAAAAGACGACGGCGTATTTCTCCTTATTTTGGTGTTTTTATTTTTTTATTTATTTTTTTATATTATTGTATTTAGAATAGTGATTAAATTAAATAAAAAAATAAAAAATAAAATAAAAATAGTGATAATTGCTAAATAAACTCGAAAGAAAACAAACGGGGTAAGGCATGTGTGGAGTACACAAAGGCAGGGGAGTGCAGTAGCACTCGAAGTGGGAGAGCAGACAGAAGCTCATAACAGGCTAGAGAAAGATGAGGGCCTCTGTCAAAGAGCGGAGAGCAGTAACGCATAAAGAATGAGACTGTAGGAGAGAGGAAAAGAAGGAAGGGGGAGGGGAGAAGAAGGAGGCTGGCCGTCCCTATCGGAGTACCAGTTGGGCACGACAACCACTCCATGGACAAGATCCCTGGATAATATCCTTCGTCCATGTTTAATGTTAGCTCTGGGTCATTTATCTATCCACCTCAGAGGCGGTCGCAAGGACGCCCTGACCCAATGGGTCTGCAAGCAAGTGGGGGCTGCAATGGCGCCCCACCCCCAAATTACACTTGTCACCAAACAATGGGGTCGTGCCCATCTGGAGTGCAAATGGTCCCGGGTGCGAGACTGGGGAGGCTACACATCAGAGGCCGAAGAATCCGGATCCCAGTTACTCTAAATGCATTATGGGAGGGCAGATTTGTACATCCGCTCTAAGGTGCTGTGGCTACAACGTCTTGGGTCGATCCCATGGTGTGCCACTACCGGGCAGGTAAAGTCAAGCCCCAACGCCGGATATGCGAGCCAATAATGCCAGGGATTGGCGCACACCGGTGGCGGCCTTGCCGTACGTAAAAATGACCGTCCCATGAGGGACATGAGTCATTAACCTCCCGAGTACGTACTCTATTAGGTGGTGACCAGCATTGAAAGCGGTGTGGGTAGTTGCTTCGTGTATTGATACACGGAGCTGTTTTGCGTAGGATAGGTCAGCTATAGAGTAGAAAGGAGTAGCTAGGAGGTAGTTGTCGATGTCATGGACGACAGGGCCGTCCATGGGGGATTCATTAATCACTAAGAAAGAAAGTTCGTATGGGATAAAGAGATTGGGGTCCAAAGTGACCCCAGCAATAGAAAGGAAATAAGCCGAAGCAACCGAATTGACGTTACCAAGTGGTAAGTGATGTTCGTCTTGATGTCCTTGTGCCATGCCCATTGTTACACGTAAAATTTCAGATGATATCCTGGAAACGAATAACGGGCATAGTTAAAAGAGCCTATGTAAATGTCTGGTGGGGAGAATCAAGCTTCCTTTTTTTACACGGGTAGATAACTCAGGACAAAAGAAAGCGAAACGTAAACATTAACTCGTGTATCATAAGTAGGAGTAAGTTTGTAGGTGAGCAACAAAACCAAGGAATATTGACTCTGTTTTATTTTCCAGGTTAATGTATTCCTAGACACGAAGAGGGAGAGCGGCGAGTTTCTTGAGAGAAAGAAATAAAATAATCAGGCGTCGGAAACGGATTGATCCCTGTCATGTGAATGAGGAGTTTGCAGCTGCAGCGACGTATACTTAAAGTCGGATTTGAGTATACTTCATACAGGGATCTACGCATGTATGTATAAATGTTTGGATCACTAATAATAATTTCTCTTTTCAGCTGTGTCAACACTTGTTTTCCTTATATGTTCCCTGTGTTTGTGAGCATATTGGGAGTCTTATAGCAGAAGAAGAAGGGTAACTAAGTCGTGGCCGGCCACATTCACACAAAGAACAAAAAAAAATATTCATCCCAATATGTTGGCAAAACATTCATTTAGGTATCAACTCGACCTAACTTTTCCTGTGACGCGTCTTGGTATGGTAGGTATGGTAGGTATGGTAGGGCCCTAATTCTAAAAAAATGACTTGTTTGATCCTCAAATCAGTTTTAGCGCCGCCGAACTAAGATAAGTGCCTATTACACATGGCCTACTAGTGCCTCTTACGGCATCGAGGGGAGACGGGCATGGATCCCAGGAAGTAACTTTTTTTTGTTTCTGATTCCCGAAGAGTATGCTAAACAGTTTTTTTTACAATGTACACCTTCAGGCTCTATCTATAGCTATGTATGTACGTGTTCCGATGTGCCAGAGGTCATCTTTTAAATACGTGTACTCCACATTTTAGGGGTCTATGCGATATATGAGATATTCGACACACTCAATAAATAATATACTCCAAGTTTTCTTTTTTTTGTATGGCATAAGTCCGTCTAAATTGAGGCGACTGGGCCTCATAGTCAACCTATACGTTACGCTTAACATTCCTCGTCCTCACTATCGCTAGAAACTTCCAGCACGCGTGAGTTATCTCTGGGGAAATACTTCTTTAACCTGTCAATGGTTACAATCTGAGTGTGGTTAGGGTTTGCTACTAATTTGATTTTACAGACACTTGTGGGAGAAATACTCCTTAAGTAATACGGTCCCATAAACTTTGGTGTCAATTTAGGAGAAATATCCTTCTTAGGTAGATAATCTCTACACAATACTAAGTCACCAACTTTTAGCTTGATAGGTTGTCTAGTGCGATCAACTCGTAATTTTGTCTGCTGCTGTGCATGCGTCATAGCCTGCTGAGCTAACTTACGGATTAGTTTTTGTTGTTTCTGATGTTCCTGTATTTTGTGAATTGATACTGGGTGTCCAACTGAGTGGGAGATCTTGCCTTTTGACCAAAGACAATCTCGTATGGGCAATATTTTCTAATAGGAGAGGTTGATAAGCATATGCACACAATCGGACATATTCCGCCCACTTAGTAGGCTGTTTAGCCGTGTACTTAGTGAGAAAATTTGCAATGACAGAGTTAAATTGCTCACACAGCCCGTTTGTTGATGGTTTGAATGTTGCAGTTCGAACATGTTTAATGTCAAA
The DNA here is from genome assembly GCF_964235325.1 of Thermobia domestica. Classification (NCBI taxonomy): domain Eukaryota; kingdom Metazoa; phylum Arthropoda; class Insecta; order Zygentoma; family Lepismatidae; genus Thermobia; species Thermobia domestica. Next base: position 87,327,230 of record NC_137457.1, on the reverse strand, counting down.
TAAGTCATATAGTTCGGCCATTATCGCTGATAAAAAAAATTAGTTCCCCTATCCGTCAATACCTCTTTTGGGGGGCCAAAACGCGTGATTAACTCGTCCAAGATGGCTCTAGCCACTGTAGGAGCTTTTATGTTTCGTAGCGAACATATTCCTTAACTATTTTCTCCATGTTGGGAAAGTGGTAACGTTTGTTCACTTTACTACTAGCGGCTTCCACACAGCGGAGACGAATGGGCTTCTTGTAATATGTCGGGGATAGCCTTTTCCGGTAACACTAGTTTATTATCTTTGTTCACGACTCGATATAGAACATCGTCAACTTCCACATAGGGTTTTAGAGCACGATCAGTAGGGTTATCTTTTTTCTTTGGTATTGTAAATTGGTAAGGTTGTAAACGGATGGCCCAACGCATAAGTCGAGAATTTAGCATCTTATTATTTCTTAGATAATAGATGCCGCAGGCATCAGTCCGAACAATAAAGGTGCCATCTGCCAATAGAAAGTGGAAATGCAAAATTGTCTTTGTAACACCTAGCGCTTCAAGCTGAACCGTGGAGTAGTTGAGCTCCGCTGGAGACAACGATTTTGAAAAATAGGCTATTGGGTGTTCTTTGTTATCTTCTTTAATTTGTGCGACGTATCCACCGATTCCGTCTCGACAGGCATGCGAATAGACTATGGCGTCCTGATTCGGGTCGAAGTGTGCGAGAACTGGAGCAGATATGAGACAAGATTTCAAAGTATCCCATGCTTGTTTCTCGGTTTCTCCAAATTCGAATTTGGCGTTCTTTTTAGTCAATGAAATAAGTGGTTTTGCCTCCCGTAGCCGAGATAGAATAATTCTCCTTCTCTCTATTAGAACTGAAAAGGAAGGAGCAGGGGAAACCAAATCGTCTAAATAACAGATTACATACTTCCACATGATGTCACCAAAGATAACATTCATCATGTTTTGAAAAAGGGCCGGGGCCGTGGTTAGGCCGAATAGTAATCTCAAAAATTCGAATTTTCCCCGGCTACAGATGAATGCAGCCTTCTCTATATAGCACGGACGGATGAGTAACTGATGGTATCCATTTTGCATGTCTAAGATATTTATGAATTTGGTACCGTTTAAGAAGACTAGTACCTCATCTATGCGCGGCACTGGCACAAAATTTGGCCTTAAAATCCTATTAAATCCTCTGTAGTCGATATGCGTGAAGAACCATCTTTTTTAGGTACTATCACAATTGGTGCCGAATATGGGCTCTTACTTTCCCGGATAATATTGCTGTCTAACAATTTTTGGATATCTTCTGCGACTATCTCTCTCTGTTTTGGTGTTTCTCTATATGGAGGGTGAGAAACAGGAATATCTGTGATGACCTCTAAGCCGCAGTAAGACGAGACTTGTCCCAGGCTACAACATCCCTAAATTCCATCAATAAGTCCAGTAACTGGTTTCGTTCTTGTGGGTTTAAGTTTGGACTAATATTTAGAACTTGAACTAATTCTTCCTTTGTTTGTGGGACTTTTTGGGGTTGTCCAGAGACTTCCACATCGTCTGTTTCATCTTTGTTAGTAAGATGTACAATTTGATTAACGGCCTGCACGTCATTCTCTGTCTCGTCATTTAAAGACTCAACCTGGGGAACAAGTTTCCCTAAATAAAGGTTTTTAGACAAGGTTCTAGTTCGATCCGAACTATTAAAAATAGTCAGAGTAATGTATCCATTTTCAGTAAAAACTGGTTCCCTGGGGATCATACAGGAGTGCAAATACCGAATTCCTTTGGACGGTATAAATTCCCAAATATGCACGTTCCCGGTTGGTGCGGTAATTTCTATGTCATACGAAGCCTTGGACGGCACGCGGACATTTGCTGGAAGGTGCACTTTATAGGTAGTGTCCGTATAGATATCAAGAATTTCGTCGCTCAACCCCATGGTTACTGGATCATTTACACTTCCTTGCGTTGTCAAAGGTTTTCTAACGTTTCTAACTGTCCTCTATTTGATTTGTCCTCTACAGGCTCATAACGCGCCTGTGAGGGCAGAGTGTTGGTTCCTTGTGCTATATTTGTCGCATAAAACGCTTCCTTTTTCTTTCTGGGAATAATCTCTGTACTCGAACTTTCTGTAGAACTAGCTACCAAAGTTCCACTAGGGCCTGGTTGGGAGGCAAGGTTGGATAGATTCTTTTCCCCTTTCCTTAAGTCAGGCGAATTGGTAGTTTCCATCTCAGGAGCACTGGAAGATACCGTGCCTTTCTTAGTTCGTTTACGTCTTGCCATTTCACGCCTATTAACGTTTCCATTCATTCTATTCGTAGGCTCCGAGGGAAAATTTGTAGTTTCCCTGGAACACACGAATACTCGAGATTTAATTTCTTTAGCAGGGAGTTTTTGCCTTTTATTAGCTACACTAGCAACGGGATTTATGGTATTTCCGGTGAACAATTTTGGAGACGGATCCTTACTCCTGAGTGGGAGGTTCCGTTTCCTATAAGTTTGGTTGTTTCTATAAGGAGGGTTAGAGAAGGCCGTTTGTCTATCATTGTCGTCCTGTGCCGATTGGGAATCGTTAAACGATCCTTTTCCTACTGACGGTGGGTATCGTTCAACATGTGTTAAATCTAAGGTATGAATTACACCTTGATGATGCCCATTTGTACCTTTTAGGATTGTGAACCATAGGTCTTCAACATGATTCCCGTCTTTATCTGCAAGCTCCAAGTATTTCGAATGAATTGTTGTGACATACTTGTGCAAAAAATCTATCCCTAAAATAACATCATAGGCACAAAACTGTGGGTCAACTACGTCTAGAAACCTTCGTTTGGTTGTCTTCAAGTGATCCTTGAAACAACACGCTATTCTCACTACAGGAATGTAATCTGTGGGGTGTGCACCTACGCCACGAAGCTTTACATAACCCTTCAGTCTCGTAGTGGAAATGTTGGGGGTAAGAGGGTTTTCGAAGCCAGCGAAATTTCCGAGCCTGTGTCAATAAGGCCTTGTGCCCAGCGATATCCTATTTTTATCTTGACTGTACAGAGCTGAGACCGCCCATGGCCAAAGCCATAGGTATTTTGGTGAGTGTTTCTATACATTTTCCGGTTCTGCTAGTGTAGCCCGGTTCTGCTACTACTTCGTCTCAGTAACAAGAACTAATCTGTACAAATCCAGGTTGGGTAGTTTGTTTAATGCTTGACCAGTCCAAGCGGTAGTTTTCCCATATTACGTCATAACTATTCCTCTGACTAACTAGTTTTTGTGCTGTGTGAAGTTTTCTAAGATATTGCATGCACTGTTCGAAATTATCACAATCATCCTCTTCAAGCATTAGCTTATTTAGGACGTCTGGCAACAAACTCATTCTAAGCTTACTCATTAATTCACTTTCATTAACCCAACCTCGTAAGAATTTCAAATCCCTTATTAACTTATAAATGAACACTAAAGTACTTTCATTGGGTTGTTGTTTTCTTGTATCAACGTCATATTCTAATATTGCAGTGTACTCAATACTAGGAAATGCCTTTTTAAGTTTTTCATTCATCTCGTTATAGCTTAAGGGTGAAAGGTTTGCTATGTCTACTAAATAGAAGGAAAGAGCTTCCCCTTTCAAACAATAAGGGAGGTAATTTACTATCTCTGGGGTCGACCATTCGTATATGCTAGCCACTAATTCATATTCTTGCAAGAAACTTTCCACGCACTCATGTCTATTACCAGAAAAGGGGGGAATTTCAACATTTGGATAGATCTTGAATACTTGTGGTTTAGCACCAATAGTAGAATTTTGATTGTCACCCTCGGGAGGAGGGTTGCTAACTTGGCCTGTTCTAACTGTATCTGTAAATTTAGGTTTCTCAAAACTATATGGTATAGATGATCGGTAGCCGGAATAGTTTTACTTTCTTGCTCAGATTTTATATTTATACAAGGCTTATCCTCAGGATCTAATTTTTAAAAAGGCGAAAAATTTGATTTTTGCTTGTCAGAGGTCTTATCTTCACTTGATGAATGTGAAAAGGGCTCATCTTTTAAATCTAAGGACCTGTCTAAAGAAGCTGAGGTGTTGAAATTTTCAGAAACGGACCTATAGTCGGTATCAGTTACGCTTCTATTTTCTATCTCGGAGGTTTGTTCTGGACTAAATTCTTATGTATAAGATCTATCTTGTTCGCTAAGTACTGATTTTCTGTCTTTTCTCCTTCGCTAAATTCTAATTTCTCCACTGGGGTCGTGGATGTAACTACGCTCCTGGGTGGCGAAACAAACACTATCTGTAAGGGATCTAACTTTTCCTCTTGTTGGTATTTTTTCATTTCTTTAGTTGCAGGTGATTCACCAGTTTCGTTATAGGAACTAAGTTTAGAACTAGCACTAGCTGAAGTTTGTAATCCAATATTATTAACACTGTTAGTTTGTTTGTTAGATTCACTTTGGGTTGGAAGGGTTGAGGGATCGTCTCTATTTTCTAACTCATCCAAACAAATTACTGACGCACCAATTTAAGCGTAATCAAAATTTTTTACCAATATTCTCCTTTATTCAATTCTCGGACCAGGAATCCTTGTCTTCTTCTTTTTCTTCAATTTGTTTCTGGGTGTCGGAATAAACTGAGGGAAAAGCATCATCACTTTTCTTCTCATCGTCTAGCATCCTCTCAACTAGAGCAGGGGCGATGAGGTCATTTCTCAGGTCAGCGTCATCTGTGGGAGGGTCTTGGTTCGCTGCTCGGGGAGTAGAAACCGTAGGAGGATCCCAATGGTCATATCGGAGTTCTTCGGATTTCCAAGGTTTTGACTCATCCTCCAGTTATGACACAGGAGGAGACTCCGGGTTATCTTTTTTAAATTGCGCTATTTCTTCGTTTCGTAATTTCTGCAGTTCGTATCCTAACCAATCGTCTTTCAAAGAATCACCCCAATCTGAATCTGCACTACTAATATCTCCGTTTGACCACCTAACTTTAGTAACTACACTGAGTATGTTATCTATACTGTCCAAATATTGCAGTTTCTCTTGGAGGGTAAGACTATCTTCAAACATGACAGTGTTGGTTTGAGTAGCTGTTGTCCGAATAACTTTAAGATCACGATCTGTGTCAATCCGGATCATTGTAGGAAACTTATGTTCGGTCTGAACGCTAACATCTTTCTTTTGAAAAACGTCGGTCTGTGTTTCCATATCAAAATTTCCAACTACATTTTCCTCAGGTAATAAGTCTTGAAAGGGGGCTGAGGGGTCAGCTTGAAAAAGAATACCTAATTTCTCTTCGTCGTCACCTTGTCGACGAACAACTGTGACCTGTACTTTCTTGTTCCGTAATTGTTTAGTTAAAGGTCGAAGTAAGTTTCCTACTGCAGGGGACAGTTCCGTTTGTAATGAATGCTTAATCTGGTCTATTAACTCTTCATCGTTAGGTTGTGTCAGAGAGCGCAATTCATGTTCATTGTTCTCGTCAGGGCTCTCAATTTTCGTTTCCCTTGGTTCGGTTCCTATATTTGCATAAATTGGCTTTTTATTCGTTAAAGTCTGGGGTTCGAGTCCAATATTTTCGTAAATTGGCTCTTTACTCATTGATATTCCTGATTCAGTATCTAATTTAGCATACATAGTTTTAGGACCGATCTCATCATAAACTGTTTCATCACTACTACCAGCATAAAAAGATCGAAAGGTCGGTCTTTGCATTTCTAACGGCGTTGTAGGATCTGACAGTTCGTATTTAATAGGAAAATATAACGCTACTGGGCTATCTGGTTCTTTTGAGACACCAATATCTTTATTGCCTGAACTTAACACTAAGTTACTTAATCTATTTTCTTTATCAGCTAACTTATTATTGTCTAAAGGTCTTTGGTTCGAGGGGACATCAGGTATTACACTTGATGTTGATTCTATCTCAATTGTTTCTTGAGGGCATTCCTGACGTGCAGTTATTAGTTCTGCGATTTCTAATTCGTCTTTTAAATTTAATTCATTCACTAGAGTTTTCGGATCTACCCCCGGTGGGGTTTCGTCAGTATCTGAATTTACATATATCGCCCTGGGAGCTGGTGTTGGTTTATCACTCGAACCAGCACTTTGTATTTCTGTATCATTTCTAGTCGGCGTCAGGAGTTTGCGGGCTACCGGCCGTTGGTTCGAGATGTCTGGGCCGACTCCACGTATCCAAGTAACTCGGTAATGGGTTCTTTTTCCAACGGCCAAATTGAGGGGGAGAATGCCCATATACTGGGATTGCCCTAAATCTAATAACTTTTATTTTCTGCGCAAAACTCATTTTTGATGAATAAATCTGTTTTTCTAGTCAGTGGCCTCTTAAACCAGGGCAGAGTGTAATCAACCTATTTCATCTGATACAATAGGAATTTAATCACTGATAGCTACTTCCCTCGGAAATGCTACGTCAAATTTTTACGTATTATGAGACTTATTATTATTTCAATATCTTTATTTAGCTTCCTTTGAACTTGAACACTCAACTTCCCTTTCTTTATAAAATTGGCTTTACTTTTTAGAACGGGAAACGGAAAGTGACTAGACAGCTGTTTATAAAAGAAATTTTTTTCACTAAAGGTGATTTTACTTTTTTACTTCTATTCTTTAACTTGTTTTCTTTTTTTAACTTCATTTTTTTTAAACTATTTTTTTAAATGCACACAAGGGGATTACTAACATTCAACCATTGGATCATGTACCTGCATTTTGCTTTTGGTTTGTTGCATTTGCATAAATGAGAGTTTTAGGCAGTTATTCCCAGGCAGCCGTCGGACATGCACCCCTAGTACAGGGGGGCCTGCTGAACCCAGAGGATAAGATACCTGTGACTCCCAACCTTTGCATGGGAAAGGATTTTACATGCAGACCGTCGAACCTTCATCCCTTGAAAGGGGAGGTTCTGTTGCCCAGAGATAAACTGACTGTGATCCCCTTAAAGCTAGCAGAAGCAAAAGCAGGTTTAGGGTTTTGCAAGTACATCAGACAAAAGCTGAATCCTGTCTTAACACTCGCGTCCCGATTTTACATTTCCATTACTACACAAAACGCCGTGAGGTAGACTGAGTCTTGCTCTGCGGAACCTAGCAACTATTCCGCTGACTTATAACAACTTAGAGCGAGAGAAGTTGAGAATAAAAAATTTTCGTCGCTAAAACTTGTAAAACTCCTTGTAAAACGCACTACTTAGAAGAGAAGGATTTTACTTGTATATGAGAGTCATAAGCTTGCGTGGTGTTAACTAAATTTACTTTTTAATTTATCGTTCTAAGGAAAATACACTACACCATTTGTTATTGTTAAACTAACTTTGGCTAGCACAATCGGTGGAATATGATGGTCTCTGTAACAGGCACATTTTTGAAGAAGTTTACCTATTGTAGAGACTCACATGTGTGAAATTCGGAACATGTGGTGAAAGAGAACGTATTATCCGTTTAATACGTTAAGTGAAAAAGAATTAAAAAATTCGGTGGAATTTATTAGAGAAGTAAAACAATGAAATGAAGGAAGCAGGTATATTTAATCAGGGGTATGTATCAGAGGGTGGTTCTCTCAAAAACTGCAAATTTTCCCGAATTTTGCACATGCAAGTCTCTACAATAGGCAGATTTCTTCAGAAATGTTCCTATCGCAGAGACCATCTTGCCAGAAATGCCGTACAATTTTTATGCAATTTTGCCCTTTTGTCTATCATCACCTCTGACACGGAATTAGAGAGAGAGAGGGAGAATAAGAGATGTTCCCGGAGCTGAGAGTGAGGTGCTTCCATTCGAATCAACGAGTTGACAAATAGACGCTTGCATAATGAGAATTTGGAATACAAACAACTATAAAACATCAAAGTGATAATTGCAAGCACTATCACCTAAAGTTACGAACCGTGACGGTCAGTGAAACATGATCCGATGTCGGACGTCGAGAAATAATTTGATAATGAAATGAAAACAGAACTTTAGAAAAGAAATTATTATGATGCATTAGACACAACATCGTTGCCTGTTTCTTCTCCTCATGTTAAATTGTCTCATTTTACGATGCGAGACGAAGCCTGTGTCTCTTCTCGTGGTTAACCCAGTGTCATCTCGTGTTTCCGAAACAAGACAAATAGTTTTCTCGTCTTCTTTTTTCTAATTTTCTTTCGGAAACCTCATAACAATAGAAGTAAAATTGGAATCCATGCGAAGTCGAAATGTAACGAAGTTTACAAGTTACAATTGACAATCGGCTATGGAATGCTTTCGAGACATTTAAAACGCGATGAGTCCAGACAAGGACATGTCACGACTTGTGTCGGAAAACGAGACGTTACAGACGCTTTGTCTCATCTCGTCTCGGATTTAACAAAGCCTATATAGTCTCTCCCAGGCTGAATTGGAAACCTCTCACCAGAATTGAAGTGGGTCTTGTGTCAAGTGAGACATGTGGGTCAAGATGTGTAAGTCGGTTAGTGGGTCGTGGGTCAACAAGATGTGACCCACTGCAATCCACCACCTACCGTGACCCACCACAAACCAGCGATCCACCATAACCTACAAACTCACTACGGCCCACCGACACACTCTGCTTAGTGCATTGTATATAGCATCCTCTGAACAGTGGTGAATATGTCTACATTTTACTTTTAGGGTCTCTATTTTCTTTTTTTATCTTTTTTGGCAATTGTTTCTATTTACTTACCTGAGATGATTACATATTACAAGGAAAAAGCAGACTTTGTTAAATGAACTTTCGCTAGGTAGTAGTGCATATTTAAAGTGTTGATACTACAAACTGGGAGAACGCAATAACAGAAATTGCCTAGAAAATGCGGCTTAAAGTTTCGACTCGTCGTATATATGATACGACGCCTAAAGTTCCCGAGTGACGGTGTAGCAGAAAGTGGAGCATTCATGATTCACGCCTGTAGGAGTTCGAATCCCGCTCGAGTCAACTTGTTTTTGCTTTTACCAATAAAGTAATCATTTATAACTTCAAGTTAAATTTTTATTCACCATATGTTTATAATGCATGAAACAATAGGAATTTTTAAATCAGTTGTAAAACTTATTAATGTTTCATGTGAACTAGATACAGATATAACCTATTTCGTAAAGTCGTTAAATAAAAAATGTTCTTGACGATTCGTGTATATATCTGTGGACTGAGTGCGAATTGCAAGGGGGGATATTCGGAAATATTTACCCCTCATCCCTCTTGCAATTCGCACACTGTCCACAGATATAGACACGAAACTTCGGACTTCGGACTGCGGTAACCGTAATACAGCTAGCGATATCAATATATTTATGAATTAGGTTATATTTTGTATCTAGTTCACATAAAACATTGAAGAGTTTTACAACTGATTTGAAAATTCCTATCGTTTAAAATATATGAACATATAGTGAATTAATATTTTACTTGTAGTTATAAATGACTACTTTATTGGTAAAAAGCAAAAACAAGTTGACTATAGCGGGAATCGAACGCTGGACCCTTTACATGAGAATCGTGATAGCTCCACACTCTGCCACACAGTTACTTAGTAATTGTAGGCGTCGTACCACATATACGGCGAGTAAAAACTTTGAGGCGCTTTTTGTAAGCTATTTCTGGCTATTGCGCTTTCAAAGTTGGCCCCTAAGTTCATTTAACAGAGTTTGCCTTGTCCTTGTTAGATATACTCATCTCAGGTAAGTAAATAGAAACAAATACAGAAGAAGAAGAAGAACAAGAACGGAGATCCTAAAAGTAAAATTTAGACAAATTCACCACTATTCAGAGGATGCTATATACAATCGACTAAGCAGAATGTGTCGGTGGGTCGTAGTGGGTATGTAGGTTATTGGGTCACGGCGGATAGTGGGTTGCAGTGGATCACGTCTTGTTGACCCACGGCCCACGATCTACTTTATCTCTGGTGAGATTCTAACAATCCAGCATGGGCGAGACAATATAGGTTTTGTTAAATCCGCGACGAGACGAGACAAAGCGTCTGTCTCGTCTCGTTTTCCAACACGAGACGTGACATGTCCTTGTCTGGACTTGTCGCGTTTTAAATGTCTTGAAAGCACTCCATAACCCTCTCTTGTCCGATTATCAATTCTAACTTGTAAACTTCGTTACATTTCGAAGCCGCATGGCTTCCAATTTTACTTCTATTATTATAAGGTTTACGAAAGAAAATTAGACGAAAGGAGACTAAATAACAATTTGTCTCGTTTCGGAAACACGAGATGACACCGGGATAGCCACGAAACCAGTGGCGGATCTAGAAGCTAAAAACTGGTTGGCTGCTAAATTTAGACTATGATAAGTATATCATGACCTTACTATAAATTTTCAAAACTATATAAATAATAGCTAAAATTATTTTCGATAATCTGAAAGTGGGGGCATAGGCCCCCGCACGCGAGCGAGATCCGCCACTGCACTGCACAACACAGGCTTTTTCTCGCCTCTCTAAAACGAGACATTTTCACACGACGAGACGAAACAGACAACCATGTTGTGTCTAGCGCATCATAACCATTCCTTTTATAAAATTCTGTTTTCATCTCATTATCAAGTTATTTCTCGACATCTGACCTCGGGTCATCTTCCTTTCATTGCCTGTCATTGTTTCCTTCACTGACTTGTGTTCATAATTGTATTTTTTTCAAAAAAATCATTCTATTTTCTACGGTTTTCATTCCACGGTCAATCTACGATTTTCATTCTACCACTTGTGAAGTGGAATTTACATATGTTGGTTCTAATGGTGTTGTAAAGGTTTGTTATGTGTCTAATTGTTTGAAACTAATGTTTATTTAGACAATCGATATTATGTGGGGTTAATTGCATTCATCTCTTACTACTTAACTGTCTATGTATGGCATATCCATAAGTGTAGTGTTCTACGTTTTCCTTCGTAGAACATAGTTGTTTGAAGGCCCTGGATTAAGTGTAATTGGAACTGTATAATAGTCTAGGCATGTAACTTTGATGGGGAAATAGAAGTTAAAACTACAGCATGAAGTGTGGAAAGAGGGATTTTTTTTCTCTCTTGAAATATCTGTAATGCATTGCTTCTTTTCGTTCACTGTATCGCTATCTGTCCTCGCTGTTTCCTTCAGGCGTTATTCAGCGTGCTTCGGTGGCTAGCCTCTGCATGATTCACTATGTAACACAGTGTCGCAATAACTTCGCTTTGTCGTTAACAAATATAGTGCTTTTGCTGTCTTGAATATCAATAATACTTGTTGTGGAAAAAATAACTGAATACGAATCTGCTAAAAGTCTACTTATATAGTTTAATATTGTAATCTCAATATTAAACTATTAAACTCATTCCGGGAGCATCTGTCTCTTTCTGTCTCCCTCTCACTCACTCACTCTGTCTCTCTGCAATAGGCACATTTCTGGAGAAATTTTCCTATCGTAGAGACTCACATAGGCGAAATTTGGGAAAATTTCCAGTTTGTCCGCTCACCACCCTCTGATACAACCCCTGATTAAATATACTTGCTTCCTCATTTTCATAATCTCACTTCTCTAGTAAATTTCACCGAAATTTTTAACTCGTTTTCACTTAACATATTAAACGGGTAATACGCTCTATTTTACCACCTTTCATGTGCTGTATGCATTATTTAAAAAAGTACTTAGAGCAGATTCGATCCTCCGTTCTTTGGATTTGTAATCTACCATCTTAACCACTACACCAAGATCGTTGCTTGTTAACCGCTTAGTTGTTGGCATATGTGTTGTATTTGTATTTTATGTTCCCACTTCGACAATTTTTACTCTATTTTCTCCGTTCTGCACCTGTTTCTGGGTTTCTCTTTCCGTGTCGCCCTTTATTTACACTATGCACTATTCGTATTCACAGCTTATGCTCCTCAGCAATGTCTTATTCAGATTAGACTTTTCTTCTTGTCCCTCAGTAAACATTTGATTGATTTAATTCTCATACTCTCCATCGATGGAGCGCAGGAATGCCAGACTCAAAAAACAGGTGTACATTTACTTTTCTGACAGATAATACGTTTGCTATGAAGAAGACATGTTGAAGTCAAGAAAGTATTGTATTTCGACCTTGCAAGGATTAATGACTTTTGAAAGTAAAAAAGAAAGAGAAAAAATTTTTATCTTGCATTTCGCGAGGAGAACGGAAACACAAATTGTAATGAAGTTAAGAAACGAAGTGAGTTATAGTTTATAGTTAAAATAAAGAAGTGCGAATTTATGTCAGTGTATCACTCTTCTTCGTTTCTTCTGGTGTTAGTTCCTCTTCTTTTCACGGTAAGTAGTAGGAATTTTGTTAAATTCTTCTTCTTGGATTTGTGCCTTTTTCTTCTTAATCTTGTGTTCCCTCAGTTTGGTCTTCGTAAAATGGTTTTAATCGGTCCACCGCAATTTCTTGAATTCTATCCTTAAATTTAGATGGTAATTCTACTCTATACAAATTTGAATTTATCTTCTCTAGGACGCGTGCCGGGCCGTCATAGCGAACTGTGAAATGTTCGGGTAAGCCTATTTTCCTTGTGGGATAATATACCAAAACAAGGTCCCCTGGATTATAAGTTGTTTGTTTATGGCGCTTATCGTAAAACTGCTTTTTTGTCTGTTATGCGCCTGCTCGAGGTTATTTCGTACTTTCTTGCTGATGGCCGCTTGTTTATCTCTGTCAATTTGTATATGTTTTATTGATTCTAGCGTACATTCTGGCAGGGTCCTGGGTTCATAACCAAACAATAAGAAACTTGCAGAATATTTGGTCCTTGCTTGTACGTACGTATTGATAACAAAAATAACGTGCGGTAGCCATCTTTCACAATCCGTATGGTGTTCTTGCACGAAAAACTCTAGACAATTCTGTATGATTTTATTAGTTTGCTCTACTAATCCTATGGAAGCATGATTATATGCGGGTGAGTACTTATAGACGAAATCGTACTTCTGCGCCAAATTCTGTAAACGAGTTGCTCCATGTACTGGGTGTCGGTCCCAATATAATGTTGTAAAAGCTCCAAGTTTGAGGATAATATCATGTTCCAGAAATTTCTCTATGTTTTCCGCGTTTATGGCGTCTACTGTCTTTGCAATGACATATCATGTGGCTAGTTCCGTGGCTACTAGTATGTACTTATTTCTTCCTTCTCTGCTTGTAGGGACCCTAACTCGTCATATATCCATGTTGTTGCTATCTCTCTCACCGGGTGATGTAAGAGTTCGCCTTGATTCTTTTGTGCTAGTTTCTTCAGTTGTTGACATTCAGTACACGTGCGTATCTTATGAGCCAGATAGTTTTTCAGATATGGCATATGAAATTTCTTGATAGCGGTCTCGTATGATTTTAAAAATCCAAAATGCGGATTGGTCGCCTGGCGGTGGAAGGTTGTGAACCACAAATTAGCTACGGACTTTGGTATGCATAAAAGATGTAGTAATCCACAATCGGGATGGTTTTGTTTTCGATATAAGATGCCGCTTTTAAGACAAAAAAATCTTGCTGATCTGACTGTCGAGATCTTGTCCGGCTCCCTTCCTTCTAAAACGGAAATTCTGTCTTACTACTTGTCATCCTTGCGCTGTTATCTTGGGATATTCGGTAAAAGATCGTTATCATCTGCTTCTACGGTATTAACGTGAAGACTTTTTGATTTAAAAGCATAGTAGTCTTCTCCCTTTTCTTCGTCATTTCCGTGTTTTCCCCCTTCTTTCTTAATATATTGGGCCTGTTCTAGCCTACTGATTATATCTGCTGAGTGTTTGGATCCAAGCAAATATTGTATATCAAGATCATAATCAGCTAGAAATAACTTATATCTTGTGTACTTCCCAACCTTGTCCGGCTGGGCATTCTTCGTTGCGATACTCTTCGCGTCTACGTACAATTTAAATTTTCTTTTTAGTAGAAAGTAGCGAAATTTACGCAATGTGTATATAAGAGCGTATACTCTTTTTGCAAATGCTAGCTTTCTCTTCACTTTTCGTTAGCCTCCGGGAACAATAAGCAACCACCTTCTCAGTGTTAGGTTTTGGGTCATAGCAGGCGAGTAGTCCTCCTGCTTGAGTTTGACTGCAATCGCTATTGACGCGAATTTCTAGTGAATCGTCAAAGTGAGCAAGCAATGGAGCGTTTAGTATGTCTTCTTTTAATTGCTCAAAGAGAACATCGTGATTCTCTGTTCACTTAAATTTAGATTTGGATGTTACTAATTGTTGAAAACGCTCAATTTTTAACGTAACGTAATGTGGGCCCTTAGATATGAACATAGGCCGATAAAGCTTTTAAGAATCCGTTTTGTAGTCGGTCGCTTAAAATTTCGTATCTTCTTAGCAATTTTTGGATATATTTTAATGGATTCCCCACTAACAAGGTATCCTAATACGTTAAGTACATTATAGCCAATGTGGGTATTCTTGGGTGATGCTCGGAAATCGTGTTTCCTAAGCTTCTGGAATAATAATTCTAGATCCTGCAAGTGCTGTGGAAAATTATACGAACTATTAACAAGATCATCAGCAAAATTTTTAATTCTATCTGGTAGTCCCTACAAAATCATTCTCGTGGCAACACTAAGACTTTGGGAACTTGTTTTCGCCCCCATTGTGCATCTCAAAAATTCATATGACTTTCTATTATGGTTGAGCTCAAAAGTCATATATTCACGGCTCTTAGGATGCAACAAGATTTGGAAATATGAATTGGAAAGATCGGCAGTGCTTATGAACGTTTTCCCCTTTATAGTGTTTAAAACGTCCTCTGTTGCTTGAAATGGTACCGACAAATACTTGGTGTAAGTGTTGCATTTTTCCAGGTTGAGAACTATTCGAAATTCCTGCGTATTAGCCTTCTTGAGCAAAAGAAGTGGACAAGAGAAGTCATTATTGTCAGTAGACCTGATTATGTTTGCCTTGATAAGGTCTTGAATTTGTTTATCTACTTGAGCGGTCGTGGAATACGGCAAACTTAGAAATTCTAATTTTATGAACGTATCCCCTAAAATATCCGATATCATCAGGTGCGTATGTAAAAACGTATCTATATTTAAATAACAAGTCATAAACTGCTTGCTTTTGTTTTATGTCAAGGTCGGGATTGACGTCAAAGAGTTCTTTATTGAAAAGTGTTTTTGTGTACTTTAAACGTTCTTCTGTTTCCTCTATTGTCTTAAATTGATATGCCTTTTCAAAGAAATCGGGTTCTTCTAGGGCGTTAAAATAGATTTCCTGCCCTTCCTCAAAAGCCGCCACTGGCGTGTTCCTCTTTATAGTTATGCTCTTGCCTTTTGGATTTGAGATTGATATTATCATTTTGCTTGTTTCTATCTTTTGATCGGGGGCATTTAAATTATGTTTCTCACGTAGTCCAGGAAGCAATGATGCATATAGGAATTCTCTGTTAGCCATTTTTTTCTTTCCTGTTACTTGTACATATTAACAACATAATATCGTGTCGTGCCTTTAAAGCAGGGATGTAATTGTCTTGTGACACGATACTAGTTGCTTCCATCTACTATCCACAGTAGACAGGAATAAATTATACTAATATCTGAACCAACCTACTTAGTAGGATTTTGTATATCAAAATGCGAAAGTGATTGATAAATTATAATCTAGGCATTTAACTTGTTAAATTATGCATTTATTGTCTTATAGTTTAAGTAGAGTTTATTGTCGGATGTTGTGATGTAGATTTAAGTAAAATAGCTAGATCACATTAATAAACCTGTTGGTGAATCAGTCAATTTGAGAGTAACAGAGATGCATTACTACATACCTCGTTGTAAACTGGAGTCGAACTCCTGGACACGGAGTTCGTCGTCGATGTTCCCCACACACAGTGGATGGATCTCCACTGGAATCGCTGTTGTTCTCCAGATGGGATTCCAAGAACTGATCAAATAACGTCTCCCCTGCGACTGATCTCTGGAACTGATCTCCTAACAAATTCTCTGAGACTGATCCTCATTCAGTCCAACATTACCTTTTTATGTTAATTTTTCATTATGACGAATTTTGTTGTTCTCTTACCAAAATCTGGAGCTCATACATCTCTGTGCTGAAACTGTGCTGAAATCGCAGTTTCTGCATTTTCTCTCATTGACCAAATTCTACCCACAGTTTACGTCTGCGATTTTCACAATTTTACCTAATTTTGATAATGTGTAATTGTGAACACAAATTTATACAGACTTTACATTTTTCTTGTTGCTTCAGTATTTGTTTATATTCTTGTGACACTTGCAGACTCGTGTCTGTTACTTCATGAAAAACAACAATCATAAGCAGTATGTAACCTGATGTTATAATCTGTATGTCTGCAACCTAATTAATTTCTCACAACAAGTTAATTTATAAACAATACTTCACTTTTCCTCTTTGTAGCCAATTAATAAAATTGAATGAATTTTGATATTAAAAATATTACTGAATTTTGGCATACCGTGACAATATGCATGCGATCTTGGAGGCAAAGTTATTTCCTTAGTCAGGTATAGACAATTGTGATCCGTCTGTGATACTATCTGAGTCGTTAAAGCTGACAATGTATTCTATGTACTTTGAACTGGTAAATGCGGTTTCCTCGGTCGTTTAAAATACGAGATTGTGTTCTTGTTTAAATCAATGGTGGAATGCGAACGTTGGAGAAAATCGATTCCTATTATTATTGGCATTGTCTTGTCAATTACTCTAAAGTAATGAGTGAATGTTTCTGACCTATTTTAAATTTTATTAATGCTATTTGGTTCAAATGAATGTTACTGCCTGAAATTCCTTTTATTATTGTCTGAAATGGAATTATATTTGTCCCAGGGGGAACGATTTGGGTGGGGCATAGAGAAGCAGTACTTCCTGTATCAATTATCGCATTTTGAAGGCCTACTTTAGTTTTAATTGTTAAATGCGACCTGTTATTTTCGTCCTCTAATGCAAAATTTTCCCGTCTTTCTGCCAATTGTCCTAATTGTTCGTTTATTACAGGAATTTCGTAATTTGTGTCGGTTTCTTTTGGGTCTTCCCTTTCCGTGTGATGGTAACTATCGGCTCTATTTTCAAGGGGCTGCCATATGCGTTTTTTTGACGCTTGTAGCAATTAGATGCCCCATGGCCCCGTTTCCGGCATATTGCGCACACCAATATTTGATCTTCCGTGGGAGCCGCCTGTTGATTATTCCGGGGTTGTCCCTGTTTTTTTTCATTATTATTGTTTCTCCTTCCGTTGCCCTGGTTCCTATTCCTTTGATGACTTTTATAATTCGTCTGGGCTATCACCAGCGACAATTCTGCCATTTTATTGGCCAGGGTAGAGAGGTCACTTTGTGGAGGATTTTGCTCTTGCTGGGGAACGGTCTTAGGTTCCTGGCTTGTGGTTTAGTTTCTTGAGGGTTGGGTTGAAGAATTGCCATGGAAAGATTATTTTGTTGTTGATATCCTGGTATATAGCTGTTCATTGGCTGTGTAACAGGTTGCATCTGCACAGGATAGGTATGATGGTATAACTGTTGTCCAGGATATATTGACTTTGGTTCGGTTGATAGGCCATAGGATGTATTATTCTGGCCGTATAACATATGTAATTTTTGTGATAGCTCTGCGTGTTCTCTTTTCCTTAAAAGGTCATTAGCTGCTTCCGGTGTGTTTAATTTATTCTGTAGCGCTTCTATAGTTGCAAACCTTTCTAATGCTATCTTATTAAGGAAATCCCTCCGCAAACCCAAAGATAAATGGTGGATCTTTTGTTCTTCAGTCGCTTCCGGTAATAACTGCCTTATGGCTCGAAGTTTACGTAAAAAGTACGAGTCTATTGGCTCGTCCATTCCTTGTTGTACCTCGAATAATTCCTGCTCTTCTTTATACGATGGGACCTTTGGTCTACATAAAACTACTAACTGAGATTTTAGATTGTCGTAAATCATTGTATCAAATTGATTTTGATTTTTAAGTTGTAATACGAGACCTAATGCCGTGTCTTGTAAATATATTGGTAGAATTTCCTTCTTTTTAGCCAATGACCATTCCTGCAATTCTGCCATATTGTCGAATATCATAAAAAAACTGTCCGGATCTTCGTGCATGTGTCCCGCATACTTCGTTAAGTGTGGCATATTAAAGGATAAATAGGATGCACCCTCTATCATGTTTGTGTTATTCTCTCCTGATCTATATGTCTGTTTACCCGATCTAGTTTCCGGCATAAATCGCACTTGAAGAGAGGAAGACAGAAAAATTTGATAATTAAATTTAGAATTTTGATAGTAAAATTTAGATAAAATAGATTCTGATACTGACCTTGTGCCTGTTAAAAAGTTAATAAAAAGAGCGTCCCGTACAAAACTCCGACGCCCATCACCATGTAATGATTTTGGTAGAGTAAGTAATGGACCCGGATTTTATCCCCTCAGCAATTTTATTATAAAATTTGATAAATACAAAACGTCTTTGATTACAAAGAGAATAATGCTGTTTCCTCGTTAATGTCCAAGTAGAGGAGTATAGGTGTTTTGCGCGGTGCCCTTTCTCTCAAAGCAGTCTCCAAGGCACCTGCCGGTTCGGTGAGTTTGGAAGGATAGCCCATTCACCTCAAGGCAGCTTCGCAAGGCTTTGTTGTTGAGAGGATCCAGTGCGGCCTCGGGAAGGATGGGTGTCCCTTAGTCCAGTGCGACCTCAGGGCGGTGTAGGTGATTTGATCAGTTGGACGACTGATGCTGGGTCCCTCGTTGTTCCTCCTTTTATTTGTCCTCCTCGGGTCCTTTCGTGAGGTCCGTTGTCTTTCGGCGTTCCTCGGTATCCTTCCGCGTTGCTTGCTGTCTGCTATGTTGTTTATAAATAAAAGCACGTAATGAGTTGACACGTGCGTCTGTTGCTATGGGAGGATCCTTCCAATATTTATAGCGATATTGTAAAGCCACAGTTCACAAGTGACAGCTCAAATCATAGCCTCATTGTTAGTATTATATATACAAATACTAAACAGTAACGTGCTATTCAAGTGCATGTGTTTGAAAATACTCATTATGTCGTGTGCAACGTACACAGTAGGATCAAATTATTATTGATTTAAGAGATAGTACAGATGATCCACTTAATTTCCAATATTGCAGTGTATGATATGTAAAATTATATTTTCGCCGATGTAATACGGTATTCTAAATCTAACTTGTGTAAATATTAATGGCAAGAAAAATATTGTGAGAGTATGAAACAAGAATAAGATTATTTGCGGGTTATCCCACTCAAACAATTATTATAAGTAATAAAATCGTTACATATATGCCGGTGGCTTCATTATCTGATTATGCGCCACTAATGTTTGTAGTTCTAATACACGGTGATAATTAAATGGATTTATCACACAGAATGTTATAGATTGAAGGTGGTTCTAAATTAACATTAGCTGATATGAAAATTGACCCTGCAAATGAGTTTCTCAGTACAACGTTTAGAGAGGTGCAAATATCTTTGAATTTATCAACTTATCTCATACAGCTCACCTACATAACATTATCGATCTTATATTGAAAAACTACTAAAGTAGAATGCTAAAGCAAAATTAACGCATTTCACATCGATAGTGATGCAGAGAGTAATTTAGGATTTAAAGAACGCTTTTTTCTCACAATTTTAAGTCAGTCATTTAATTATTCGGTTATATTCATGCAAATATTTTGAATGAGGAGAATGATCTACTTAATTGCGTACATCGTTGTACTCATCAAACTCCAGCTAAATCCACTTTTTGTCTAATGGGTGAAACATATGTCGATTGATAAATTGTAATTATAGATGTAACATTGCTTGCGAAGAAATTTGATGTATCGCACGCGGTTAAAATAGCACAAAATGAAGTATTACAAAATATGAAACTTCGAATATAATATCCTATAAAAAGTTCAGGCCAAGAGATATTTTACCACACGAAATTATGGATAGTGCTTCCAGATCTGTTTTCCGGCATACTGCCTACGCGTATTATTATTTGTTTTGTTACTAATGCAGCTTTCAATGGTACTTATCACACAAATACTTTTAATTTTATGTTAATGAAATAATCCAAAGACAATAATATTTGGTCCTGATCTAGGAAAGTGCAGAATATTGTTTAATACATAAACCGTAAAACCTGGCCTAAAATTTAGTAATCCCTTAGGTGGATAATCCATTGGCTGCAGATTAATGCCACTGCAGGAAATTAAACACGATCAATATTTCGTAAATTGCTTCTCTACTTAATATTCAAACTAATTACATCTACATCACAAATTTCACACTCCTGAATTTGTAGTATATTTCAGCCATGAATTTCGATTGCGAAACATCAAATTAGGATAGATTCGTTATTTTATGTAATTTTATACACTTGTTATAACCCATATCCAGATAAATGTCTCACAATAACCATGACAACGCTACGCTTTAATTTACATATAATATGTGATTCGAGCATTCAGAAGGTGCTTAAAGAATACCATATTGCCTATAGCATTGATTTTGCAGTTATTCCATTTTATTAAAGATTCAATTTTTGGCTATCTTTCTTTGTCCCACGCCACAAAATTGGCTATCTTCATGACTCTTATTGTCAATTTCAATTTTGAGCACTATTTTCTGTCTACCTCTATATTCCCTTTTCTGAAAAGTTAGAATATGATTGCACGGCCTAGTCAAATATATGAAACGTTTTTAACAAAAATAATTTATTCTGGAAATACAAGTGCAACTGGAATTTAGAATTAGATGTATTTAAACCTTACAACTAATTTATTAACTAATGTTATAGTCAGTGTCCCAACTAATTTATCTCTTCCGTGAAAAAAGTGTTATCGCTAAATTTAACTTTGACATTATATTTACAAAATTTACCTATACTCATTATGGTTCGTAAATATATTGCTACAGACTGAATAGGATTATTACAAACTGAATGTAATCAGTAGTTTCATCACAAGTTGACGAAAGGTTATAAGAACTTATGAAAATTTGGCGATAACAAGTAATTTCTTTGTTATATTATCCAAAATAAATATTGAACACAACGTAAAAATATGATTCTTTTCTACCTTCAGTTCTAAATATAATTTCCTCAGATGTAATTTGACACAGCACTTTGTATCTTTATTCTTTCAAATACCCTTAATATAGGGTAAGTGATTATAGACTTTCATACTAAAAGTGTTTAAACTTTGCTCGAAAACTTTATTTCCGTTTGTTACCAACATCACTGATATAGTCTATTCAGAATAGCCCCTTTTCCCTAATGTATTGTTTTATTGATCTTTACGTTTTATTTGTAAAACTTAAAGCTGAGAGCCTTTCCCAAAAAAGAAAGGTTGTCCTGCTGCTAGGCGAAACTCATTGTAAAACAATACATTGTTTCGTTTAGTCTTCTCTGGAACACATCTTGATATTGCGTATACATTTTTCTCCAGAGCTCCTATATCTTACTTAGATTATCTTGTTTGGTTGTTTACCACCACTTCCATACTGATGCGTTCCTACAACTGCATAGTGCAGGATCAATATGTCAATCTACTATGTACCCAATAAAAAATATAATATGGTTCTTTCCTTTATTATTAAATTTATGTTATAATGATTCAACTAGAATGCATATTCATTTTTAGCTGATCTTTTAAAATTATGCGCAAACCATCTATATTACAGGGAACTTTCTAATAGATTTGCCATGGCTTATCTCCAAAGCACTTGGCTGCTTGCTCCGAACTCATTCTAGATAATACTGTTCGTGTATCCTATAAAGAAGTTTCTTGATTCTTGCACATAAGCACAAAACTTAAGTAAAGTATTGGAATGTACTTTGCTGTGAAGTGACATTTAATAATACAGTCTCTGAAATTGACACAAAGCACGTCTTGGTGTTAGTTCAAGCGAACAAAAACATACAAATAATATCTTTATTTATAATATGCTGAAACATTCACAATGAAGCCAATATCATAGACTGTAATATGTGATAAATTGTCTGGGTGCAAAGCGTCGTGAAACACCCTGAGTCCTTAGTTATTTTTAGCACTTGGGGGACGAATAGTGAAAGTAATTCACTATTTGAGAGGCTGCAACTTAATATAATGTGGGAGTTTACTTAGAGCTACATTGGTCCGGAATTTTCCACCAGCATACCATCTTAGGGAATTGGTTACCAGCCATATTACAGTCACTCAAGTCCCATAATTAATAGACCCAAGGTCCAGAAACCTCTACTGGAGGTACGTTGCATATGTTTCTGCCCTCCTATTCCTTACTCATGTTGCTGTGACTTTGCTTTTCTCTATTGATTCTTAATTTCAATATTTCGTACAGACGTTTCACCATTGCAATTTGGTATGTTTTCTCAACCACACAGTTATAAACAGATTAGAGGATATTACTAACTTAGATTGGCTTGGAAGTACTTCGGACACCAATTTCTGACATCATAAGTTTGTTAAAAGTTACTAACGTGTATTAAATAAAATTCACAACACTGAATCAATGGATTAAACATTTTCAATTAGTATCGTTTGATCTAAATCTTGTTAAAGTTAAATAAATTTTTCGTTATTAAAACAGCGTTATGCTTTCTACAACAGACTATTTAATGCAATTGAGAATTAAGTTCAGGAACAGGTTATCTCTTTGCGAAGTAAGCCAGATTATAAAGAATTAAATGATAATGATACAGCAAACGAAAACGCAACTAGTATAAAATCAGAGAAAACATTTCAAAGTTGCGAATACCAATGGTAAGGTGGTTGTGCATTCATCTTGCTTAAATTTTCACAAGTCCAAATTGAAGTTATTTGAATGAATTCATTTAAGCCAAGAGTCATCTTCGCTCTGTTGGAGGCTCTGACTTGAACCATTACCGGTGGTAGATCCAGATTGTACGTCTGTACGCTTTCGGCTTGTCGCTACTTGCGAATGATCATCGGAGTTTGTCAATTCTATTTACCGGAAAACACGGCTAGGCACTGGCCGACGTTGGGGGAGGGGCGTCTCCCTAGTCTGCTACCGCTTAGCAAGAAAATTATATTTTTCGTACCGGGAGAAACAGACACAACGTGACACACTATATAAAATTATATAGAGACTGAACGTTAGGTGTAGTGCTTGATGTGTCTCATCATCTCTTTCTTCCGGTATGTGGGTGTTGTTTTGCTACCTACACAGTTCTATTTCAGCAGAGTGGCTGTAATTTTACTACCAACAAGTATCCTTTTTTCGTTAGGGGAAGTAACTTAAGATGATGAAATATGTTGCATTTTCTCTGTTTTTCCGTGAATGCAGAATCAATGGGAAATATCCTCGACCTTGGATTTGTTTACAATATTCGTTGTTTTCTTGCATATCATTATGTTATTTTGTAAAGTAGTTTAAACACATTATTAATTTATTATTGATTATTCTATTATTTAACTTGTGGTTAACTAATTGATAAAAAATCGAGTTGAGTTGATTTTGTTTAGCGTCCCTTTCAGCAGCGAGGCGATATGAGACGTGGACATACTGATTAACGTGGAATCCGAACCACATGAGCTCCCGCCGGAAATCGAACCCCGGTCTCCCACGCCATGATAAAAAATCGAATGACAACTCTTCATGATTAAGAATCCCATTATTGCAGGCATTCCTGGCATCTTCTTTGGTTCTGTCATCTTTTTCTTCACTTTCTACGACACATTAATTCGCAGAGGGGAGTGAGGTATGCAAGTCTTGATGTCAAGTACAGACACTGGGCTACACTAGAGAATATTCACTGTTCCATCTTCTATGTCGTTTCCGTTTCCTTCATGTATTCCACTTCTATTTCGGTAAAATGCGGAGTGTCCATCTGTGGTTGTGGTCTACCTCTTAGTGTGGGTTGTAAATATGTTTTGATTAATTTTGCTGTTAAATTCAGTATCTTCGCTCGCTTGTTGTTCTCTTTCTGATGAATAATACGGATGAATAAACAGCAGGTGGCTAGGTAGAGTAAATGCACCTGACATCCACTTTTGCTCTTTATGTTCAGTACACACTGGTATCTTGTCGGGTGTTTTTGTTTATTAGAACGTCACGAGTTTGCTAGACTCTTTCAGAAAAAGTCTGTAATATCCACACACTCCCAGAAAATATCTTATTAGATTTTGGATAAGGAATCTTCTCTATAGCTTCGGTCTTTCAAGACCTTTCCTATTCCCCATCTTCCTGCGTGGTGTCCGATCACGGATATTTGGTCGTATGCAAAGTAACACTTCTTTGGTTTGAGTTTCAAGTTAAATTTAAGGGCCCTCTAAAACATGAGTCTTAATCTACGGAGCATTTCTGGGAAATCTGGGGATGGTATTAAAACATTATCGTGATATAAGAAGAGATTATAAAGATAACGCTGAATATATCGTGTTAATAACGCCTTGGAAAATAGAAGTGGAATTTAATAGTCCCATCAGGAGCAGAGTATAGCAGATTTTTCCCAGCGCTACAGATGAACGCAGTCTTGCCCTGTTCTTCGGGAGGGAGTGCCTTTTGGTGGAACCCATTCTTACAGTCAACCAGTGAAATGAAACGAGTCCATTTAATTGGAATAAGATCTCATCTATCTTGTGGATCGGAAAGGGATGCGGGATTAATTTGGAGTTGCGCCAGCAAAAATCTACACTGGTCTCGTGTCTCCATTCCTTTTAGGAACTATTATTAATTGAGCTGCATATGGAATGTTAGTTGGCTAAATAACGTCTCCTTCGCTACTACTTATCTTTGAGTTTGTTGTTTGCCTGAATTTCCGTCTCGATATTAGAATATCTGTAGTCAAAGGTCATGTCAGTTGTAGTGCTTAATTTTTGATTTTCCCAAGCAAATATGTCTCTAAATTCCATTAATAGAGTAAGAGTTTATCCGAAATGTATAATTTTCTCCAAATCCTCCTTCGTTTCACTATAAATTTCCTTTGGTGTAGTCAACAGTTCATATTCCTCTTCTGAATCTGATAGTTACTTCAATATTTGATGTAGATCGTTCTTCTTGATCCCCATATGCGCCTCTCTACTCTCTGTCCTCTACGAAGTTTGTTTATTTTGTCATCCGGGTTGCATACCATCAAGGGTATCTGGTATAGTTACTATGCACGATGCTGTGTTACATAATACATTCATTCTTTCCTAATAATTCCATACGGTGCTGAAGATCCTATAACTCTCTTCTTTCTATCGGTGGAGGTAATTTCACTATTCTTCTTTCTCGCGTTTCCTTTCGCTTGTTCTTCTTGGACGCCTTCATAATACATGGATCCTTCTCCTTGTAGAGTTCGTATCTCTGATGGTGTGATTTCCTGTTGTTGTCTATGCTTGATCCTCTTTACAGTTCTCTGCCTAGGTCTCGAACTTTTTTTCATTCTAAACCTTCGCCTTGTTTTACAGTGTTTAAAATTCGTTCGGTTCCTTCTGGCTGTGGTCGCCATTCGGGGCTCGGATCGGGAACTATGTTGATTGCAGTGGTTCATCATAGCGTAGTTTTTATTGCCATTTTTCTGATTTAGTAGACTTGCAGACTTATAATTTGGAAATACTGTTTTTTTCGGGTCGTTGTTCTCCTTCCTTACTTGCTACGTGGAGTTTGAAATCTAAACTAGGATGAATTGTATTCACTAGTGTTTCCAGGTGCATTAGATAAACACGAATAACAAAAACACCCTGCTTATCTTAATGTTCTAAATGTTTGCCATGTATACGACTCACACATTTATGTAGGAAGTTCACTGCAAGAATTGCTTTATAATTTGGGGATTTTATGTCATAAAGGGCCACATCGATGTTTCTTCGTTCTTTCTTGATTTCGGTCAACCTTATATATATACATTTATTACAGGGATCAGATTCAATGCTGTACCTGAAATCTTTGTCAGACAGAGAGAAGTTATTATTCCCTCTTTACTAGCTCTTTATCACAAAACGATATTTCAGTCACAGTGTCTATTAGGGTTTTTGTTTTGTGGAAACGGTTAACGTGGGCGACAATTCCGGCCTCCACCAAAGACCATAGGGATTTCTCCACTTGTCTCGAGACATAGCTATATGGCTTTGTCTGCACATATTTCTGGGTTTGTTTACTTATTGGATACACGGCGTCACTCCGGAAATGTTTCTCTCTTTCGAAAGTGGCTGCCGCGACGACTTTGCCATTCAGCTTCTGCTTGCGTAAATCGTAGTTTGATAACCGCTTCTGTGGCTTCATATGCAGATAAGAACGTCATCCGCGATCCACGTTATCCAATAGTAGATATCGTATATATGTTTCTTTGAAGCATGTTTAACAAATCAGATATAATCCCTATCAAGACCCTTTCTTTGATTTTGTCTTCATTAATATCAGGACGTACGTCTTTCAAATCCCTAACTAATTCTTAAATGTATTCTCTGCTAGTTTGTTATTGTGCTTGTTTTCGGTGATACGCATCCCATAATAAAGGTATAATAAATTCTGAAAATGGAAAACGAGTTTCAAACTTGATGCGAACCCATCATATGACGAACCTGTTAATCCTTCTCTTCCTAAGTAAAACCAATCTGACGCGGATGAGGGCAATAAGGCGGCAATGTACCTTATTTATTCGCTTTCTCTCCTATGGTACAAACTACTACATATCCTAAACTCTGCTAGGAATCTATTCACACTTTAATATTTTGTGCCTCCAAAACAAGTCAATGGCACTATTTCTATGAATTCATTTGAATCTTCGTTCCGTGTACTCTGCTTCGATGGTGGTTGTGGAAGACTTGACATATGTATTCTTGGTTTGAACATCGAGGCTACTGGGTTCGTCGGTTGTCTATGGCTGTCTCGTTCCTCTTCTGGATTTCCATGACTTGTCGCTACCTGATCTGCAGCGTGTGGAAAAATATTCTGCAGAGAGTGTTCTTCCTTTTCATCTCGATCTTGGTGTGTTTTATCTTTGTGTTCCTCCAGGGGGACTTCATGTATTTCCTCAATACCTTCTGTTTCTTCTGTTCCAATTTATCCGCTTTCAAGCATTCGTTTTTTCCAATAGTATGTGGTGTTCCCATACTATTCCATGTCGAAAGTGTGATACATTACAGATGGACTTATCAGTTTAATCTTTACAAGGTGCTCTGCTGCTGCTTGACTAAGACCAGGTTCGGGCTGCACATAATGTGACGTTCCTTCCTCATTGTCTAGCGTCAGCGCGTCTTCCAGCGGCGATGCTATGATAGCTGGCTTCTTTCCCTGACTATCTTCACCTACTGAATGTTCTACCCAACGTTGATTATGCTGGCCATTTCCGATTAAGATAGCGTCCATGCTGTTAGATTTTCAAATTATCTAAACTGCCTTAATGTGGGTTTGAGTAGTATGCATCACAGGTGGAGGTTCATGAAAGTCGATATGCACAATCATTCTTTTATCAAAATCCGTCTGTGTTTGTACGTCTTGTGTAATCTTCGTTATAGGTGAGGTTAATGAAAAGTTTTTGGATGCACGATTTCACGCGTTTGTTCTTCAATTTGTATGAATTGATATTTATACTCTCTTATGGGTTGAAGTTGGGTCATTAATAGAACATTATGATTTATTACTAACCGGAGCGCGGTCCGAGAGACCTCATCGATGTGGATAATGTTAGCTAATTGTGTTAATTTCCCTTTGATTGCAAGTAGAAGCTGTTCGATATCGGATTCGGAAAACATGCCGTAAAAATCCCCTTCTTGTTGAGGGTTTCTTGTTGGTTTACTTCATTCTATCGCAATAAGTAATCCACCCCATTTTCATAGTTCGCTTCTTCTTCCGCAGAGTTTGATTTCTCTATGCATTCCAATTTCGTGCTAGAGTCTACCACTTGTTCCAGTTCCAACTTATTTTCAACTTGTTTGTTCTAGCTTCCTTCATCACTTGTTTCTTCTAATCCGTATCCTTCCATACGTCCATCTGGTTCCCTACTGCAACCTGGGATCGAAGTTTCCAGGTGTGGCGTTCTCGATTCCTCTGTTGGTTTTTCATTTGTGATTCATTTCTTTGTGCTTCCTTGTTGCTTATCTCTGGTTCTACTTCATCTGTTACAGGTTCCTCACTTCCTTCTTTCTCGTATCCATTGTTATTGTTGTCACTTTCTTCTTCCACTTAAGAGACGTGAAATATGTTCCTTGGTACCACTAAGGGTTTTTGTGCGCATAATCATATAGTTTTAATAGAACTAGAAGAGACTAATGGTGATCTACTTAGTTCAGAAGATTTATCGTCTAAAGGTCCGTAATTTTTTGTTTGAAAAAATATTATCGTATCATCACTAGACGATTTTTCTTATAAGTATTGATTATCTCGCCACTCAAGAAACGGTAGCTTCAGAAATTCAGTGGTTGAAAACCATATATGTAGTAGGGTGGCGTCACCTGACCCCCGGTAGCTGAAAAATCGCCTTTTTTTTCAGGGTCTCCTGAGATCAAGGACTCAATCTTCCAGTGTCTCACGATACGCTATGACCCACGTACCGTCCACCCATGGTCTTTTACGTCCTCCATTTTAGGGGTGTATTCATTCTCTTTTATGAACAATTTTTAGGGGGTGTACTCGTTCTCTTTTATGGCCACTTTTTCCTACCCTACTTTAACATAGCAGACAATGAGCACATTATCCAACACCTATCTAACATTGCAAAGACTCGTTCCCTTTTATGAGCATAGTTTCCATCCTTATTTTAACATACCAGAAATTACACAAGACTAAAAACATTGCAGAACCCCAATTTTAACATAGCAGAAAGTACACTAAGACTACGAGCATAGCAGAGAATACATGAGATTCGTTCCACCCCTATTTAAACATAGTAGAACTAATAAAAGAGTATGACTTATTTTCCAACCCCTATTTTAACATAGCAGAAATTACATAAGACTACGAAACATAGCAGGGGTGTATTCATTCCCGTTTATGAGCATTTTTCAACCTCTATTTTTAATTATAAACATAGTAGACAATGAATACCTATGTAACATAGCAAAGGGGGGGTGTACATAAGATTACGAACACACAACTATTCGTTCCACCCCTATTTAAACATAGCAGAAATTACACAGAGACTACGAACATACAACTATGTAACATAGCAAAGACTACTAAGACAATAATGAGGGTGTACTCGTTACCTTTTGTGACCGTATTTTGACTTAGCATATAGCAGGAGTGTATTCGTTCCACCCCTATTTTAACGTAGCACTGATTACATAAAACATTCGTTCCCAACCTCTAATTTAACATAGCGGAAATGACACAAGTATGTCCCCAAACTACTGACCATTGTGAACAGAGGCCAAACTAAAAAACGGAGCCACATTTAGTAATAGGTCGTCAAAGACCACATGTCTCAAAAGTGTTGACCATCGAGGTCAAAGGTCAAAATACTTAAAACCTAATAACTCGAAAAGGGAGCCACGTATTGAGATGTTGTTTCCACATTTTAGTCATTGGTCATCAACTACTGACTAAACGTGGAAACTCCATTTCAATATGTTGTTTCATTTACGAGTGATTGGGTTTTAATTATTGTGGAGGGACAAAAAATTATGCTTACGAGGTCTTTAGTAGAGGTACTACAAAACATGCTGAAAGTACGAGGAATTACTCTCAACAGTGAAACAACGAAAATAGTTAATTTTGATCAAATTAGAAATATGATTCTTAACGATGCTCCTCCGGTAACTCTAACAAATCCCTGCAAAATTGTTCGTACAAAAGACAGCAGAATTATTAGTAAGGAGGAAACGAAAACCTACCAATTGGTACATACCAAGCGTAAAAGAGTTGAAGGAAGTTATGATACAGTGACTTATGGTTTTAAGAGAAATAGACTTATGTAAAAAAGAATAAGTTGTGTAAATAGATAATTATACATTATTGATAAAAAAACAACTTTTAGTTGCTCTACTTCATCGATAATTCCACAGATCTTTTTGTATATTTGAAATATGATAGTGATTATAAATTTTATGTGCTTGTAAAATTACGCACTGCTAATGAATGTATTGTGTTATCAATTAATGAATGGTCCAAGTTTTTGTCATATTCCATGTATATAAATGATTATTTTAGAGAAGGTGAGAATGCAACTGAATACGCACTAAGTGAGTAAAGGAAAGAAATATTTGACGCTAATAATGACGATGTTAATTTATTGTATATTTGTGTAAATGATGATAATAGTTGAGCTGAAATAGATTTTTCTACATTGAAAAAATATGTTACTCTTTCCCTTATATTGATGAGACAATTTCTTCATGTTTTACACTTGCTCCTCTAATAAGTAAATATCTAGATGAATGTGTTTTGAAGGATAAATTTTCCAAAGTTACTTTTCTTGAGGATACTGTCACAGCAAATCATATTCAACTAGAATTAGTTTCTATGGTATTGGGTGATTGATGAATATTTTATTTTTGAAGAAATATAAAATAGAGAGAAAAATGGAGTTTCACCATTCTTTCACATGCATTATTGCAGGACCTACTGGGTGTGGTAAATCATATTTTGTTAAAGAATTTTAAAATATTATACTGAAAAATGGAAGAATATAGTATGGTGTTATGGTGAGTGGCTACCTCTGTATGAAACTCTATCCTCAGGTTGTACATTTAAAGAATGTCTCCCAAAATAGATGATTTTTCAACGCAAACTGGTCCGCAACTTGTAATTATTGATGATTTACTGTGGGAGTGTGATACACGAGTTGTTGACTTTTTTACTAAAGGTAGCCACAACCGAAATTTAAGTGTTATTTCTATAACGTAAATAATCTTTCACCAAGGTAAAAGTATGCGAGACATATCATTAAATTGCCATTATATAATATGTTTTAAAAATCCCAGAGACCAGGCTCAAGTTAATTATCTAGCACGACAATTATATCCTGGTAACACAAAATTTGTGCAGGAGGACTACCAAGACGCAACTCGAGATCCTCATAGTTATTTGGTTTTTGATTTAAAACAGGATACCCCCGACGAACATCTTGTTCGAAAAAAAAAATTCCCCTCAGATTCAACAATTATGTTTATGTACCAGTAAAAAATAATCTCAATAAATTTAATATTTCAATATTCAATTTTGGTATAATAGGTACAAATAAATAAAAATGATTAGCATAGAGAGTACACACTTACTAAAACTTTTAGCAAAGGCAAAACCTAAAATACGCAAACCAATTTTAGAAAATGCTGATCCCAGTTAATTCGCTCTATCTGTGAATGTTCCTATAACGTATTGCATGGAAATGTTCCGTTAAATAAAATAGAGAAAAATAAATTAAACATATAAAAAGGAACTGATGTATTTAGTGAAAAAAGGGCCATCATTAAAGCAAAAGAAAAAAGCGAATAATTGTACAAGAAGGTGGGTTTCTTACTGCATTGCTTGCAGCTATTATTGGAGGTATACTATCTAGTTTATTTAAATAATTATGCAGCATGCACAAAAACTTGTTTTAATTGCACCAGAAAATTGCATGAATATCAAACTATATCTAATTTAGATGATGAGATCAAAAATATTTTAAATAATAAAAATATGAGTGTTGAACAAAAATGGATACGCTATAAAGAGGTGTTACAAAAATATTTACACATTGTGCGAAAACCTACTGCAACAACAGCAACTAGTGTTGGTACTAAGGAGGAGGAAGACGAGGAGGAGGAGGTTGAAATACTATCTACTCTCCCTGAAAATTGTCTGCGTAAAGCAAGACCTTTATTACGTAAATTAAAACAAAATTTCAATATTCATTGGGATGACAATGGTAACGTTAATATTTATAATAAGTTAATTCCTGGTGCTAATATAGTAGATCTAATAGCAGATTTTGTTAGGTGTCGCAAGAAAAGTATTCCCCCTACAGGTTGGGAACCCTTTGCTGTACTATTAGCAAAATCCAATATACCTTTAGAGTATATAGGTACCCCACAGCGTAAAGAATATATTCGTAACCTGACATCATCTGCTGCTGCTCCAAAACAAGATGAAGAAGATGAAGAAAAGGAGCCACCACTTAAACGTAAAGTTGTCAACAGATGGCGTGATTATAAAATATGAAGAAGCTGGCCGATATTTATTATAACTCTTCACATCCTGCCTCGTTTTCAACTGCTACGACATTATGGAGAGCTGTAAAGAAATCAACACCTTTACACAAGATGCAACAGTGGGTAAAAGAACAGCCGACCTATATACTGCATAAACCAGAACGTAAAAAGTTTCCACGTAATCCCTATTTAGTGTTCAATGTTGACGATCAGTGGGAAGTTGATTTAAACAATATGCAAAGTCTGCAGAAGTATAATGATGGTTACAGGTATATTTTAACAGTGATTGATTTGTTTAGTCGTTATGCATGGGCTGTGCCTGTACGTACAAAAACTGGTGAAACATTATAATAGCATTTAAGCAAATATTGCATTTTCCCGTCGTAGACCCTTAGGTCTACAGACAGATAAAGGTACAGAGTTTGTTAATAAACCATTTCAGTTATACTTAAAAAAGCAAAATATTAAATTCTTCACAGCACAAAACCCCGAAATTAAGGCAAGTGTAGTGGAACGTTTTAATCGAACACTTAAAGAACGAATGTGGAAATATTTTACAGCAAAGAAAAGTTACCGATACATAGATGTGCTATCGAAACTTGTTGATGCATATAGTTCTAGACCACATAGAGCTCATCAGTTACCACCTACCAGTGTGAACCAAGACACTTTTCAACAAGTTTGGAATAAATTAATAAAACCGATGCCTCGTACTAACATTGTAAAATATAAAGAAGGTGATACTGTACGCATTACTAAAGCAAAATGGCATTTTGAAAAAGGGTACAGAGAAAAGTGGTCTTTAGAAATATTAAAATAAAACAGGTGATATATAAGAAAAAGAAAGTGGATTTAAATTGGAGGATTTAAATTGTGATGTAATTGATGGTACATTTTACGTAGAGAAATTACAAGGAGTACCTCTGCCTCTGAAATAGACGAAATTTTAGAAGTTAAAGGTAAATGTGTACTTTTCGTTGGCGGGGATATTCTTCTTCCTTTAATTCATTGATTCCTGTGTCACATCTAAAGAACATTTAGCCGTAATACAATATTATAAATTAATGCTATATTTGTGTATATAGGAATTAAAAAATGAATGGTCCATACTTTAAATACTATACGCATCAAGCTGGAGGTGGATAGAACGTATATAGTGCTAAAACCTTAAAAATAGGTTTGCAATCTACCTTAAACGTGACTGGTTTTCTGACGTAAAAGGCAGTTAGAAACTTCTGGAGGCATGTCGAACGGAGAGCTCTTGTCTGGGTCGCAAACCCCAAACAATTCTCATACATGAAAACTACTGAATGGCCTTAACGTCCACCCAGTTCCTCCAAGAAGTAATTTAAATTAATGCAAGTCTAGGCGGTGTAGATAGCGTAGCTCAGAATTAGAAACATGGGAGTAGAAATTCAAAGATAAAATTCGAAATCACAGAAATAATTTAGAATAAGAATTTAATGAACTGATCTTGAATGACTGAATAACTACAGAGCATGATGTGGACTGGTATGACTTAAAGACTAGAGAAGACAATGCATAATCACTTACTTTTGGTAACGATGACGAGCAGAACCTCTGATAGACAGAATGACGGAGTGACAAAAACTAATTATGAATAATTTGACTCGCAGAGTTTCGACGTCAAAATATAACTTCTCATACCCGGAAGAGAATCCGGTAGTATTTATATGATTTGTCCGTCATGTCAACATTCTTGCACATTCTTTCTAAGTTTTCCTAGTTCTAGAAGTCATAGCCGGTCATTTGCATTGTAGAAGTCAAGGCACTCTAAATTTTCCATTGGATTATGAATCTTAAAGAATATTCAAACTGCCTCCACTTCATACATTATTGCCTATTTTATACACATTTTAAAATTCAATTAAATATTTTGTTTCATTACATTGTGGTACACAATAATAGGGGTGCGCCATATCAGGAAGGCTATATTATTGAAGTTTTTAGGTGGAATATTTCGTAGTGTATTTCCATTAATTAAACAAGGTGCAAAAACTGTTGGTAAAGAACGGTTACGTACAGGAATTAATGTAGCTGGAGATGTATTAGGTGATAATAGACCTATTGACGAAGCTTTAACATCACGTTGGTAAGAAGCTAAAAATAATTTAAAAACTAAAGCGCAAAATAAAATAAATCCAGCATTAGTTGGATCAGGCAAGATAAGAAAAGTAGAATAGTTCATTTTGCACAGCCTGGTGGTAAAAATAATAAGAGGAAGAGAAGGTAGAGAGAGAGTGATATTTTTTGATGAATATGGAGCAGAGTACTACTAGCTTTTATCTTACATTACCAAGCAACAGTTCTATGGAGTGTTTTCCACAAAATACTTTGTCGTGTTATACTAATAAACTATATCATCCACTTGTGCTAAATAATGGTGAGTCGGAGACAGCAGTTTTTGAAGTACATTATACAAATTCATTTCAGAATGTTTCCAAATATACTAATAATATTTATTAGCGTATCAGGAATACAAAAATCTGGAACATAACTAAAATCTTACCAAGCCACTATTATCAAGTTGACGATATTCTATCTCAAATTAACCATAAAATTGATATATTAAATTTACAATTAATAGTTAAAGCATCAGTAAAACGAATTGAGGTTAGTAGAGTAATAAAAGATCAAGAGAAGCATATAGAAGTACGTCTATCTCCCGAACTAGCCAAAATACTAGGTTTTGATCATATTCAACAAGAAGATATTGCAGTTGTGCATCATGCTCGTTATCCACCAGATTTACAAAAATCGCTACCTACACTTATGTATATTTACAGTGATATTGTTGAACCACAAATGGTAGGTGATACTATAGCTCCATTTTTACGTATTATAAATACAAATATTACAGAACATGGTATTAATAATGTACATATTTTTGACAATCCTCATTATGTACCCGTGCAACGAAAAAATTTGATGAAATTATTATTGATTTAAGAAATAGTACAGGTAATCCACTTCCTTTCCAATATGGCAGTGTATGTGTAAAATTACATTTTCTCAGACATAATACTGTATTGTAAACTTTAACATGAGTGAATATTAATAGTATGAAACAAAAATGCAGTGTGAGTGTATGAAATCAGAATTAGATTTATTTGCTGGTTTACCTACTCAAACTAGTATTATAGGTAATAAAATAGTTCCATATAAGCCTATGTCTTCTATATCTGATAATGCACCAATAGAATTTGTGGTTCCCGGTCATGGAGATGACTATATAGACTTACTCCACGCAATGTTATATATTAAAGGTAAAATTACTAAATCAGATGGTTCTAATTTAACTTCTGCCGATAAGAAAATCGGGCCTGTAAATGATTTTTTCAATGCAATGTTCAGTGAAATGCAATTATATTAGAATAATCAACTTATTTCCTAC
Source organism: Thermobia domestica (assembly GCF_964235325.1). Taxonomy (NCBI): domain Eukaryota; kingdom Metazoa; phylum Arthropoda; class Insecta; order Zygentoma; family Lepismatidae; genus Thermobia; species Thermobia domestica. The sequence continues at coordinate 87,291,792 of NC_137457.1, read as the reverse complement.
TCTTCCTAAACATATCCATATCGATCGTATATTGAAAAACTACTAAATTATAATGATAATGCTAAATCAACGCATCTTCAAACATCAATGTGGTTTAAAGATTCTGCAGGGCATATGGACAGTGTGGCCGATGGTATTTTAGGATTTAAACATTGTTTTCTTCTCACTACTTTAAGCCAGTCATTTGAATTATTGGGGTATATTCATGCTGATATTTTCAATCAGGAGAAATTTTTACTGAATGGTGTACAACTGCGTATTAAACTAAATCCAGCTAAACCTGCATTTTGTCTAATGGGTGGCATAGACGCTGATGGAAAAGTTGTAATACAGATGCAACATTGCTTGTGAAAAGGGTTGATGTATCCCCAGCAATTAAAATAGCACAAAAAAGTGTTACAAAATCCTAAATTTAGAATAAAATATCCCTTAACAAAAATGCCAGTGAAGACAGAAATTCTACCACGAGGAATTAAACTTCCAGGTCTCTTTTCAGGCATAGTGCCTGGACGTATTATTAATGGATTGGTTAGTAATCCTGCTTTGAATGGTACTTATCAGACAAACTCATTCAATTTTCAGCGTTTTAATATGTCATTTTTACATTGTATGTTGATGGTATGCCTGTATCATCCAAACCACTACAACTCGATTTTGATAATAAGCTATATATGCAGGCATATTCCACGTTATTTACAGGTTCAGGTATTTATTATTCTAACCAAGGTAATGATATTTCACTTGCCGAATATCCTAATGATTATACTCTACTATTGTTTGATTTAACTCCCGATTCTAGTGCAAGTGCTGCATTTCATACTAGTCAACAACGGCAAGGAAGTATACGTTTAGAGGTTCATTTTAAAGAAACAGTGCCATCTCCTGTAACAGCAATTATTTTCGGTGAATTCTCGTCAGAATTAGAAATTGATTTCCAGAGAAAAATATATATTAATTAATTAAAAAATGTAAAATACACTTGAACTTTATGAGACGCTACAGCAAAATTTGCCTAAAAATAAAATTATTGGTGTATATGCTGCAGATGAGCTACCGCTGTTTATTCATACATTTCCAGCAGCCATAATTATAACTACACATTCTAGTGATAAGGCTGGGGAACATTGTGTTGCTGTATATATATCTAATCTGCGTGTGGAAGACTATTTCGATAGCTATGGTATCCCACCTTATATACATCATCATATAACGTTTTTAAAACGAAACTGTCTGTATTATACATGGAATAATAGACGAATTCAAGGTGATTTATCTCAATTTTGTGGACACTATTATTTTCTATATCTAGCAGGCCGTGCGTCTGGTTATTCACTGAGCGATTTCTTAAACAAATTCTCACTTACCACTATTGATGCTAATGATATCATGCTTTATTCATTTATGAGAATATGATAATGATGATGGTCGCTGGCGCGAGATTATGTTCTCCCTAAACCATGTATATATGATGGTCACTGGCGCGAGACTAGTCTAAGCTTTTAACTCCGCCAAGCCCCGGATGAAAAAGGAGGAGAATTGTAGGTAGCTACCCCCGTATAAGAAAATAATATATTCTTTGTTTAAATAGAGGGGTTGGAAAATATGCTATGTTTCGTAGTCTCTGTGTGATTTATGTTATGTTAAATAGGGGTTGAAAAATAAGCTATACTCTATTATTAACTGTGCTATGTTCAAATAGAGGGGTTCTAAAAAGTGCTCATAAAAGGGAACGAATCTTATGTATTTTCTGCTCTGCTATATGTTCGTAGTCTTTTGTAATTTCTGCTATGTTACCATAGGGGTTGGAAAAAGTGACCATAAAAGAGAACGAGTAAACACCCTTAAAAGTGCTCATAAAAGAGAATAAATACACCCCTAAAATGGAGGTCTAAAATACCGCGGGTGGACGGTACGTGGGTCATAGCGTATCGTGAGACACTGGAAAATTCAGTCCATGATCTCAGGAGACCCTGGAAAAAAGGCGATTTTTCAGCTACCGGGGGTTAGGTGACGCCACCCTACTTATTTAAATGTAATCGCATTTTACGAAGCGAACGTTAGCGCCTGATCCGCGACAACACAGAGTTTAGACGGATGTCCGATTAGTTTGAGCTTAACCCTAGAACGCATGACATGAATTGTACTCCAATGCGCAAAAAAAATTGCGCGTATACTGTAAATCACGATTTTTCGCAATTATTTCATTTTCCTTATGTTTATGGGTAAAATTCTGTTATTAGTATGTGGAGATAATAGAATGCAATCCATCTAAGGAGATATTTCCAAAAAATATAGTAAAATAATAAAAATATAAGCAAAAAACAAAATTATGTTCGGTTTTGTGTATACTGGCAAAAATGTTTTCGAGGGAATTTTTGGAGCAGCACAGCACGATTGTAGAGGGAATTACAGAATTGGTAACAGAACAAGGGGACAGTTGAATCAAGGAACAGGAAAGTGGAGTAAAATATTGCATTTATTGGCTTAAATCTAGGGTGTAAATTGTCTGCCAAATATAAATTAGCTTCTGTAACCAAGATGTTGTACGGAAATATATAAACAAAGAGAAAAACAGTTGTCTTAAGTTTGGAAGTGACATGCTCTATAGCCATGAGCATTTATTTCTTAAGAAAAAGATAGGCAAGAAAAGAAAGTCTGTGTGGTCAAGTGGGTAGAGTGACGGACTAGCAATTCTTATACTGTTTTGACCCCAGATCGAATCTCATCCGATCCTGTTCAATTTTTTTACGAAACATTGTAGAAGTGTATAATTTGTATGTTAATAAAAACTGAAACAATACAATAGAGAAATAACTTTTTGTTTCCTCTGATGACGTATTTATTTAGAATTAGTGTACTATTAGTAATAGCCATTGCTTTCAGTTTATGCTGTTATATAGCTTCTTTATCATCCTCTTTTCTTGAAAAAAAAACAAATTTGTCTCCAATAAAGTATGAAAAATATATATAGACAAAAACAGACATCTTAGTATCAAACGTGATTTATCGTGATGAAATAAACAAGTTTCCCGTTATTAAAAAAGAAAACTATAGAAAATCACTGAATTTGGTCTTTAGTTTTTTAGCATGCTATACATATTCTTTATAACACTATACTTTATAAGGCAAGATGTGCGATCATACCCACAAATTTAGCTAGTGGATGAAAGATGTTTTCGGCACAAATATTTTACAGGTCTAGGTGCATGAAACACCAATACGCAATGGTCTTGACCTTCGTTTATTTCACATTATTATCCGACATATCATAGCAGATAAAAAGCAGCATCAATCGGCAAGAAAAACAGCAAGTTGTGGTCTTAGTCTGTTTTTGATGCTCCGGACTCGATCGCCTAGCACGCCCGTCTATACCTTGACTCATACGTCTATCATTCAGTGCAGGCACATATCCAGCTTTACTTTTCGGAGGGGGTCCGACACGAAAGCTCGTAAGCACGTAATTCTAATGTTTCAAAAATATCAATAATAATAATAATAATAATAATAATAATAATAATAATAATAATAATAATAATAATAATAATAATAATAATAATAATAATAATAATAATGCAACAGTTCTGTATTTCTCTTAAACATTTCTTACTTTTCATTTATGAACCGGTCAAACTGCATTCTAACACAAACGAAATCAAAAAAATATTTTTAGAGACATGTAAGGAAAACTGTCTGCTACGTATATCACATAACAAAAATAGCAAGTGGCAATGAGTGTATCGTTCTAATACAGTAATGTTATAAACAGAACGGAAACGAAATTGTAATCCCATTTAAAAGTGTTCTTTAATTCCACCTGGTATCAATGCCATTACGGTATATTCTTACAAGTAACACTTCCAAATTGTAACACTCCGATTTTGATAAAATTTGACAGGCAGATACTACACATAAAATAAACGAATACATGTTTTTTTTTATTTTCTGCGGAGAAATGGTTTTAGGGGGCAAAAGCCCTCGCCCAAAATTTTGAAAGTTAACGCCCGAAAGACAAAAAAAAGTGGACCAAAGTGAACGAAATTGTGCACAGATATGGCAGACGTAAAATGAAGGAATACGTGTTTCGTATTTTCCTGGAAAAACGGTTAGGTGGGGCACAGACCCCTCCAAACCTTTGATCATGTAATATCAAAAGTGCTAGTAACAATATGTCTGATGTGTGTAAAGGACGAAAAATTCCAGCGACACTTTGTGTATGGACAATACGCAAAAACTAAACGAATACCTGTTTTTTATTTTCTGCGCAAAAATGGTTTTAGGGTACAAAAGCCCCCATCCAAAATTTTGAAAGTTGACGCCCGAAAGGCAAGAAGAAGTGAACCGAAATGAATGAAATTGTGCAAAGATATTGCAGACGAAAAATGAGGGAATACGGGTTCCGTATTTTCCTGCAAAAGAAAAAAGAAAACGTTTGGTGGGACACAGACCCCTCCAAAACTTTGATCGTGAAATATCAAAAGTGTTAATAATAGTATGTCAGAAGTGCTTAAAGGACATGAAGAATTTGAACGACACATTGTATAGGGACAATACGCAAAAAACAAACGAATACAGGTTTATTTTCTGCGAAAAAAATGGTTTTAGTGGGCAGAATTCCCCACCCAAAATTTTGAAATCGTGCATAGATATTCTAGACGTAAATAGAGGTAATTGTGTTTCGTATTTTCCTGAAAAAAAAAGCGGTTGAGTGGGGAACGGACCTTCTAAGCTGTTGATTACGAAATATTAAAAGTGCAAATAACTATACGTCAGAAGTTCCTAAAGAGTATGCAGAATTGCAACGAAACTTCGTATAGGGACAATTTGCATAACAATAAATGAAATGCGTTTTAATTTGTACGACAAAACAGTGTTGGGGCCTAGAGCCCCTCCAAAAAAAAGTAAATATTACCGTAAAAGTGCAGGAAGGAATGGACCGAAGCAAATGAAAATGTGTGTAGATATTGTATAGACTGTATGTAAAATAAGGACTTTCGTGTTTTTAAGATGTCCCTATCAATTTTGGCACATCAACAACAAACAGGAAATTAATCGGCACGTGTTTTTGTTTATGTGGAAAAACATTATAAGGGTTAAAGTTGCCTCGTGATATACTACAAAATACGCTAACTGTTTGTGCTTGTTGTTGATCTGCCAAATTTGAAGAAATCTGATGGAGACGCTTGTGAAACACGAGAGGCTTTATTTTTCATATCCAATATCTACAGACAATTTCATTCGCTTCGGTCCTCTCCTTCCGAGATTCAACGCCTCGGTCCACTCAACAGTTTTTTTTTCTTTTCAGGAAAATACGAAGCACGTATTCCCTCATCTTACCTCTACAACATTTGTGAACAATTTCATTCAGTTCGGTCCATTTCTTCTTGCCTTTCTTGCGTCCAATTTCAAAATTCTGGGTGGGACCTTTTGCCCCCTAAAACCGTTTTTTCGCAGGAAATAAAAAGCCGTATTTGTTTATTTTTTGCTTATTGTACTAACACAAAATTTTGTTCCAATTCTTCGTGTAAATTTAGGCACTTCTGGCATACTGTTATTAGCACTTTTGATATTTCATGATCAAAGGTTTGGAGGGGTCTGTGCCCCACCTAACCGTTTTTAGGTGCCCCACCTGGGTTTATTGTTTCCAGGAAAATACAAAACACGTATTTCCTAATTTTATGTTCGCAATATCTGTTCACAATTTCGTTCACTTTGGTCCACTTGTTTTTGCCTTTCGGGCGTCAACTTTCAAAATTTTGGGTGAGGGCTTTTGCCCCCTAAATCCGCTTTTCAACTAAAAATAAAGAAGCACTTATTTATTTATTTTATGTGTAGTATCTACCTGCCAAATTTTATCAAAATCGGAGTGTTACACTTGGGAAGTGTTACTTGTTAGAATTATAACAACAACGCATTGTCCACAGTTTGGACAGTGACTCAAAGTAATCTGACATAAAAGAACCTCAAAAGGGAAAAAGTAGGTTTATTAAAAAGTGCTTGAGGCTTGGTAAGGGACAGCTTCCAGGACCTCACGCTGGATACGTCACTGAGTCAATGCATTGTATTTGTTTCTTGCAAAACATGATAATTAAATGCGTAATATGTAAAATTATATCATAGTTTGACTTTTAATAGGTCTTTCCTTAATACATCCATATTATCCGGCGTTCTGCCTACCTGTTTCATGTCGTATAAGCGAAACTCTACTGTATTTTCCAGTAGCGTAGCGTGGTATTCCGAAATGGCGATGCCAAAGTTAGTCACTTGTGCGATACAATACTACTAAAATTAGCAATACATAGCTATACCGATGGGAAACATAGGGTTATAAAAAATATAGAAGGGAGGCCCCCTAATTGGTGGCCTAGTGCTGCATGCAGAAGCAAATGCGTGGATTACGTTAGAAGCCAACAAGCAATTGTCTCAGCTTCTTCTTGCCACTACCGTTGTGACGAGAAAACTCGGCCCCACTGTGGCATAAACATTGTTTCCAGTATAGTTCCCATGGGCAGCTTCTTTCTCCCTATACCATACTTCAATCTCGTTCTTGAAAAAGTCGCCCGTTCAAATTTGTCATCTTGGGTCCGGAACTCAGTCCCCCATTCGTGAATATGGTCCTGAGTGTATACATATATCATTTGAAGATGCAAATAGAAAGCACTTAAACCAACTCTGGGGGCCTGTTTCTGTGTATGTATTTCGTTGTCAGATATCCAGATACTGAAGGCAGAGGCGCAAATCTGTTTTCAACATTCGGGGAACGAGTAAGACCGTTTCCATTTTTTTAAAGCAATGTTCAAAATATTCATGAAGTTGAAATACAGTGCTGTGGAGGATCAGAAGAGCAGAGTTATTTTCAACATTGGGAGGAGGGCAGATTTGAGGGAGGAGAGTATATTTGAGACTTATTCTGGAGGAGGGGAGACGAGACTCATATTACGGTAGATGAATCTGATTTCTGAGGTAAACCTGTTGTATATTATATACCAGGCGATGTAAAAATGAAAGAAAATCTTTAAGTTTAACGTCCCACGGTTATGCCGGTTAGGCTAAAGGAGACGGTGATAATGAGAAATGAGTGAAATGGTGGAATGAAGAAAGTGGGAGAACCCCGAGAAAACCCACGAGCACGGTGTTTGTCCACCACAAAACCCACACGGCGCGAGCTGCGATCGAACCAGGGACCCCAAGCACCGGAGGTGAACGCTCTACCACTGAGCCGCCGCGCCCCCCACCAGGTGATGTAGATGAAATTGTGATACGTATCAGTATTACAAATCAGTACCATGAACACATTCTGAAATCTGAATACATGCATATTTATAATTGATATGTTTCTATTTACGCATCCACAATGATATACATTGAAATTTTAGGACACTTGTTTTGTAATAATATAAATAATGACTTCCCCAAAACTATGAAAAAGATCAACTATGTATGGTGCAACAATACTCGTATTTGAGCAAAATGATGATGATCTCAGTAGCATTATAGGAACCGTTACAGGAATTAAACAAATAGTTGAAAATAGACTAACAATAATTAATGACAAGGAAATATTAAAGAATACGATTCTTTTTTAAAAATGAAACAAGTCAAGGGACCTCAATTTCATCTCACTTTTCTTTGTGGCATTCGGATACAAATCATCACAATTTCAAATCGGATGGAGAGGACATGTCTCCCTCATCTCCCCGGGATATGTGCCAATGACTGAAGGGGCCAAGCAATCTTTGCGAGGGGCGGGGAATTCTGGTTTTCTTGGTCTACCAGATCGGTGACCGTGTGTGAGCTCCCTCAAAGAGTTCCTGGCCACGCCATTGGACATATTATGTATCTATGATAAAGATTAATAGTTTGTCTTTAATTACGATTAAATTACGATGTATTTAATTACGATAAAGCATAACTATTTTTATACTATTAACCGGCATGCTTCAAAAAGGCATTGAAGTAACCATTTCTGTTTTGTTTAATTAATCTCCTTGATGTTAGCGCTCGTACGTTCTGTACAGAAACCATAACTTAGTTCAAGATATTGGAAATACTTGAATACGCCAGCGTATATCTAAAGCAAAATGTTGAGTTACAAGGCGTGTAGAGGAGTGGAAAGAAAGTAGTTACGCATGAGCATTCGACAGAAAGCAGACGAAAACCCCGTTGCTTGCAGTAGGCCTGGATGCCCGAGGAACGTAGCATACAACAGGAGGAAAGACAGAAAATGTATATCTGAGTGACGCGCATGCGTAGGTTCCGCTTGTCAAAGTAAGACAAGAGAGCACATCCAGAAGATTGCAGTGGAAATAATTGTGATAATTACAAGTAAACAATTTATATACAATGGAATACGTATTTTTTGTTATTAGCAGGGGATGCCGGGCATACCAGCGTTCCCTTACGCTACGCCGCTGGTATTTTTAAAAATAGCATATACACAGGGGCTAGAGGTCTGCACGGGCCGGAATTTTTAGAACGGACCCGGCCCGTCCCCTTTAATTTATAATCTATAGGCATTAGCGGATTAAGGGCGGAGCCAATGGAGCCCAGGCTTCGGGGCCCCAAGCTCAGGGGGCCCTTTAAGATCCCTCTGTTTAATACTAAAATATAGTAATTAACTTATTATATTATAGGCTTCAGACCGATGCTATTTTTTTCCCCGCTCGTTACGCTCGCGGTATCGCTAGATTTAAGTCTTTCTATCAGCAGCATTTACCTGTTAATAATGAATGCAATTATTTAATTGTTAATAATTAATTTAACTAAACTAATTATTCTAAACTTGGAGCACATTCAAATATTACAGCATAGTTCTCGGTAGTTCCATAAGCCTATGAGGCTATGGAAGGCAGAAAAGAAAATTTATGCACTGGGACTATTCTTAACATAGAGCCCCCTAAAAACAGTCGGTTCTAGGTCCCCAAAAGCCTTAATCCGCCCCTGTCTATAAGCAATATTTCACGAAAAGCTGGTATTGTTTAACAAATGTGTTCGTCATCAAGTTTTCATAAAGTAGTCCCTTTCTCCGTTAAGTAATTTCAGAGACCACGGTCTTTCAGTGGTAGAGCGTTCACCTCTGGTGCATGAAGTCCTTGGTTCGATCTATGCTCGCGCCAAGTGAACCTTGTGCTGGACAAACACTGTGCGTGGGTTTTCTCGAGGTTCTCCCGTTTTATCCCACTTTCTTCACTCGATCATTTCATTCATTTCTTATCATCACTGTCTCCTTTAGCCTATCCGGCATAATCGTGGGACGTAAAACTTAAAGATTTCATTTCAAATCATTTCAATCAAAAAACAGTTGCAGGAAGTATGTAATTTCGAATAAAACAAACTACTATATACAATTCTGAGTATATTATTATTTTATGAAATTCTCGCGAACCTTATTTCTAAATCGAAGGGTAGGGAGACTAAATTCACTCTCTTATTCTTATAGATCAATTTCAATTGAAGCAGTTGGAATAGTTGAAAAAAAAACATACCCTATATTCCAGTGTGCCACAATCGGTATAACGCGGCACACTGGTGTGTCCAGCAAAGTGAACTGTGTGACGCAAACTTTTTCCTATTATTTGCAAGAATATTTGTCGAGCTTCTGTTATTTATTATTATTATTATTAATATTATTATTATTATTATTATTATTATTATTATTATTATTATTATTATTATTATTATTATCAACGATTCTTCCATGGATCAGCTGTCTGTAACGGTTAAGCAACCACAAGTATCACATTGAGGGAATGAGTATAATTATTTACTTTAATAGGAATACAAAATCTATTTGCTTGTATATTCTATGTCACATCTCTTGGACGAATAACTGCATCCGTCTAGAAAGCTAGAACTAACAACAAAGGGATCCGAAGTTGTGACCACACACCGCCCCAAATCGTGAGTGCCACAAGTTCCCTTCTACGCCTTAGCACAATGAGGGCTGTTGCGTTCAGGGAGAGAGAGAAACAACTTAATTCCATTGCAGTTATATGCTTATTAAATGTTAACTTATATTTATAAATTATGTAACTGATCGTATCGTTTTCTGTTTATTATTATTATTATTATTATTATTATTAATAATAATAATAATAATAATAATTCTTATTATTATACATTTCTTATTACGTTGATTGCCATGTGTATGGAATTCCATACACACGGCTCTCCTGTGCAGCAGAGCGTGATTATTTTCCATACGCAAACAATGTAGATATTCCAAGTTTGTTGTGTTCGTTCTATAGCTGTGTATGTAATTAGATACATATGGCGTAGAAATCAAAATTTAATGTCCATGCCACGTATATGCAAAACCATACACAAATACATTTATGAACAAAGACATTGAGTTTGAGTTTAACGTCTCGCTCAGCAACGAAGCTATATGAGACGTCGGCCTACTGATTAACGTAGACTCCGAAGCACGTGTGCTCTCACCGGGAATCGAAGCCGGGTCTTCCACTCCAAAGGCGCGTACACTAACCTCTTAGCCACTAAGGAGCTCATGAACGGAGTCATTTAAAACAAAGGCGAAAACAAAGATGTGTGATGTGATTTTGAGTTTAACGTCCCTTTCAGCAGTGAGGCTATATGAGACGTGGACCTACTGATTAACGTAGAATCCGAACCACATGAGCTCCCGCCGGACGAAAACAAAGGCCATTAGAATTGACAATAATCGTTTGCACATTTCAGTCTCACCTACCTACATTAACAACGTTTCTACGATAATTTCGTAACATTGTATTATTTCTTTAGTTGATTAGCTTGGTTAGGCTTATTTAAACACTTTTTTCTTTGCACCGACGTGTCACATCTGTTGGATGAAAATACACTAGCTCTCACTGGAAACCAAATCCAGAACCAATGCACAACAAGGCACATTTGACCACAACAAGGCACATTTAAAAAGAAGTTTCGATTTTGTTCGGAAAATTGATATTAGGTGTAACATTAAAAAATATATTTAAGAAAGGATACGGAGTAAACGCACTGTACTTTCTCGCTCGATTTTTTTACATTGACTTATGTTAGGCTGTAACTATTATTGAAACATTTATTTGGCAAATTGCCAATAAAATAATATTTTGGAAAACTTTGCTAGAAGAAACTTCAGGCCCAAAAGTAAAGTACCCATTGGTCATATTTTCGTTAGAAATAACTCGATCCATATATTAGAATTATTAAGGATATAATTGTATGTGAACTATAAGCAAAAGCGTCTGAGTAATTTCTGAGAAAATCATGAAAAAAGTCACCCCAAAGAATAAATTATCCCTTGTGGATCTTTTCAGGACAAACGAGCTAAGCTATATTGTTAGTGTTTTCGTAAAACATTTATTTATGAAATACGAACACAATCGCCTGAGTCGTTCTTGAGAAAATCGCAGGGTAAAACTTACTGTCAAAAGTAATATACCATTTCTAGTTTTTCCGGATGAGGGAATTATACCATATAGCTAGGTTATTTATGTCACATGTATTTATAAAATATGAACACCAAACATCTCCTGAGTGTTTTTTAGGAAGGTCATCGGAAAAGCTTACCCCCAAAGGTAAACTCTTCTATCTGTAATTTTGACAGTATATCGAGTAATTTTTAAGCAAATCGTCGGGAAAAAATTCACTGTCAAAGTATCTCTTTTGGATTTTTCTTTTCGGAACAAGCGAGTTATACCATATTGTAAGATTATTACAGAAAATATTTTACTGAAATTAGAACAAATTTGTCTCAGTTATTACTGAGAAAATTGTCCAAAAAATTTCAACCCTTGAGAAAACCACTTCTGTATGTTATCTGAATAAACGATTTATGCTGTATGTTAGTTTATTAATGAAAAATTTCTTTACGAAATATGAACAAAATTGCCTCAGGTGTTAATGGGAAAACTATCGGGGTAAAGCTCACCCTAAGACTAAGCTACTCTTTCGAACGAGTTGTTTGTTAGGTTATTAATGATACGTTTATTTATGAAATGTGGTTGAGAAAATACTGCAAAAAGAACGCATACCATACAGTAAATTACACCATATATATTTTTTTCAGAACAATATTCATATACAGTGGAGATTCGTTAATAAAATATATATTTATAAAAAGTAAATAAAATCGTCACAGCTTTTTTACTTGAGAAAATTGAATTGTTTTAATTTTTAATCCTTCAGTAAATTACCCTTACTTTTAGATGTCGAAGGACATAAAATTCAAAGGATAGTATGTTATTAAAACGTTATGTCTAGAATTCGGTCCAGATACGTTGAACAGTATGGCCTCTATTTGAGTGCGTGTAAAAGCGTGACGAACCGAGAGACGAATAGATGGACAGACATCGAAAAATCATTTTTTCGATATGTAGGAGCCATGTAACTCGAATTCATTGAAATCTGGTATTCGGTTTTTATAACTATAACCACACTTTCTTCTTTCGTCGCTCGAATGTGAAAACGAATAGGTCTACACCGACATGTAATGTGATAATTTGTAATCCCAAAAATTTAATTTGTTATGTTTAATGTGTTATCACGCTAGAAAAAGAAGCTTATGCATGTTAGATCATTTTATTATCAGTTTTTCACGCTACTGTATAATTCGTCGGAAGCATTCGTGTTATTCACAAAGAGAGCTGTAAAATTTAGTTTTGTTTAAAGAAAGCATTTGTTGCACTTGTTGATATGAAACAAAAGGAGAGAGAGAGGGGGGGAGAGAGATAGAGAGAGAGTCAATACTCTAAAAAGGAACACACACACACAGAAACACTAGAACAGACAAGGAGCTATGGCTGTGATTGTGTTCGTCACGCTGTGTGTAAAGCTGCAGGTCGCCCTTGTTTTGTTTTTTACAGACATACTCGCAGTGAGTTGAAGTTTGAAGTTACTTCTGCTGTGTTAAAAAAAACGGAGAGGGAATGATTACGCATACCATACCATAAACTAAAAAAATCGCTATTAGTAATAAAGAGTAAGCTAATTCTGAATAAATACGTCATCAGAAAAACAAAAAGTTATTTCATTATTATATTGTTTCGGTTCTTATTAACATAAAAATTATACACTTTCTACAATATTTTGTAAAGAAAAAAAATTGAACAGGATCGGATGGGATTCGATCTGGAGTCTAAACAGTATAAGAATTACTAGTCCGTCACTCTACCCACTTGACCACACAGACTTTCTTTTCTTGCCTTTCTTTTTCTTAAGAAATAAATGCTCATTGCTATAGAGCATGTCACTTCCAAACTTAAGACAACTGTTTTTCTCTTTGTGTATATATTTCCGTACAACATCTTGGTTACAGAAGCTAATTTATGTTTGGCAGACAATTTACACCCTAGATTTAAGCCAATAAATGCAATATTTTATTCCACTTTCCTGTTCCTTGATTCAACTGTCCCCTTGTTCTGTTACCAATTCTGTAATTCCCTCTACAATCGTGCTGTGCTGCTCCAAAATTCCCTCGAAAACATTATTGCCAGTATACAGAAAACCGAACATAATTTTGTTTTTTTCTTATATTTTTATTTATTATTATATTTTTTGGAAATATCTCCATAGATGGATTGCTTTCTATTATCTTCACATACTAATAACTGAATTTTACCCATAAACATAAGGAAAATGAAATAATTGCGAAAAATCGCGAGTTACATTATACGCGCAATTTTTTTTTTGCGCATGGGAGTACCTTAGTTTCCATAACATGGGTCTTTCTTGACCCATACTCAATTTCGATTGTATTATAACCGCTAGCAGGTTATATAAGGATTTTTTGTAAACACTTTGTATATTTCGTAAAGACTGTGATTATTATTTTCGATTTATACTTTATACTGCAACGCATATAAGTTTTTCCTTTGGTGGGAATTGCTTCTTTCCCACACAATTGGACAAAGAACTCTTTCATCGTTTTCTCATATATATATATATATATATATATATATATATATATATATATATATATATATATATATATATATTTAAAACATTGCTTTTAGTGAGAACATTTCAGTTAGTGACAAACCATTTCAGTGTTTCTCCCTGACTTGTTATATTCACAGTATATATTCTTCAATTATTTGGAACTAAATTAAGTGTTTTCTTTAAACGCTTATGAAGCATTGGAATATATTGGAGAAAAACGGACTGACCAAAATGGCACCAACTGCGTCGTTTCGTAGTCCGTTATCTGTATTTTCTCACGCCAGAATTATCGTCGTGTCTAGTGCGTTATAGGCAGTTGACTAAAATTAACGTAAATTATTTTCGTATTCTGTTTGTATGTGCATACAGGTGAGTCAACTGAGAGATTTTTGAAATGAACTGCCAACACTTTCAGTTGACCATTGCAACCCGTGCCTTGAGCTTGGGTGCTCGGGGAGTTCGACTCCGGAGTTGTACGCAGCCACCACGCACGTAGCGTTGGGAATCAAGTATTCAGTTGTGTTAAGGGGCACAAGTTACTAGCCGGTGAAGGACATTTTCTTACGGCTAGCCCCAACTAGTGAAGTCCCAGGTCCCCAGAACTTGTGCGTATATGTAAGTTATACACGCGCCCTCCAACATGAGCATTCTACTTTGGAGGATTTCTTGTTTAATTTGCAGAAGACTCATCTTTACGCTGCAGGGTTGTCAGCGCAGCAATTGGATTCATCGTGGGACGATCCAGACAACTTTCCCCCAGTGCTAATCCCCAAGTGCGTCAATGGTGGGAGAGAAGAATTTGTCGTTAAATCTGTATTATAATCTTATATATATATATATATATATATATATATATATATATATATATATATATATATATATATATATACATACATATATAAGGGGCTATATTGCCTTAAAGGGCAAAGTGTGATTTCAGTGACGAAAATTATTATATATATTCAGTGTTCATTGTTGTGTTCATTCCTCTTCGCTATTTTTTATATATGATAGTGTTCTAATAAATAAGTATAGTGTGATTTAATCCAGTGTGTTTTCGTTGTTTGCATACGTGATGTTTCGTTATGGTCTGGATGACCGTCTGATCGTCCGTGAGTTTTACGGGACGAGACACCCGAACCTCTCGGAGCCTAATGCTCATCTCATTATTGAGACCGACGAGCTATTTGGAAACAGTTTGTAATCTCTTCTTGGAGAGGTCCTTCATTGTCCTGTCCAGGTAAGTTCAATTACCAGGAAGATACTTATTGGTAGGACCACGAACCACGAACAGCGACCATATTACACTGAGTGGTTACAAATAAATGTTCACCCAAATACAGACCTCGAACTCAGATTGGTTACAGATAAATAACGCCCGAACTACCGACACGAATCGAGACCGTTGGTGCTCGAATATACTTGTAAGATCAACATTTTAATACGTCATTTCTTTTCCAGCTGAGAACCAGTAATCTAAAAAAAAACTTCAGGTGATTTTAGCCATATGTCTTTGTGATCGTTCATTTTATTTTAATCGTACGTTTCAAGTTTATTTTGTTCAAGATGGCCCATCAGGAAGTAGATTTGGTTACCAAGATTAATGCATTTCTTGGAAAGAATTTTGCTCAATTTAAAGAGAATTTTGCTAGATTAGAACAAAAAGTAGATTATAAAGAAACTTTTGTCAAATTAAATCAGATATTAGACGCCGTGCAAAAAGATTGTCCCAAAAATAACGATAGATTTGAGGAGAGTATTAGGACTGTAGAAGTCGAAAGTAAACGTACGTACGAAATCCTCGGACAACAGTACGATGGCATAACACTTTAGATTCATGACCAGCTTCACGAAGTCAGTCATAGTACTAAACAGGCAATCGAACTCGCCACACAGACCAGCGTCGATGTCAGGCAACAGACTGAAGAAACATGTCATCCTCTAGAACAAATAGAAACAAAAGTCTGTAAAATTCAGAATCATTTAGGAGGTTTGCACGAATGCACACAATCCCTCCAGGGTCAGTTGGAATCAGCCAGATATGTGTGCCAGGCTAATAAGGAGCGCTGCGTTAGTTTACATATAGATACAATCGATAAATTAGATGAGATGCATGACCGTATTGAGGAAATTTCTGAACGCGTAGAAAGGAAGGCAAAGACATTTAAATGGTATATGAAGAAGCGGAACTAATAGATTACAATATGAAGGTAAAAAATGAATCTAACGCAGAATGTCGCGCCGAAATACGGGAAATCGGTAAGAACATAAAAGAAATTAGACGTGATATGTTAGAGCTTGATCAGAGAGTAGAAATTACTGAAAATAGAGCGTCAGAATTCGAACCCCGAGTAGAAGAAGATACTCCTAGACAAGTTAGAAATAGGCACTACAGTGAATCGGCTTATTCGGAGTGTAAGAACACCAGTAGCAGTGATAGTGCAAGTGATGATTCAGAACTCAAGGTTGTATGTGAGCGAAGGCTCAAGCGCGACAAAAATTTTACTTTCACAAATCGCCAGAGAAAAAAATATGAAATTAAAGGACGATGTCATGCTTAAGGAAATTCAGTGTTTTCCTGAATTTCAGAGTGATCCTTCCAGTCAATCAATTCATAATTATTTGCAAAGACTAGAGCTTACAGCTCAATTAGCCAACCTTTCTGATAAAGCTCTGTTTAACCTCATTCCACATTTGTTGCAAGGAGTTTCGTTAAGTTGGTACAATATCAGGAAAGACGACTTTACTACCTATGATCAAATCAAACAAGCGCTTATTGAAGCTTTCGCGGGGAAAGCTACAGTACAACACAGGCTATCAACCTGTAAGAGTACTAGGTTCGATCCCAAGGTACATAGTTCCGTACATGATTTCGCGCTAGATCAATTCAATAAACTTCGTGAATTGACACCGCAATTGCCTGAATTTCTCATACTTACAGATGTAATACAGACTTTGCCTAATAGGTTTAAAACTGAAGGCTTTCTTCATTCATGTAACAATATCAGGGAATTTTTGGCTGCAATTCAAAAATTAGAAATTTTACATGCTCAGCAAAGTCTTAGAGAAGAATGATACAAGCAGGGTAATAATTATAATGGTAATCAAAATTTCAGTTTCCAAAGTAACCAACGAAATTTTCCGTATAATACGAGTAATAATCAAAGGTACCAGGATCAGCGTGTAAATAATATAAGAATTGATAGGAATCAGAACCGAGATCGTACGCGACATGACAATAGTAGAAATAATAGGAACTGACCTTCGAGATCACGTGATCAGAGAAATAGTGAGGAACGAAACTGGAATCGCAACTCGCGCGATAATTCTAACACTGAATCTGGACGAAAGAACAATAATTCTAGGAATCGGCGAAACAATAGTACCAATAATGAAAGGAGGAATAATAATAGTAGAAATAACAACAATATGCAAAATCATAACAATAGGAACAACTCAAGCCAGCCAAACCGACGTAATGAACAGAATTTTGGCCACTCGGAAAACAGTTAGAAGGCGGTACTGAGGACCGGGTACCGGCCAATACATACTATCCCACTGTAGGTTCAACTAAACATTTTCTTGTATCGCATACTCACATTTGTAGTGTAAATAATCCTGATTTAGCTAGAAGTGACTGTGAATCGGACACAGACTGTCTAGACCATTATATTAATGCGCAACCCAACCCTATCTCTGCTAAACTTAAAGTTTTAGTTTGTAATACTGAGGTTGAATGTCTGGCGGACACAGGTTCCGACACGTGCCTCCTGTCTTTATAGCATTAGCGCAGATGTGTCGTCACCCAAACTCACTCCAGCTGATGATGTACTTTTAGTGGATTTCAGTGGGTCAACCAGAAGAAAAGTAAGAGGTTACACATTAGTCACTATTCAAATTGATAACATTTCTGTTTATGTAAAAGTTTACGTTACAGAATCTCTTAATCAAGATCTTATTTTAGGACTTGATGCACTTACTGCTTTGGGATGCGAAATTAATCTTTTGGATGGTACGATTTCCATGGAATATAACAATTTGATAACCGTTGTTAATCTTTTACCAGAAAATTTTGACTTTCAGGAAATCTTCGAAGATGAAGAGAGAGATACGATAGATAACAATTTTTCTATTTCAGCTGCAACTTTTGTAAAACAACGTGCCACAGACGAACAGATTAGAGATGATGTTAACCGCACTTTTAATTTAAACAACCAACAGAAAAAGCAATTATACTCCCTTTTGTCACAATATAGGGATATTTTTACAAATTACCCAGGTCTTTGTAAAGACTTTGTTTACGAGATGGAGGTGAAAACAGACAAGCCATTGGTACGTAAACAATATGCCATACCTCATAAATATCTCCAAGATGTACGAGATGAGATCCATAAGTTATCAGAATTAGGATTAATTTGTCATTCGAATTCTGTTCTCAGCAATCCTATCCATGTAGTTCCCAAGAAAAACGGGAAACCAAGGGTATGTGTTGATCTTCGTTTGCAGAACCAATTTGTGGAACTACGCCAAACAAAATCTGAGGGCATACATGACTTATTATTAAAAGTAAAATGTAAACCTTTCCTTAGCTCTCTGGATCTTGTAAGTAGTTATAATCAAGCCTTGCTTACTCCTAAATCCCAGGCGATTCCGATTCAATTTCGAAGGCCAACATTACCAATATCGAGTCACATGTTTTCGTTACAAAAATGGTATCAGTGTTTTAAACAGTATGCTCCAGAAGGTATTGGGACCAGAGTTACATGCTAAAATCTTAGGATATATTGACGATTTGGCTTGCTTTACAGATAGCTTCGAAGAACACCTCGCATTGCTGAGATAAATCTTTGAAAAGTTTAGAGAACACAACTTTACTCTTAACATTGAAAAATTTTCGTTTTGTACTAATTCAATATCTTATCTAGGTTTCTTGATTACTCCCGAAGGCATCAAAAAAGACCCAAAAACCATAGAAGCGGTTCGTAACTTACCCAGACCCATCAATATTAAATCTTTACAATCTGTAATTGGTCTCTTTAATTGGTCACGAAATTTTATTCCTCATTTCTCAGAAAAAATGCAACCTCTTTTTCAGCTTCTCAAAAAGGGAAAACGGTGGCAATGGCTTGGAGAACAGGAACAATCTTTTAAACAAATTAAGGACAACATTGTAAAGATGTTCTCTTGTCACACCCTGACTTGAATTTACCTTATTATTTAGAATCGGATGCATCCCGCTTGGGAGTCAGTGCAGTCCTATATCAGTACAGTGATGCACAGAAAAAGGTAATCCAGTTCGCTAGTCGGACTTTAACACCTGCTGAGTCTCGCTATAGTGTGAGTGAGATCGAATGTCTTGCAATGTATTTGCGGTCCGAAAATGGCGCCAATTGCTAATTGGTCACCATGTTACTTTTATTAAAGATCACGAAAATCTTAGTTGGTTAGATAAGGCCAAGCCTTGTAACACTCGTCTTCTTAGATGATCCCTGGAATTACAGCAGCTGGACTGCGAAATACGTTTCCAGAAAGGTTCCGAGAACCTTTGTGCAGATGCGCTTTCACGTCTCTTCCCTTCCAAAGAATTACCAACTAAACGTGTTCATCTTTTACAGGCTATTCAAGACAAAATCAAAAATATTTCAGTTGAAGAGTTACAGAACGCACAAAAGGAAGATCCTGATTATTCCCCCATTATTTCCTTTTTAGCAGGCGAGGAAATAAAAGAACTTCCAAGCAATTCATGCAATTTGGAAAAAAATTCCAAACTCGATAATAGTATTCTTTTGTACAGAGATTTTCATTTCCCAGACTCATATAAAATTTGCATTCCCAGGTCATTAGTGAATAACGTTCTCACAGCTTACTATGACGATGTAGATCACCCGGGAGTAGACAAAACGCTTCGGATGATCTCAAAATCATTTTATTGGATGAAAATGAGGTCAGATGTGAAAAAACATTTAAAGGATTGTGTGAAATGTCTGAAATTTAAATCCGATCACCACCCACCAGCTCGTTTCTTGTTCACTAATCCTTATTGAGAACCTAGTGCTTTATTTGCCCTTTTTTAGGCCCATACCCATCAGGCAAAAATGGTGCGCGCTTCGCACTGGTTACTGTTGATGTGTTTACTCAATATTGTACAGCTTATTCCTTGAAGAACACCACTGCTACTTCAGCTATCAAGTGTTTATTTGATATATACATGCTACATTTAGGTATCGTTCAGGCATGCTAACAGATAACACCGCAGTGTTTCATAGCAGAACGTTTCTATCTAAAATGAAAGAGTACAATATTAAAGTCCATCACACAACACCTTATCACCCCATGAGTAACATCACAGAACACTCTAATAAGATTCTTGTATCTACCCTTAGGTTATTATGTTGTCAGTCACATAATAAATGGGCCGAGAACCTGACGCAAGCAGTTCTGTTACATAACTACTCCATCGTTGAAAGTCTTGATGTTTCACCAGCAAGTTTATATCTTAATATTCTTTTTTCAAGTCCTATTTTTAAGCATTTTGCTTACAGGTTTCTGTAGATTTTGATAAGGAAGACGGGATTAGTTGGTCGAGTAATTTACTTATGGCAGACCACCGACGAAAAGCCATCTTTGAAAAAAGGAACGCACGATGGAACGACAGTCAGCAACAGCGACGACGTTTAAAACAAGGAAGTTTGATTTTTCTCAACCAGCGTAACATCAGTAGTCTATTGAAAGTTGAAATATCAATTTTTTTTAATTTGTACCGAGGACGCCTTTTATGTGTTAAGGTTATTAATGACCGTGTTGTTGAACTTGTTGACCCTTCCATAGGTGAATATTTAGGACTTCATTCGATAGACAGGACCAAGTTATGGGAACCTACCCCTGAAACCCGTGAAATTTGGATGGCCTTGGCACGTCGCCAACTGCCGAAATCACAAGCTCAGAATATCTTGATACTATATTTCCCTGGTTAGTTTGTCATGTATTGTAAAAACGTACAGCTGCCACGAAAAGAGACTAATTTAACTGTTCGTCCACAGTAACGCACTCATTAGAAATGAAAAGTTATCGGCAGTTTGGAATGAACTTTTCCGACACAAATCTGATAGCAGCTACTTTGTCATTCTACTCACGAGTAACTCGTGTTTGTCATAATGCCTTAACATTCTTCCAATATCTTCAAGTTTTTTGACACAGTAGTATGGACCCCACCCTATCTAACTTTTGATTATCCAATTTGGGGCCACCATGGACCATAGTGAGTGAATCAGGGATTCTTCGGCGCGGAATGGCGTCATCTATTGAAATTTTGCTTATGCTTATTAAGCGGCCATGCACGCTGCTGCGAATTAGTCAGAGGTAACTTGGCCCCGGCTATGACGTCATTGAATTGGGAGTTTTGGATTAGAGGTTATGATGATTCTTTAAAATTATTAAAAATATGGTCTTGATGATTGATTACGTTATGAATTAGTACAGGCCTATAAATGCTTTTTAGTTTTTCGTTCCCTTTTATGGTATAAAATTAGCAGAATGTCATCCCTTGGATGAGATGGACTAACACTGGTGCAAATGAAATATTTAGTTTTACGTCCCACGTTTTGCCGGTTACGCTAAAGGAGACGGTGAGGCTGAGAAAGGAATGAAAGTATGGGCGAAAATTGGAGTATTTGGATCATTTTGAACCAGGGACCCCATACAGCAAAGGTGAACGCTTTACCACTGAGCCACTGCGTTCTCTACTGGTGCGAATGAAGTAGAGGTATTTGGTTCGAGCTAATGTGTTTGTTTGACGTTGGGGTGACCCTATTTCACTCTTGATTATACAATGAGTTAGATATGCATTGGTCCGGGATTGCATTACATATTGACATTTGGCATATGCTCACTCACGGGCCAGGGAATGCATAGGAACACTTAGAACATATAGGACCACCTTGATCCACGTGACGAGAGGGACCTCGTTCCCTTTGATGAGTATAAAAATATTATAATTTGGAAGTTCTTTTTAACTTATCCTATTATCTTTCACGAGACACGAGTCACGAGACACGAACCTTTAGGATTGTTGGTTCGAGACTAGTTGTGTTCGTTGTAACAACGATGAATCGGTAACAATGGTCGCGTGATTTTTCAAGGTTACCAACACTATCAGAATTGATCGATTCATTTAGTGGGAGCAGTTTCGTGATGAAAACTGATTTTGTCTCGTACACAAACAAATTTCTGAACCAGAATTTTGTTTTGTACACAATTTTTTTTCTGAAAACAATTTTCTTTTGTACACAATATTGTTTCTGAAACAGAATTTTGTTTTGTACAGACTTTTTTGTCTCAAAACAATGTTGTTTCGTACACAAAAAAATTCTGAAACAGTTTTGTTTTGTACACAAAACTTTTATGAAAGAAAATTTATTTTGTTGCACATTTTTTTTCTGAAAGATAATTTTGTTTCGTACACTAGAAAAAGTTCTGTAACAAAAATTTAGTTTGATTTTTTAACCGCAAAATGTTATGTTAAGAAATTTTATTTTACCGGTAAACTGATTCAGAAAAAGAAATTGAAATGGCAGTACAGAAAAAAGAATTTGATTTTAGGATGTGAAATAAAACACAGAATTACTTTTTCCTTCATGTTTCTGTACATTTATTTTTAGCATGTGAAATAGAATACAGAATTTCTTTTTTCTCCATCTTTGTGAGCATTTATTTTTCTTCAAACAAAGACTTGTCCGTGACGGGTACAAATTTTGTAAATAGAAAATAAAACATATGAATATACGTGGTAATATTTATTTGTTTCCTGCGAAAGAAGAAAAACAGATTGTTAATATGTAATAAGAAGATAAACTAACTAATGAAGAGAGAGTGAGGTGAGAAAAAGAAAAGCAAATGTCACGTACCTGAATTCCTTTTTTTCTCCACTGGTTTCTGCAAGGTGATGTCACTTGAAATGTTCTCCACTGTAGCATCAGAAGGAACTCGTGCATCGCTGAAGCATGTGTCGTGTTGAGGTTGATTCTTTGCCCGTCTTTGGGAGGTGATGTTGGTGGGATTAGGGAAAAATATGGTTGTTACTTTTTTTGGCTTTTTTATACCCATAGGGCAATGTTTTGTATGTGTCTGGTATTAATCGGCGTTTTTTATAGTTGAAACTGTACTTCTTTTCTTCAGGTTTTGTGACAAGATGATAATGGTGGGTTCTGTAAATTTTGTGGCATGCTAATGGAGATTTTTTCACTGCATTGATTTACGATCATTTGACTTGCTGCATAATTGAGTGTGAATCCACGAATTTTGCATACATAACTGGTTGAGTTCGTGTCGATGTCATAGATTTCTAAAGCGTACTGTTTTGGGCCACCAGATACGAATTTTTTAATGTATGCTTTTGGTCCAATTGATTCCAGTTTATTTGACATTGAGCCAGGAAATACTTCTGGTTCTATTGTGGGCTCTGATGATCGCTGCATGAATATCACGGAATCTGTATCGAAATATAGTACTCTTTCTTGCAGCAAATCTAAATACTTGTAGAGTTCCAGACGAGCTTGGCACGTTCTAAGTGCTCCAAGGACAACATTATTATTGTGATTTTGTGCTGAAACATCATCTTCATACTGCCAATAAAGGTATAACAACGAATCATTAACAGGTAAAATTTGGTTGACTTGTATATCTGGAGAAGTTAGTTTTCGATACAGTTCTTTGGGGTCGTTAATGATGGTCGTTTCGCTGAAATTGTCTCTTATAGCGAGTCGTCCCCAGAAGGCATTTAAATAGAGTTTAGGAAGACTACGACGTGATGAATTTATCATTATATTTCCTGCATCTAAAGTTATACCTTCACGTTGTTGTAACATTTGATTATACTGCTGCTTTTCGTCTTCGGTGACGCAATTGGCATTCCATCCTGAAGCTTCAAATTAGGTTTCAAAAATATGTTAATGTATTCGCTGAATATTCCGCCAGTCTTGGTTTCTGGATCATATACAGTGATGTCGTAATCCCAAATTTCGTAAATTTCAATGATTTGACACCCAAGTTCAATGGCTTTTTGAATTTCATAGGACACCCACGTTCCTGTCAGACTGCGTTAACTGTTGGAATGTGTACATTCAGAATCTTGATTTAATGCACAGGCAGCAAAAAGTGGAAACAACAACTTCTTATTTGAGCAAAATGGAAGTACTGGATGAAACACATTTCTGCTAGGCAAAATCTTTAACTTCACTAATCCGTTGGCATCTTGTATCCGTCGACATTTCTGGATCTCCTTGTACATATATTCGTGGGTGCCCTATTGGAAAACGTCCACATTTATTCACATATGGATACAGTGAAACAATATCGAAAAATGTAATTTCTTTGCCTTCATTTTCACTTGTGACGTAACACAATTTAATGGCATTAACACGGCCACCATAGAAGCTCTCTCTTGGATTTAACGGTGTTTTATTAGTATAAGGATGTGTGCTTAAAGAAGAGGTCAATGCTGAATTGGATTTTAACTTGACGAAATTCACATTCCCACATTTCATGTACTGTATATCCCATGGATCGTAATAATTTCATTTTCCGCTGTGTTCTCTCGTAGCGATAGTTCATCGTTTCTTCGCAGTTCTCAGAAATGGGCTGATCACGGCCTGTAGGGACACATAGAGGACAGGCGTAGACTCTACAACCGTGCAACTCATACACGTGTTCCTCTTCAGTATCAGGATGTTTGTATTAGCCATCCAGATGAAAACCAGCAACATAAACTTCTTTTCCTCTTGCTGCATTCCCCTCTTTTTCCTCCATCTAGGCAAGCCACTGAAAAGCAATCCGTGACTGATTGTTTCTGTGACGGTATCCTTGTGCAGGAAGAATGCTAATAGTATGAGGTTTTAAGAAATTTCGTCGAAATACTAAATTGCACGCAGTCGCCAAGAAAGTGAACTTGAGTTACTTGTTCAAAAGTGAAAGATACAAGCCATTCGAAGTACGTTGACGTCCTTGACACTATAGTTCACCAATTCTTCTTGGAAAATAAACGTATCGTTCTGGTGTTCGTTGTACCATGTCATGAGTTTCTCTTGTTCATCCAATTCATTTCATCTGCACCATAATAATGGATGTCCGGTAATTTTTCAACATACGTTTGATTTGCGGCAGTATTAAAAAAATGTGGAAAATATCCTTTGGCCGCTGGTAAATGAAATGACTTGGATAATTTACTTAAAGCCATTGGCATGAAATTTAGGGAGTCAATAAACGATAAGTGATTCACTTTCATGCTTAAAATTTTTGCTCCGTTCAAGATCAAAGCAGGTTTCAATTCATGTTCTTCCACTAAAGATTTAAGAATAAAATGACCATCATATCCCTTAGAGTTATGTGCCAAATATATAATAAGCTTGATGTTGGGTCGTGGTTAACGTAAATGCGCAAGAAAGGCATTGATCGGATCATCTTGAAAAATATGCTCTCACGGACACGGATACCACAAACTTCACACGGATAATTTATATCTTCATCTTGAACACAGTTGTAACATACTTGTTGGCCTACCAGTAAATTGTGCTTATGGATGAACGTGTCTTCATCGAAGAAAGTATCCTGTGTGGCTTCGATATGATAGAAGACAATCATAGCCTTCTTGGTATGTAACACTGATGGAACTCCAGGTTTTAATTGAGTCATATCAGGCTTCATGTAGCATTGGTGGGTAGACATAACGTGTTTACGACATACATTACAAAATAATCTGTATAATCATGTTGTCTTTCCCCTGTATGGACAAACGAATAAATGCGTAAACATTTGGAACACTGTTCTACCATCTTGCATACCGATTGGCACTTATGATATGGTACTGACAGTTGATTTCTATAGCATGTTTCACTATAAAATTTACGATTGCATTCTGGACACTGCTTCTCCGTATTGGTCTTACTGCATGGCGGTCTGCAAACATTTCTCACACATGGCCGAACAGTTCTTGACGTGTCTATTAAGATGATTATATTTTTTGTGCCATCCAACACAATAGTACTAGGTAGGAAAAACAGACGTTAATGATGTGATGATGTCATAATGTGAATTGATGAACATTAAATTGATTGGACTTTGTCTTCGCCACCCGGCCCTTCATACAGAATATCTTCTCCGGAAAAGCTGGTGTATACGGTATGTTTATAATCGGTCAAGTAGCGTTGCAATTGTCGAAATTATTCGACAGATCCCCAATGCTCTAAATTCACTCAGGATCTAGACCAAAGTTTATGTAAGTAAGGGAGAACACACTTTATCTGGTTCTGATATTGCCTGTACAATTTCTGATTTGCATCTTTATATTTCTTTAGGCCAATAGGAATCACAATCGCATAAGCCAAACATCTCTTGTCGGTGTTTCTCAATTGTAAAAGGCCATTCTTGTGTTTTAGTAACTCGTTGTTTGACAAAAGATCTCGACACATTCTTCCAAATCCACGAGGTACATCCACATGATGAAAATGTACAATGAACGGTTCGTTCATGAGAAACCTATCGTTACTTTGAAGGATGCGATCGAAGAAAGCCCATAAAGTTTCCACTGTCAGATTACTGGCACGCCGAAAAGATAAATAAAACGGATTGTTCTTCTCATCGTTAGATAAAATCGATAATCCAACCATCGATAATTCGTCGACATTTTCCAATAAGTTATCCAACACCTGTTGAAAGGAGGCCTGAACCCACTCAAAAATATCGGCGTCACTGGTCGGAGCATTAATTTGAATTTGCAGCATTCGTCCTTCCAGATTAAAACGCCGATAATGTCTATTAATTTCTCGCAAGAGATTAAAGCCAGAAGTAGTCATATTGAAACAGGAAAAGGTATGGTAAAACAAAGAGGAATAGGCAAAGAAAACAAATATCTAAAACGAACAAAAAGCACGAATTAAGATTGAATTCACAAACAGAGATCGCTAAAACGTTCAACGGTATCAAAATGACTACACAATCAATCCTCAAAGAATTATCATATCTCAAATAGTCGAACTGCTAAACGTTTTATTGTCGTCATACTGGAAATCAAACCCGGGACATGTAACTGACCTAACTTTCTGTAGTGATAAAAAGAATGAAAATATCCGTTTACTCTAAATTGTATCCTGGCTACGAGAGCCAATTTGAAAAGCGCTAGGTTAGATCCTAGCTAGGTCGTCAACTTGAAACGCTACAATTATAGTAATTAGAATTCTGGCTGGGTAAGTAAACTCGTAACGACCATAGACACTCGTGACTAGAAAGTCACCTTTATGTTGTACAAGTTACAC
The DNA here is from genome assembly GCF_964235325.1 of Thermobia domestica. Classification (NCBI taxonomy): domain Eukaryota; kingdom Metazoa; phylum Arthropoda; class Insecta; order Zygentoma; family Lepismatidae; genus Thermobia; species Thermobia domestica. The sequence goes on along the minus strand of NC_137457.1, from coordinate 87,264,571 downwards.
CAGTTACTTACACCTTTGTTCATAGCTGACGTTAGGGGAAAGGAAAGAAAAAAATATTGGGTCGCCGATAAAATTCCTTTCTTATGCTACAATTACAGACCAGTGAGCACAACGCTATTTTACTCCAGACTCTTGCACACTAATGGCATCGTCGGTACGGAGAAAGAGAAAGAAAAAAATCATTTCAGAACAACACCACATACCTTGCAAATCATGTTTATTTAACTCTCTTGTAAATAACGTATAATATTCAAAATAACATCGACATTAGTGATCATGGACAGCCAAACTCAATTGTCAAAAAAAATCATATGCATTCAGTCTTTGAAGATTCCAGAAAACTTCTAGCACCAACACAACTAAAAGATAAGTAACAACAATGTTTCAACATTATCCTTAATAATAGTAGAAAAGTTGTTTACGTCTCTCGACCAAATAGTAGGACAATCTTCGGTAGGCTGCATCATAGCGAGTGAAGGGAAATTTCAAATTACATTACTGTTTACAAAACATCTCACCGCAGAGGGAGCAAGCATGTGGCTGTGTCGACTAACCTTCCTCCCTAAAAACATAACGTTTCCACTACTCTCCGCAACCAACTGCTAAGAAGGCATTTCCCTCGACATAACTTACAATTTAACAGCGGCGGTAATAATAATACATACTGCAGAAACATTATAGATATCACCAGACCAACCAATAAATTAGACTCTACCCCTGACACCATCACATCAAAGTGTGAGTGCTATCGCAATGCCCACAGCCTTCGACGCGTCCTACTGAACTAGTAAGTAGCATTATACCTAGAGATATGACATGAAGACAACTCGAGGCTTTACGTAGATTTTGTTGTGCGGCGACTTAATACTTAGATTATGAAATATATATATATTGTAATAACCAATACGGAGTGTTCACTACCGGACAGACATGAGCTAGCCATCGCTAATCAAACTTTTACTTCGCCAAACATAGTACTTGTAAGATAGACAATACGGAGTGCTCGCTACTGGATAACATAAGCTAGATGGTAGCGAGTGATACATTATACATCTACGCAACTCGGGAAATGTTTCACTTTAAAGCAAGAGAGAAAGTGTTGATATCAGACTACCCCGTCGGCGTATGATTCGAGTTACTGGATAGAGACTCACTTCGGTCTACTAAAACATGTTATGGATAAGATTTACTTGAGACGATATTGTAAACATTGTAGAATCGATATACGTATAGTATGTAAGTACACTAAATAACCAATGATTGATAATATATATATTGTTTTTGCTTTATAAAACGATTTTAGACAATAGAATACACACACGACAGTGATAATACAACACTGGATATTATAAACAGAAACAACTTGAATGAATTATATGAACGGCGGACAATTCCTTAGTTTCCAGGACGACATTACTCCTTCTGTAAATTGAGGTAGAAAAATAATGAAACAGAGTTACCTGAAACGGAGACCAAAGCTCACCCAACCTTTTGGCGCTTACTAGCAGACAATACCGACACCACAAGCCAGTTTAAACGGCTTAGTTTTGGGCAGCATCTTCGGGCTGCGACCGGTTCCAACGACCTCTCAGGCATCTCGACACGTAGCAACCGTAATCATATCCACAGGTGCAGGTTGACCAAACGGCGACCTTCCTCTCGGTTAACAGCAACCAAGTATACTTCATTAACTCTCTCACCAGATGAATGACATTTCACCATATAAGTTGCTGGAACACTTACGTCCACAACAACAACCACAGATGAAGATTTCACTAATGATACGCTCAGGTCCCACAGAAGCAGGCGGAATCAGACGGCAAGTAACAAGGGATGGAGTCCCAAATTAACGAAAGATGGAGGACGGAGAGTCGCTACTTCAAGAGGAAGAGGCCGTAGACAAGATCGAACTTGAACCAAGAGACAGTTCTCGGTGAGACTATCAGACTTCCACTTACAACACAGCAAACAATTAACAAGTATCAAGCCAATCCTAGTAATATCCGGAACGAGCACGAGCTGAGTGTACGTAGGGAGTTATTGTAATTCACTACAGTACACTGTGTCTATTATCACTATTCAGTCATGTCATCTCTTAGTAAAAGGTTTGTAATAGAAACAATCACTTTGTTGCATGACACGCAGTAATTCATGTCTAGAAAACAGAACGAAGAACTACCCCTTCATCCTCACCGCCATAATAATTTTTCAGCGCGAAGAGCTAAAACAAAGGGAGCGCGCTTCTGCATCCCGCTCGTTCTCTGATTGATGAATAAATGTTTATATATGCACATTTATAACAAATCCCTCCGTATAAACGAAACACAAAATTTTAAAATTATTTCGAATAAATATCGATAATAGACAAAATATAATAATAACCATTACTAAAAGGGAGTTTCCCAACAAGATCGACCGCTAGACGGTCGTGAGTTTGACTAGCTTCTATTTGAATTTCTTCTTTAAGTATTACTTGATTGGCGAACTTTCTCTCAGCACAATCAAGACAATCTCTGATACACTGTCGAACTGACAGTCTTTGTTTCTTCCAGTAAAATAAAGAACGGCATAGAGACATACATTTCCTAGCCCCAAACTGACCACTCGAATGGACTATTCCATTTATTCTTTTACTAATTCTTGAGGAATAATCAAAAGCCATTGGTTCGCATTTCTATGCTTGAAATATAACAAACCTTGATAACAAGTGACGTGTTCTGGAGGACTATCCATTAAAGACCTTAACTTATTACAACAATCATCGTACTGTTTCTTTTCCCTGACTTTCTCCAGGTTGAAAAGAGACGAATCTTGAACAGACAAGAAATTGACATGATACTCTTCTAACTTAGAAGGGACTTCCGGTGGATTCCTACTCAATTTGTCCGCTACTATGTTCAAACTCCCAGGACAGTGTTCAAAGACAAGGTCAAACCTTTGTAATTTGAGAAGCAAACGAGTCGTCCTTGTATCTACGTTCTTCATAGAAAAAGAATGAGTGACAGCAGCATTATCTGTACGAAAACACGTGGTTCTCCCAAGAATATATTGCGAAAAACTTTCACACAGAAAGAAAACAGAGAGCAATTCCAACTGAAAAGAAGACAATGAAATTGGGGGTTTAACTCTGCGACTAGCGTAGGCAATGACATTTGAATGATCAGACCCGTCAGGGTACTGTGTCAGAAAAGCAGCCAAATTCTCCGAACAAGCATCCGAATGGATGTGGAATTGCAAATTGAAATCAGGTTGTCCCAACGCAGGTGGATTACTGGCGATTTCCGAAATTTATAAAAGAGATCCAAAACTTCGGGAGTGAGTTTGTACTTAACATTCTTCTTAATGAGATCGTACAACGGAGAAGTAAGAGTCGAATAATTGTTAATAATCCGCTATCGCCATCCCAATAATCCTAGGAATTGACGCATTTTCTTCTTGGTTTTCGGGATGGGATAGCAACGAATTGGCTCATTATGACGTGGGTCAACTTTAACAGTTTGACCACTAATGACATGTCCCAGGAAGTTCACTTCCGTCAGAAGGAAGTAACACTTCCGGAAATTTAGAGAAAAATTTCCACGCTCAAAAATTTCGAACACACGCTTCAGATGGACAAAGTGTTCGTCTAGAGAAGCTCTAGAGATTAGAATATCATCCAGAAACAAAGTAACAAAATCTTTAGTACTTTGATCGAAGTAACTATGCATTACGCTCTGAAAAATGGCGGGCGCACTCTTGATTCCTTGAGGTAAAACCATCATTACGTACTGGCGTCCTTTAAAAACAAAACTTGTACAGGGATACGACGAAGGATGGAGACCTACGCCATAATATCCTGACGAACAGTCGAATTTAAAAAAAATATTGCGCTTTCGCTACACGGTTCAATATATCACCTGTTGGTTCCACTTGAGCCGTAGGGGCCCGAACGAGGAGGTTCAGTAGGCGAAAATCAATTACAGGGCTAACAGCACCAGACGCCTTGCGAACACAATGCATGGGGTTCCGGTACGGTGAGGTCTGTTCACGGGCTATGCCTAATTCAATCCATTTCTGTAATTCTGCCTCAAATTCCATTTCCATGGATTTTGTAACACACATTTGTTGCTGTAGCTAAATTTTGACGAAAAGTTTATAAATGTTGGAACTTAAAAATATATCTAATCACGTGTAGTTCTTAAGCAATATATATAATTCAAATTTACCTTTCATTTATCTTATTTATAAATCAAATTATTTAACTGAGAACTACAACCTAAGGAAATATACGAACGGTTGAATACCCGGTACAGCTTGAGAATACGGTTGTACACTATAGAAAATTAATAAATTTCTTATCCAGACAAACGCTAGTCATTCTTTTTTTAAATCAGGATTACTAACAAAACACACGATCGATAACTGTAACAATCAATGTCACGAATTCAGAAGGATCCGTTACAAGGGTACTGTGCCAGAAAACCAGCCCAATTCTCCGAACAAGCATCCGAATGGATGTGGAACTGCAAATTGAAATCAGATTGTCCCAACGATGGTGGATTACTGACGATTTCCCGCAATTTATAAAAGATCCAAAACTTCGGGAGTGAGTTTGTACTTAACATTTTTCTTAATGAAATCGTACAACGGAGAAGTAAGAGTCGAATAATTGGGAATAAACCGCTGTCGCCATCCTAATAATTCTAGGAATTGACGCATTTTCTTCTTGGTTTTCGGGATGGGATAGCAACGAATTGGCTCATTATGACGTGGGTCAACTTTAACAGTTTGACCACTAATGACATGTCCCAGGAAGTTCACTTCGGTCAGAAGGAAGCAACCCCTAATGGAAATTTAGAGAAAAATTTCCCCGCTCAAAAATTTCGAACACACGCTCCAGATGGGCGAAATGTTCGTCTAGAGAAGTTCTAGAGATTAGAATATCATCCATAAACAAAGTAACAAAATCTTTAGTACTTTTTTCCTTGAGGTAAAACCATCATTACGTACTGGCGTCCTTTATAAACCAAACTTGTACAGGGATATGACGAAGGATGGAGACCTACGCCATAATATCCTGACGAACAGTCGAATTTAAAAAAAATATTGCGCTTTCGCTACACAGTTCAATATATCACCTGTTGGTTCCACTTGAGCCCTAGGGGCCCGAACGCGGAGGTTCAGTAGGCGAAAATCAATTACAGGGCTAACAGCACCAGACGCCTTGCGAACATTATGCATGGGGTTCCAGTACGGTGAGGTCTGTTCACGGGCTATGCCTAATTCAATCCATTTCCATGGATTTTGGCACAGAAAAATATGGTCCCACGACAGGTTCTTCATCGGTTAATTCTATCTTGTACAAAGGCGTTCGTATCCTACGGGGATACTCGCAGAAAATATTACGATATCGGAGTAACAAATTATATAAACGTTGCTTGACATTGTTATCTAAATCTTCTCGAGATGAGATGTAGTCCTGGATTTCAGTTTCTGAAAGATTAGATTCAGGAATTATATACACATCTGACACAGAAATGACAGCTGAATTTTCTACTGGAGGAGAGACCTCTAAAATATTAACATCAGAACACGAAAGTTCAGAGGGAAGTAATTCCTGCTTATCGGATGGCCATTCAGTCCTCCCGATCTCAACATTGTTTGAAGATAAAGCTACCATAAGAATACTAGGTTGATCAGTCGAAATCACGAAAAGACTACCAGCATTATCACGCAATCTGATTTCCTTTCGCTCTCTGTCGACAACAGCTTTAAATTTGTCTAAAACTGGACAACCCAAGATAAGATCAGTTCGAAGAAATTTTATAACAAACAACGGAATATCAAATAAATGGCCCTGAATATTTAAACTAAATATCTGGACACCTTGAACTGAAAACTTCTCTGTATCGGCAAAGGCACCCAATGACAAACCAGTATATGGTCGCAATTTAGCACATGAAAATATAAGTTTTAACTGTTTCCAAATAAAGCAATCCAAAAGGCATAACTCAGACCCACAGTCAATAGTACAAGTTAATTGGACTCCTCCAATGTTCCCTTTGACAACAGGGGAAGAAGAAAAATAATAGTCAGGCTTTTCTTTTTCTTCATCCTGTTCAACTACAAAGTTTACGTTGAATGACATAGAATTATTGCTCTCATTATTGTTTACGTCTCCAGATAATGACTCGACCAAGACATTATAAGTTTTGACATTAGTTTCAGAATCATTATCTACGGGGACTGGAGAAATACAGCAGTCGTTTCCCCCCGTGTTCGGAAAAGACTGCGACCTTAGTTTTCCGAGGTAGATGAAGGTTGATCTTCCCTCGGATTGGAAGATGCCTCATCTCGTCCCCTATCATTATTTTTATATCTTCCGTTACGTCCTCGATTTCTTCCACGATAACGGTTTCTACCATTTCCTCGATATCGATTATTATACTGATAATTATTACTATTATTGTTATTGTTATTATTATTTCTACTTTCAGTCTGAGCATAGCTTAAAAATTCAGTTTCACAGCTAATGTCAACATCTTGTGAATTACGATTAAGAATTTTAGCTTGCTTAGCGAATACTTTCTTTGTCGGAGGCCAAACTTCATGCATGGAAGTATCCTCAATCCCAGATAATAACGGTACTTTACTCATTAATTCATCAACACTATTATATTGCTGAACGGACAGCAAACGCATATCCCTGGGCGGTAAACAATTCAAAATTAATACCACAAGTTCCGAAGTACTCGGGGTTTCACATATATTGTAGTAACTTTCAATTACAAACCAAACGTACTCTAACAATGAAGCGAATTTTGTCTTATCATAACGCAAAGATTGCGATGACTTCTTCTGTTCACGCTCTATCGGAGGCGAACAATTCCGATTCTTAAAATGACGCACCAAGTCTTCATAAGTTTCGATTTCAGGAGCTACTGAGCTATACCAAGCAAACGCGGCTCGAACCATACAATATTCTACGACCCGTAATTGGTCTCCATCAGTAAGTGAATACATACATAAACATTTCTCAAGAGCCCTTAAAAACTTCCTTGGGGCTCCAGGTTTAATATCCCCAGAATACGAAGGAAACGATTTTAGATCTTTCTGCTTAGTCGCAAAGGTCAATGAACTTGGTGTTATACCACTGAAGGTGGTAACACTGTTACGCGGAACTTGACTATTCGGTACAATAGTAGTGTGAAAAACACTAGGATCATAACTAGGCTTTAAATAGCTAGTATTAAACACCGGTTACTAACATAAGAAGTGATCCCTCTCGACACCGACCATGCTACAGTGTCAGTTGTGCGAGTACTATTACTTACATTATTATTATAATAAACAGAAGAATTAACATTTGGAAAAGTATTTAAAGCACTGGCAACCACTTTAATTTCACTAGGTCTAGCTGGCCACTCATATCTAATATCTGGTTCTGATTGCACAAACACAGGTTTACTTGAATGATTAAGAGAACTAGTAACAAACACATTGCGTTCAGCAGACGTACTAACAATAGTATTAACAGGCAAAGTATCCCTTGACTCAGAGAACAACACAGGAGGGTCAACACTAATACAAGGGCGTTTACAGGGGACACCTTACTTACTCAGGCTCCTACACTCGACTGACGTAAATTTTGGTTTCTGCAATTTATCCACTTTGTTGATTAAAGTGGATAACTTATCAGCTTTTTCATTACTTTCTTTAACTCTCTGCTGAACATTTTCTATTTTGCTATTAATATTAGCATTACATTCTTCTATCTTTCTATTAGTATTAGCATTACTTTCTTCTATCTTACTCAATGCAAGAGCGAACATTTCAGCGAGTTCATTCGCCTGCTCTGTCCCTTTTTCCCTTCCTTGCGGGGACTTAGGCGAAGAAAAATGTTTGGGAGGTGGTTCATTCTCACGCTCCAACACTTCAGGACAAGTATGTGCGTCACATTTAGGACAAACCCAAACAAAAGAATCTGAGCTAACAGCTTCAAAAACACTAGAAGTATCCTTTAATTTAACACAAACAAAATGTGACCATTCGTGACACCTGTCACAAGATGTAGCACGTTTCTTATCAGAAGCAATTTGTTCCGCGGCAGCAAGAGGCTCGCTACAACAAACGCAAATAATATCATCTCCATTAGGAGGAAGATTCCCTGACTCAACCGACATCTTAGTTCCTTATTTATAAATCTAATGAACATAAACATATGTGAGCTCTATCCAGTATATGTCTTCAACACCAACGGGACAGTCTGTATCACTCATTTCTTCCCGCATAACACGAAAACAACCAAATACTGTCACATTTTAGACAATAAAATAATCCTAAGAGAACTTGTAAAGCGCTAGGTTAGATCCTGGCTATGGGAAGCCAACTTGAAACACACCTATGCTAGGTCGTCAACTTGAAACGCTACAATTATAGGAATTAGAATTCTGGCTGGGTAAGTAAACTCGTAACGACCTTGGAGACTCGTGACTAGAAAGTCACCTTTATGTTGTATACACGACTCCAAAAGTGCATTACCACCTGCAATTCTCCCTTTGCTGCAATAGCAGGCAACCCAAAAAGCTCAGTGGTTGAGTTGGTTGCGAATTCGAAAGACGTTGGACCAAAACTCAATTTTGTTACAAATATATCAGTGGCAAACTGCAAATAAGAGAATAAAATAAATTGTTAAGACTTGCCATTTTATTATCGTGAGTGCAATGGATGACAAAAGTTACAAAATCATCTTACTTAAGCAGTTCAAAGAAGGTGAATCGTAAGAAACAGACATAAGAGGAAAGCAATTTCTTTCCTTTTTCCAAAAGAAAATCTCATAAAAAAGAAAAAGATTATATAATGTAAAGGTTTAATATAAAAGCCTAATAGCGCAAAAACAAACATCCACACGACACAGAAAGAGAGACAAACACAGAATAAGGTACACCAGTGGCTTAGCTGACTAGCGGGCCTCTTATGCAAGATAAAGAGAGGAACCCTAGTCGTAAACCTAAGTGTTATAAGAATAATATTATTATTAATAATAATTACAAATTATTATTATTATTATTATTATTATTATTATTATTAAAAAGTGGTCTACTTTCCAAATCTCTGACCCTACCTAAGATCATGTCTGCATATAGCGGTCATGTGTGCACCTTTTGTCAATGAGTGGCTCTAAAGGCCAAAAGGGATGCAAATCTCTGAGAGAGAGGAAAAGAAACGTTCTTATGATAAATTCTAGGAGAAAGTTCGAAGAATTGCTTTTGACAGGTGCTTTCTTGTTTTTCGGGGACAGAAAATTGTATCGGCTAAGAAATTACAGTATATAATATTGCAAATTTGCAAGTGCATTCATTTACAATGTAATTTGAGGTAATAAAGAAATTGAAGACTTTGGGGCAAACGACCTGTCAAGTCCAAAATGTGAAAGTATAAAAGAGATGGCGTCACAAGGGTTTCTCTTCATCTGATTTTCTTCAAACTTGGAACATATATACTAGACCGCAAATAAATGCACACGTGTTTTTTTGTTTCTTTCGGGGAACGGGTTAAGGGAGGCAAAGGGTCCTTTCTTTAAAAAAAAGGGAACCCTTGATTTAAAAGGACCAAATTAAAGAAACGAAACTCTGCCGATGCAAAGATGACTTCAAAGTACAAAATACGGGTTTTGACGTTTTTCAGCGACAAGTTTTGCAGAGGAAATGCTTCTTCGAAATGAGAAAGGACCCCGCACAATCTTTATGGAAATTGAATTTCGGTGGAATTGCTTGAAACCGTGTTATGTTTGAGATATGATGTTCATGAGAAAAAGTCACAATGGCCACAACCAAAAATCGTTGGCCGTTTGGTCACCACGAGGCCACTTTCTTTTAAAAAAAGCCGAAGAAAACGACATTCAAGATTTTGTACAAAATGACTAAAACCGTGATGTTGTAGATATTGTGATTCTGAAAAAAGTCTTAATGGGCATAACCACCAATCACTGTTTTTTTGGCCACTATAGGGCCACTTTTTTTGAAAAGAGCCAAACATAGTGATATCCTGGATTTCAATGAAAATCAGTGAAACTGTGATGTGTTGTAGATATTGTGATCCTGAGAAGTCTCAATAAGCACAACCACCAATCACTAACCGTTTGGTAAATACAGAACCACATTTTTGCAAACAGCAGAACAACGTTATTTTGAATTTCATTGCAATTGCTTGAAACGGTGATATGTTGTAGATATTGTGATTCTGAGAAAAGATCTTAATGAGCACAACCATTAATCACTGATTGTTTGGCCACTATGAGGCCACTTTCTTGAAAGTAACCGAAGATGCCGATGTTCTGGATTTGGGTAAAAATAACTAAAACTGTGATATGTTGTAGATATTGTGATTCTGAGAAAAAGTCTTAATGAGCACAACCAATAATCACTGACCGTTTGGCCACAACCAGGCCACATTGTTAGAAGTAAGCAAAGATGGTGATGTTCTGGATTTCGGTAAAAATGACTGAAACTATGATATGTTGTAGATATTGTGATTCTGAGAAAATGTCCTAATGGGCACAGCCAATAATCACTGGCCGTTTGGACACTACGAGGCCACTTTTTTGAAAGTAAGCGAAAATGGTGATGGTCTGGATTTAGGTAAAAATAACTGAAACTTTGATATATTGTAGATATTGTGATTCTGAGAAAATGTCCTAATGGGCACAACCAATACACTACAGGGCCACTCTGTTGAAAGTAACGGAACATGGTGATGTTTTGGATTTCGGTAAAAATGACTTAAACTGTGATATGTTGTAGATCTTGTGATTCCGAGAAAAGGTCTCAAAGGGCACACCCACTAATCACTGACCGTTTGGCCACAACCAGACCACTTTGTTGAAAGTAACCGAAAATGGCCATGTTTTGGATTTCGGAGGAAAGGTCTTAATAGGCACAACCACTAATCACTGGCCGTTTGGACATTACGAAGCCACTTTTTTGAAAGAATCGAAAATATTGATGTTCTGGATTTCGGTAAAACTGACTCAAACTTTGATATGTTGTAGATATTGTGATTCTGAGAAAAATCTTAATGGGCACAGCCAATAATCACTGACCGCTTGGCCACTATGAGGCCACTATTTTGAAAGTAACCGAAAATGTTGATATTCTATATTTCGGTAAAAATGACTGAAACTTTCGTAGACAGCTTCTTCTGAGCACTGGTGAATTTTTCTAAGTTTTACTTTCAATGCCTTCTTTTTTCTTCTTTTTTTCATTTGTTTCTATTGAAGAAAGAACTTTAGGCACTCTTGCAGGACTTCAGGAAATTGATCATATTTGCAATTGTAATAATAGCAATAGGACTTACTTCTTGACTTTTCAGACACAGCCTGAGAGTTTTTAGAGGATCTAACTCTTGGATTTTTTAAAACCCCTATAATGTCCGAATTATTAGGTCTATATAAAAATTGAATATAACTATGTATGCGTGATCATCATGATCAAATTGCAAAGTCAACTGAAATGACATTTGGCATATACATAGTTAGGCCCTGATCTCAATATCATTTTTTAAAACTCCCTTTTGTTGGGGGAGGGGGCATTTCTATATATAGGATTGATTTCTAAAAATAATTGAAAAAGATCGATATTAGTTGACTACCTAATATTGATATTAGGCAGTCCTTGATATGAACCACCTTCTCTGCCATGATATAAATTTAGCTTCAACTGTTTCTTCAATGTTCTTCTTCTTTTTATTTTTTAGTTTCAATGGCTAGAGTCGAGGGTGAAAAAAATATGCTGCTCAGAAGATGCTGTTTATAATGCAGTGAGCAAAGTGGGTCATGGTGGGTGATGGGTCGCAGTGGGTCACGGTGGGTGGTGGCTCACAGTGGGTCACATGCTGTTGACCCACATCCCATTCAGAAAACTCGACCCACTTGACCCACCGACCTACTGACCCACTCCAACTCTGGTTAACGCTTCGGCGTCTGGAGTAAACAAGTTCTGCCAGGGGAACTTTTTTCTTTCAAAATATATTTTTATATGTTCTTATTTATTATTATTAATTACTTTCTTGCGTTTTTTCCTACATTATCTTAGATTAGTGACCGCGGTTTACGATAGATTATATAAAGTCAAATACGGTTATGTATGTTTACACTTTCGTTTCTTTCTTTCAAAATACATTCCTATCTGTTCACGTAGTCCAAAAAGAGGCATACACCTCTATATTGATCAACTATAACGTTCTAGTTTATGAGTTCATTTGCTTTGTCTCTTCTGAGCTTAAGATGTAAGTAAAAACATATTAAGAACAAATAATAAAGAAACTAAGTCTACCTGATGGATAAAAATAAGAAATTATATAAAATGCAATGATCAGTACGGTACTGTATCGTACTTTTGGGCCACCGTGTATATTATTAATAATTTATTTCTTGCATTTAATAATAACTAGCTGAAAATAACCACTTTTCGCATGGGTCAGATAAAATATCTATGTAAATAAACTGAACAACGAAACGAAAATATATCGGTAATTTCTACTACTTTTACATATCGCGGGAAACCCCCCTTGAGACCCCCTGGTTCGAAATTTAAAAAGAACGCCTCTGGCACCCAAGCATTGGGAGCTGTATTTAAAAGTCAACGCCTCTGGAAGAATCACCATTCATCTCAGCGACCGTGAAAACTAAGGATTTCACACTAATATAGGCCATTTTGGATTATTTTTACGTGTTTCGGTACATCTCTCCCCCCTGGTGACCCCGGCCCGCACGCAATGGTAGCTGGTTTTGAAACTCATCACTAATGGAAGTGTCACCATTGATCTCAGTGACCGTGAAAACTATGAATTCGACACAAATATCGGCCATTTTCTAATATTATTACATGTCTCGGTGAACGTCCCCCTCCCCTGAGACCCCTGGTTCGAATTTTGAAAAAAAAAACGCTTGGTCCTGGTCTGGGGCCTGGACAAAATTATCCGTTATTAAAATTTAGTAACTTTTTGTTAATTCGTCTGATCCCCAGGTCACACACAGACAGACACACAAGCAAACTCGTGCTTCATTCCTCAGAACAGATAGAGCAAACAGCGTTCTTTTGCATAGAATGTTGTTGCTTCCACCCAGACTAAGTGCCGGACGGCTTCTTTCATACATAAACACGTCTGTTGAACCTGCCTCTTCTATCGAAGTAATGAATCGCGTGTACTCCTAGTACAGTATTAGCTATTTTGTTGTTATTGACCTTGAACAACTAACAAATGGTTTCTCATGAAGTCATAAGTCGCTTTGGTCCGTGAAGTTGATATACAGTAGAAATGACCTATGCATTACTCACCCGTTGTGAAATAGAAAAATTATGTTGATTATATCTGAACACCCACAAATCTGTTATAGCAATAGGCTTAACCACAACTACTTCCAATCTGGATTAAATTTCACGGCTAACTTTTTGAATCATACACAAGAGTATCATTGATATGTTAGTGTTAATAATATTTATGGAACCAAAGACAGGTTTTAAACTTCCAAACTATCCTGTGCATAAAAGTCGGAAATCTTATAGTGGTTTCATCCGTGTGTCTGTTGACAGATATCAGAGCAAAAACAGAAAGTGATATAGAGAAATGGTTTTCTGCTATTGATTCTTCATCCAATGAATAGAATAGGTTCCATCTCATCCGTTAACTCTATATTGAAGCCAGAAGTGGTTCAAATTAGCAATTTGCGGTTCTGACATTTAACCCATAGATGAAAACGGCAACATACAGACATTTTTTTTCGCAAACGATTGCGCGTGTATAGGCAACATATCATGGTCATTCACGATCTCTACTAAAATTGAAAATGGTTTAAATTTATTATTACTTCCGGTTTCAACAACAGTTTCAACTTTTATCGTCATAGCATAAAACGGTAACATAGCGAGAACTGTTTTTTGAAAACGAGTCACCATCTAGAGACAACATCATGGGTACACAAAATATTCTACCGAAATTATAAATGGATGAAATTTACTATTACTTCCGGTTTCAATTTCCAATTTCCGCCTAATAGAAATAATAAATGCTTCAAGATGTGGTCTTTTGCAATTAATTCGGTATCCAAAGAGTATATTTTATTTCCTCCGTTAACCTTCTACTCAAACCGGAATTGCTTCAAATTAGCCATTTCCGATTTCAACGTTTGTCGATATATAAAAAAAATGATAACGGATAGTGAGAGGTGGTTTCTGCAAACGATTTAGAGTCTAAAGACGAATATCTACAATACTAAATTCAGCTGTAGTTAGAATTTATTATAACTTCTGGTTTCAATAACGGTTTCAACGTTTATCGCTATAGAACGAAAACGGCAGCAGATAGCTAGAAACAGTTTTAAGCAAACGATTCAGCCTCTCAACAAATATATCGTTACTATCCATATAACTCTACTAAAACTTAAAATTGTTCAAATTTACTAGTACTTCCTGTTCCAATACTGATTTCCGTAGAGCAAAAATGGTAAAAGATATTAAAATGTGGCTTTTTGCAATCGATTCATCGCCTCAAGAATAGCCTCCTCCATCTCCGTGGAAGAATTTGTTAAAATAGTAGAATTTGTAGAATTTGTTAAACTAACAAAGTAGAATTTGTTAAAATTAGCCATATTCTGTTTGAACGTTCCTCGTCATAGAACGAAAACAGTAACAGAAAGCGAGAGCATTTTTGTCCAATCGATTTACCGTCTCTAGGCAAGATACCATAATTATTGTCAACACCCTACCGGAACAGGAAGTGGTTCAAATTAACTATTACTTTCTACTTCAATTCTTTTTTCCATAGATCAAAACAATAGAAGATATCAGGATACGTTTTTTTTACGATCAACAGGAAATGGTTCAAATTAACTATCATTTCCTATTTCAATTCTTGTTTCCAGGAATCAAAACAATAGGAGATATCAAGATGCGGCTTTTTCAAATCAACTCAGGGTCGTAAGGAAATGTTCCTCCAAGAATTCAGCATCCCAAGAATATTTTCCACAAATCCCTATTCACACCAGAAGTAGCTTAAGTTAGCCAAGTTCGGTTTCAACGTGTATTGCTACAAGTTTCTAATCTATGACTGAGAGAGTCAACTTGTTGCATATATTAGACGAGTCACCACTACCAATATCAAAATAAAAGAAGTTAGTATCGTTTCACAGTGTGAAATGAAGATTTCCAAACTATATGAATTCAATAGTCAAACTTGAAGTAGTGTTATCATCTGTCACAAAAGAAAATGCACGTGTTTCGCGGGATAGTATCTTTCTATAACCTCTCGATTTAATTAAATGTTTTAAAGGACCAATCCCTAACCATAAATCGATAAATGTATTACCTTTCGTTTTGCAGCTCAGACAAGATACGATAGAAATATCGTAAACCTTAATAGAAAGACAAAACAGCTACGTTCTTTTACAACCTTGAAACTTACGAATATTAGCAATATATATTTACAGAGTAGGGAGTTTCTACTACGTTATTACGTAGTTCATTGGATTACGCACAGAACTACCACCCAGATGACCCGTGTTCGAAACTTCGTGCTTTGCTTGTGTTAAAAGAAAAATATGATTACAATTGTAATTGAACTCAAAATCAAGTCAAGTTAGAGATGCGCACGAGACGAGTCGAGACAGAATTTTCCTGACAAAATTCGAGTCGAGATACGGCTTTTCCAATAGAGAAATATACATTTTTCGAGTCGAGATATTCCTTTTACAGCACATTTTCGAGACGAGACAGCCTCAAATCTTGTCTCGTGCGCATCCCTAAGTCAAGTCTATGATGGAGCTCAGGAAATCAGCACTTATAATTACTTTACTGTTAGGATACAGCTGAGTTGATTCACTATGTTCTATGCTATCAAATGAAGTATAAATATTACATTGAAGTTTTCCAGACAAGATTATTGGCGTGGACAGCAAACTGTGTAGCGAAAAGAAAGAAAGATAGAAAGTGAAGGGTTAACTTTAAACGGCCCGCTCCAGTTGAAGTGCTTATACAGACACAAACAGACAATGAATGACACGGAGAATCAGTCGTATTAACAAATGCTAAAACAAATCTTATGCTCTTACTCACTTTCACTAACGTGTTTGCTCACTACGGACGCATCGTAAGTATATACACTAACATATAGCCACAAGAGAATATATAGGCCGAACTCAGATTTTGAGTACAGTGTCAAAAGTTCATTTCCGTAAACTGTAAAAGGCAGTGATGCTCAAGCAATAATAGTCCACTTATGTTCTATTAAATCCACTTGTTCTATTTATTGGATATTACAAATATTATGCAAACTTGCAAACTAAAATGAAATATAACAAAAATTAAAACAAGATGGTAATCGATACAAATGTAGAGGATGGATATGATATGCCCGAGTATGATGGAGGAAGCAATTTGTTTACTTCTTGGCCAACCACTAAGAGCATTTATAAATCCATATCCTACTTTGTTATGCGCAATTAGTACATTCAATATTCACGAACGACGACGAACTGAAGGGTATGAGGATACCGTTGCAAGTAACAACTGTAGTCATAATATTATAGTTAAACTAAGCAACGGTGAAAATAGTGGGGAAATTAGAATGACCAATACTGAACAGTTTACATCGCTCATTTTGAAATACGGCTAGCAGATTAAACTTACAAGAAATGACAAAAATCAGTTAAATTTGGCGTTATACTAAGCATGTTTTTTTGGGGGGAAAAGCGAGGATCTCCGTTAGGGAAACTTCAGTTGATATCTTGGAGGGAACAAAATGTGATTGAGGGGGACAAATCCCCCTCATCCCCCCGGTAATTCGCACCCTGAAAAACAAGGGTAAAATAATTAACGATATACAGCAAGGGGTTAAAATGAATAAAATGTGTTCTGATGAGCAGGTCTACTGTACTACTAGAAAATATTTTGTTGATGGTATGTAATATTGGAGTTCTTTCAGATCAGTTTGCATATCCTACGCTTCTCTATATTCTGTATTTTTAATTTTACATAACAACATTGTTATTATTATATAATTAGTTTAGCAGAATAATAATAAGCTGCCATTTTTTCTAATGCCTTGGGATGGGCACGAGTCAAGCTAAAACATGACTCGAATTCAAGTCGAGTTTCGAGTCGAATCAAAGGTAATTTTCTAGAATCGAGTTCCGAGACGAGTCAGTTTTTGACGTCGAGTTTCGAGTCGAACCATTTGATAAATGGCTCGCTCGTTCCGCTCGTTTTAGAAAGACTTCCAGCATTTATACACAGCATAGGTTGGAAGGTCATTTCTATATCAACTTCATGAATGAAAGGGAACTTGTATTCCTCGAAAGGCATTTGTTTTGTCCTTCAAGGTCAATAGAAGAATGAAAACGCTGATACTAGGAGTATTTTAACACGCGATTCACTACAACGATATAACAGAATGCTGCCTCCGGCTGTTAATAAAAGTCTTAACTAGCTGGAACTCGCTAGTATAGTAGCAACGTTCTATGCAACACAACGTTGTGCTGTGTAAGAAATGGTAGGTGTTGTTCTGTCCATGTGCGCCGCCTCCTTGGTATTAGCTGGTTCCAGCACTAACACAAATAATCTTGTCAGGGCACTGCAGGCAAGGTTTTTAGGTTCATAGAAACATAATAAAATAAATATTTCTCACTTGCCACTATCAAAAAATAAACAATTAAAACATCGAGATAGAAGTTAAAATTTCTAACCTCTAAAGCATAATTGTTTGTTTCAAGTTTGTTTGTGCAAAGGCAACCAAGGAACACACTATGTTAGTCACTTTATACTTTATGTCCAAAATCCTTGCAATTTCTTTCTGCAATAACATTAAAAGTATTTTCTTTTATGATGATATTTTTCATTTTAATTTGTATGAATGTAGTATTTTCTTTTAGTAACGTATTGATAATATCACTGCTTCTTGCACTCATTGTGCATCTTGTAAGTTGTTGAAAATATACACTAAATATCACGATTGTATATGTTGGGAATATGCATTACAGTAATTAAACTTGATCACGTGTTTAAACCTGTTTTTTACGTTTAAGTCAGCCGTGTTACCGACTGAGCTAGGACAGCCCGGACTTATCCTTATACTACCGGTATATTTTACTTTATCACAGCACAGCCCTTTATGACAGCGTTCATAAAAGATCTTAACTGAAAAAAAAAATAAAAAAAATATCGAGACTCTCCTAAAAACATATAACACGCTCCCCATTGATATGCACCCACATACATTTTTGAAAGTCGGTGTCGCTGGTTCTATCTGTTGTGTTTGAAATCAGTGTTTCTTTCAGAAACTATGTTCCCGGGGGGCACATTTCGTATTCCGGGGGACACTGTTGATATTATTCTATTTATTATTATATTATACACGTATTATTTTGGTCTCTTCCGGGGTACTCTCACAGCTCCGGGCGAGCAGTGCGCCCTAAAAACACTTCTGGAAGAAACACTGAAATATACCTAATCTAATATAAATAAAATAAAAAGTTTGTTTATGTGTCTGTCTGTCTGTTTGTATGTATCTAGGGATGTGCGCGAGAAAAGATTTGTGGCTGTCTGGTCTCGAAAATGTGCTGTAAAAGTGATGTCTCGACTAGAAAAATGTATATTTCACTATTGGAGGAGCCGTGTCTCGACTCGAATTTTGTCAGGAAAATCCTGTCTCCACTCGTCTCGTGCGCACCCCTATATGTATCTGTGTGCTGCTTGGAGACCAGACGAGAGGACCGAGAGGTACCAAATTTTGGTCTTGCTTACCTTGGTCCAGGCCCCAGATCAAGATGAAGCGTTCTTTTTAAAAAAAAATCGAACCAGGGGGTTTCAGGAGACATTTACAGGGACATATAAAAGTAGTAGAAAATGACCGATATTAGTGTCGAGATTTGGCGGTCTCTGAGATCAATGGTGAAACTCCGATCGCATTAACTTCCAAATTCACCCCATTTGGTTGCGGGTCGGGATACCGAAGGGGATACCCTCACATGTAAAAATAATCCAAAATGACCGATATTAATGTCAAATCGATAGTTTTTGCACTCAACGGTGATACTACTACAGGCGTTGGCTTCCAAATACAGCCACCATGCGAATATTGTGTTTTTCAGATAGTTATTAATAAATGCAAGAAATAAATTTATTAATAATAAATGGGAATACATAGGAATGCATTTTGAAAGAAACGAAACGAAATTGTAAACATACATAACCATATCTGACTTTGCATAATCTATCCTAAACAACAATCACTAATCTAACAACAAGAAAGTAGACTTTGGTAAATTAACTTCGGTGTCATTTTTCGCGAGGTAGTATTGCACATTTAAAATATGAATATTTAGGGATGCGCACGAGTCGACATGTCTCGAATCTCGACTGGAATTCGAGTAGAGACACACTTTGTAAAATTCGAGACGTGTCGAGACAAACGTATTTCTCGACTGTTCGTAAACATCTCGACTCGACTCGAATGTCTCAAAAATCTTTCTATAATTTTTAATATTATTTTGAAGAAAGTATTCACTCAGAAACAGCCTTAAAACCAATTCCAGCATTTATTACTTTAGATAGGTATAGAACGGATAAACTTAATAGTTAATCTCTCGAAATCAAGATTTAATTTTCAGCTCAATTCAGTTAATTAAAACTAAAAATTAATGTCGTGATATTTGATGTTAATAATAATAATAATAATAATAATAATAATAATAATAATAATAATAATAATAATAATAATAATAATAATAATGCTCTGAGGAACATTCACGTGAGCATCCATGTGTCTAGTGGAGCTCGACCAAGGCACAATGACGGCCGAGGCGTATCGCACACTGCTTGCAGACTACGTACACCCCTTCATGACAACCATGTTTACCAACGGAAGTTGCATTTTTCGACAAGAAAATGCGCCATGTCACAAGGCCAGGAGTATGATGAAGTGGTTCGAGTTATGTTCAACAATGTTCTATATCTGTTGACGGTGTGCGAATTACAAGGGGGATGAGGGAAATCCCCATTGGTAATACTGGATGTTGCTATAACCAAAGATTTCCCTCTATGCCAAAGAATATGTGCTGTGTAATTAAAATGCTATGAGTAGTTCTATCTGTAGTGTGTATGAAATAAATTATTAAAAAATGCAACCTATGTAGCTTTTCGATTCCAAAAATGGCTTTGGTTCGAATAAAATCATAAAACAATAAAAAGAAATTAAATTTTATTGTCCAAACAGCATCCTTTCAAACTCAGACAGAAAAAGGCTGAAACGTTTGTGTCTTTGTTCGGAACGAGAAAACTCATGAAACAATGGTTAGTCACTGATGAAACTGGCATTAAGAGAACTTGTATTTCTTTAAAGGATTTTTATACATACATATAACAACCAGCCCTCGGAATGAAATCTTCTGAAACACTGATTTCGATGCATAGTTTAACATTTTACTTGAATCTGGAACACTATCACAAAATATTTAAATTTGAATCGATTCGAAAATGGAAATGAAAGCTGTTTGTAAGAATCATTTTACAACAAAAACTTTAGGTATTACTTGTTTTTAGGATAGTCCTCATTTGAAATAATAAACGCTGGTATACTTTCGAAGGTAATAATTTATTCCGAGTTAATAAATTTTTAAACACTTTCAAAAACTGTGTTTACATTTTTGAGACATGAGATGAGACGAGGCATTTCAAGAGACGTCTCGTCTCGTCTCGGAAACCTAACCGCCCAACCAGGATGTGATCAAGGTAGGGACTAAAGCATAGTTGCCAACTGTGTCCAGTGTAAATAAAGTAGGATTCAAACCCATTTTATCCAGTGTATACCAGAGCGTCAAGGGAAGGGCGATAATTATTTCATAAGTTCTCACACGGCACGATCAAGCACTGAATCTATTGAAATCTTACTACGTAATAATTATCGAGTGTCTGCACTTTTTCTATTAAAATTCATAGTATATTCTATCATAATATAAATTGTCACTCATGTACTGTATGCTAATGTAACTCATGATAAAGTGTTTTGTTTTAAAATAAAATGAAACGGTTGAGGTGGACTCTGGCCAGTAGAAGACATGCAATTTATTAAATCGCCTCGCAACCTACTTGGCCCCACACTTAGGTTACACTCTTCAACTTTTTTCCATGTTACCTAAAGTATCGACTAATCTTAAATTCGCATTACCAATTCGGATTTTCTAACAATTAATCTGCTACAACTTAATTTGGATGCAAAATCCTGATTTAATTACAATTTAAGAACTTTACAGTGTGCATTAAAATGATGACAAATATAGTGAAATCTCAGTTTCAAATTTCATGTCTTCCTTGAATCTAAATACCTGTGCCGTCATTTCCTTCAATGTTGAAAGGAGCCAAAATTTGCAATAGATCTCAATTTTCTGCTTATATAATCTTTAGTTCCAACTATTTGTTCATAAAATTTTAAAGAAAAATATCAAATGAAATCTTTAAGTTTTACATCCCACGTTTACGGCGGTTAGGCTAAAGGAGACGGTGATGATGAGAGATGAGTCAAATAGTGGAATGAAAAATGTGGGAGGAAACGGGAGAACCCGAGAAAACCCACGAGAACGGTGTTTGTCCACCACAAAGTCCACACAGCGCGAGCTGGGATCGAACATGGAACCTTAAGCACCAGAGGTGAATGCTGTACCACTGAGCCATCGCGCCTCCAAAATTTTAAAGAAATATTAGTTACTAACAAGTAACACTTCCGATGTGTAACACTTCGATTTTGATAAAATTTGGCAGGTAGATATTACACATGAAATAAACGAATACGTGTCTCCTATTTTCTGCGGAAAAACAGTTTTAGGGGGCAAAAGCCCCCACGCAAAATTTTGAAAGTTGACGCCCGCAAGGCAAAGAAATTGAACAGAAGTAAACGAAATTTTACACACATATTGCAGACAAAATTAGGGAATACGTGCTCCGTATTTTCATAAAAAAAGACGGTTACGTGGGGCACGGAACCCTCCAAAACTTTCATCACGAAATATTGAAAGTGCTAGTAACAGTATGTCAGATGTTTGTAAAGGAGATGAAGAATTGCAACGAAACTTTGTGTAAGAACAATACGCAAAAAAATAAAGGAATACGTTTTTTTATATTCTGCGGAAAAACGGTTTTAAGGGGGGAAAAACCCACCCAAATTTTTTTTTGTAAATTGAGGCCCGAAAGGCCAGAGGAAGTTAACCGAAGTCAATGAAATTGTGCACAGATATTGTAGATATAAAATGAGGGAATACGGGTTCATTTTCTTGAAAAAAAGAAAACCGTTTAGGTGGGGCACAGACCCCTAAAAACTTTGATCGTGAAATATCAAAAGTGCTAATAACAGTGTCAGAAGTGCTTGAAGGACATGAAAAATTGGAACAACACATTGTGTAGTGACAGTATGGAAAAAGTATACGAATACTTGTTTTCTATCTTCTGCGGAAAAAAGGTTTTAGGGCCAAAAGTCCCACCCAAAATTTTGAAAATTGAGGCCGAATGGCCAGAGGATGTGAACTGAAGTGAATGAAATTGTGCATAGATATTGTAGACATAAAATTAGGGAATGCATGTTTCTTATTGTCCTGAAAAAAAAAGAAACCAGTTTAGATTATACACAGACCCCTCCAAAACTTTGATCGTAAAATATCAAAACTGCTAATAACAGTATGTCACAAGTGCTTGAAGGACATGAAGAATTGGAACAACACATTGAGTAGGGACAATGCGCAAAAAAAGTCGAATACGGTTTCTTATTCTTCGGAAAAATGGTTTACAGGGGGCAAAGCCACACCCAAAATTTTTAAATTTGAGGCCAATAAGGCAAGAAGAACTGCACCTAATTGAATTACATTGTGCACAGATATTGTAGACGTAAGATGAGATAATTGGGTTTGGTATTATCCTGGAAAAAAGCGGTTGAGTGAGGCACGGACCTTACAAACCGTTGATTACTAAATATCAAAATTGCAAATAAGCGTATGTCGGACGTTCCTAAAGAATATTTCGAATTGCAACGAAACTTCTTATATTCCAAAACAATAAATGAACCGTGTTTTAATTTTTGCGGAAAAACACTGTTGGGGCCTAGGCCCCATCCGAAGAAAAGTAAATATTTCCTTAATAGCGCAGGAAGGAGTGGACCGAATCAAATGAAATTGTGTGTAGATTGTATATACACATTATGTGAAATAAACCCTTTCGTGTTTCTCAAGTTTCCCTATCCGTTTTGCTCCAAATTTGGCAGATCAAGAGCAAACTGCAAATAAATCGACACGTATTTTTGTTTATGCGCAAAAACATTATAAGGGTTAAAAGTATCTCCTGAAATATTATAAAAAACGCTATATTGTTTGTGCTTGTAGTTGATCTAAAAAAATTAAAGAAATCGGATTGAGACACGACACATGTGAAACACGAAGGGCCATAGTTTACACACCCAATATCTACATACAATTTCATTTGCTTTGGTCCACCCCTCTCGCCCCTCAAAGCCTCAGTTCACTCAACAGTTTTTTGTTTCAGGAAGAATACGAAACACATATTCCCTCATCTTACCTCTGCAATACTTGCGCACATTTTATTCATTTCGGTCCATTTCTTCTTGTCTTTCTTGCGTCAACTTTCAAATTTTTGAGTTTGAGCTTTTGCGCCCTAAAACCATTTATCCACACAAAATAAAAAAACGCGTATTCGTTTATTTTTTGCCTATTCTTCATACAAACAGTTTCGTTCAAATTTTTTCATGTCCTTTACAAGCATCTGACATACTGTTACTAGCACTTTTGATATTTCGTG